>NW_026517313.1:0-474137 GCF_026319265.1 Colletotrichum chrysophilum | reverse complement strand
CCTTTATTATTCTCTATACGATTAAATGCCTATAAATGCTTAGGATTATTACATTTCATCATAACATAAGCCCATCTATAACCCTATACTATATAGGCGTATATACCACGCCCCTGAATACGCTTATACCTGTGTTAACATTAAGTATAGCTATAACTTTATTAATCTACTATTTAAACTAAAGATCCTAAGTATACTATTATAAAAGGAATAAGTATTAATAGAGGTCTAATAATATTAGATATTTAAAAATATATAGGGTTAATTATATTAAACGTAATTTATAGATATACCTATAGTTAGTCTTAAACACCTTAAAAGGTAATGCAAATGTATAAGTATATGCAATAACTCCCTTTCCCCTGAAGGGGCGGAGATACACACTAACTAAACACGGCGACCCGTCTTCTTCTTCTTTCATAGGTAGTCGTCTGAGGTTGCTTTTCCCTCCGACTGCATCGCTGTGTTGGCAGACCTCACATACTGTAGCAGGTTAAAAGCCGTCGGCTAGGTTTGTATCGCATCTTCGTCTGTCCCCTGGACCACTCATCCAATCCCCCTTCCAAACCCCTGACGGCAGAGGCACTAGAGTAGATCTACGGATAGGTACGTCGCAATCGATAAGCCTCCGCCCCCGTGCCTCCCCCCTGCCGATTGGCCCTGCTGGAAATGGAACCCTGCTGGAAACCCTGCAAGGCCTGCATTGGTGAATATGAAAGATGAAGGTGGGAGAGTGTGGGTGGGTGAGTGAGTGAGAGTGTGAGAGTGTGAGAGACGACCTCCCACACCCGTAACCTCCTCGAAAGAAAACTTTGGCCACACCCTAGTCCCTAGTCCGGCAAGCCTTGGCCCTGAACGACCCAGGCAGTTCTCAGGCGTCCTCCGTGGGACAGCCCAGTAATGCTGCGACTCTCTCTCGCTCTCTGATCCGCCGGCGGGTCGGTGTCTTTGCTGCCTCTGGAGTCGTCGGGCGAGGCCTGCGAACTTCAAAGTACCGTCCGTCCCGCTAGCTTGCCCGCCACTCTCAGGGCTACTCATTCCGCCGCCCGCAACGCAACTCTGCGTGTTGAACGCCCGACATCCACATTCATAAGCTTCGCGCCTCCCACATCCACATAGTCTTGCTCCCGCTCCGTCATGCTGCCTGACCCATTGCTGTCTCTTCTGCAAACCCCGCGACGGTATACAGCGCTCTCATCCGAGCCTTCGCTCATTTAGAGCCTGTCGACAAGGCCTCTCGATTCAGCACTTTGTCGATTTTTCCGTCTGGCCGTGTGGTCTGGTCTGTAACCGACTGTCTCCGCGGTCCCAGTATATACGATTTCCCGAATCGGCTCTGAGCGTTACCGAACGACCTAGAACAATGGCGTCCCTCGGAGACTTGGTCGACCAGGTCGACCTCAACGACCTCGACTACGTGCACCTGGTGCCATACAACGGCTCCGGCCCTACGGGAGGAGACTCTCTCACAGAGGATCTCAACATTTGGTACGAGGTATGTTGCGGCCAACGTTTGTGAGGCCCACGTGACGGACCGCTAATGAGGGGACTTCAAGACTGGTGATATCGCATGGATGATCACTGCGACAGCTCTCGTGCTGCTCATGATCCCCGGAGTTGGGTAAGCTCAATCACTTCCGAACGACAGTCACCAACCAGTGCAGCGATTAACACCACCTCGTTCAGTTTCTTCTACTCTGGATTGGCCCGAAGAAAGTCGGCTCTGTCTCTCATCTGGCTCTCCGTCATGGCCACGGCCGTCACCAGCTTCCAATGGTTCTTCTGGGGTTATTCTCTCACCTTTTCGCACACAGCAGGCGCCTTCATTGGCGACCTGGCCAACTTTGGCTTCAGGAACGTTCTCGCCCGACCTTCCGTAGGCTCCGACCGCCTGCCCGATCTCCTCTTCGCCGTTTACCAGGGAATGTTCTCGTGCATCACGGTTGCTCTTGCGACCGGAGCCGTTGCCGAGCGTGGACGCATGCTCCCGTGCGTCATCTTCATGTTTATCTGGGCGACGGTTATCTACGATCCTATCGCCTGCTGGACGTGGAACCCTAGTGGCTGGTCTAACAAGATGGGTGGTCTCGACTTTGCCGGAGGAACACCCGTGCACATCGCGTCTGGCACAGCCGCTCTGGCCTACTCCATGATGTTGGGCAAGCGCCGCGGTCACGGCACCCACGAGCTCAACTACCGACCCCACAATGTCACTCACATTGTTATTGGCACCGTCTTTCTGTGGGTTGGTTGGTTTGGTTTCAACGCTGGATCGGCGCTATCGGCAAACTTGCGCGCTGTCCTTGCTGCTGTCGTAACGAATCTCGCAGCTTGCGTCGGAGGTATCACTTGGTGTGTACTGGACTACAGGCTGGAGCGCAAGTGGTCCACGGTCGGATTCTGCTCTGGTGTCGTTGCTGGCCTGGTCTCCATCACTCCTGGTTCTGGTACGTGATGCGCAGTGTGTACCTGTAACGAACCACACTTTACTGACTTAGTCCAGGATACGTCCCAGTGTGGGCTGCCGTTCCGTTCGGCGTCCTTGGAGCTGCCTTTGCCAATTACGCCACCAAGCTGAAGTTCATTCTGAGGATTGACGATGCCCTCGATATTTTCGCCGTCCATGGCATTGGCGGTCTGGTCGGCAACGTCTGTACGGCCTTCTTCGCCGCTAACTACATTGCGCACCTGGACGGCGTTTCCACCATCGACGGCGGCTGGATCAACCACAACTGGATTCAGCTTGGATACCAACTCGCTGACTCCTTCACTGGCGGTGCCTATTCGTTCGTTGGCACTTGCATCATACTTTTCATCATGAACATGATCCCTGGCCTTCGTCTTCGCGCCACGGAGGAGGCCGAGATTCTAGGTATCGACGACGCCGAGATCGGCGAGTTTGCATACGACTATGTTGAGCTTACCAGGGAGGTTCTGAATGACATGGACAACGAGGCCGCCAGCCGTTACTCCAACGACATGGCTTCCTTCCAACCGATGGAGAAGAACAATAGCATTCCGTTGATGGATGCTCGCAACTTCGCAGGATCATCACACTTCCCTCCACAATTTGGTCACGCCCAGTGAACCCCATACATGATTATGACGCAGCGCCGATTCAAACAAGAAAACAAAGAATAAAAGTTGAAGGATCCTGGAAGGAGACTTCGATGGAACAACCAAACCTACCACAGCACGGCAATGCTGCCGGCCCAACCAGGATCCAATACCACAGTCACCTTCAAGCCTACAGCCGGATCTTTACTAGGTGGGGCTTACCAATTACCAGGAGTTAAACTATGATGGAAATGAGCGATGTTTTGTACATACACTTGGAAGTTTTGGACTACGGTGATACCATGGGAAGCGGAGGATGAGACGGTCCTTCCCTGACCGCTGTACTTGTTGTAATTTATACACTCAGAGCAGGACAAGCCGGCGACGACTTGTGGGCTGGTTCTTTTTGGCAAATAGACCAAAATAAGTTTCTTTGTTCGAGTAAACGGAGTTCAATGTCTCACCACCAGTGCGATGGTTGGCAGACCTAATAGGCGAAAGAGGTGCGGGTTCCCCTGGTCGAACACACCGTGCTGTGCTGCATGAATGTTTGTAAAGTTGGGGCCGGTGAGGCAGAGGCAGCATGCCGATGGATTAGCCTGCTAGATCCCATGTCTCTGAGGTAGGTATGCTGAGTCCGAGACCCATGCACGTATCTTGCCTTGAAGAATTCCGTGTCGATGCACATCTAGTCGATCTGATGCAGGCTGGAGCCAATCCGCTCGGAAAGAGCCTATTGGGTCCACGGGTGCTTCATACCTTACCGGTGGGGGAGCTGTCAGTGCTGAGGCATGGCTTAATTGGATGACTTGCAGCGGCCACAACACTAATGCGGCGCTGTTCTCCACGGTGCAGCACCCCTTTGGGCCACCCATATTCAGTTCCAATCGCACCTACCTAGGTGTGTGTACCTTATGGGCTATAACAAAGACATCCATCCATCCATCCCTCCCTTCAATTGACACCTCACCCCAACAGGCAAGCTGCCTTGCCTCGGTGTCGCCTTCGCCCACCTCGAACTTTGCTCAGTCCATCCATCCATCCATCCATCCATCCATCAAGCCCAGGAAGCAAACCAACCTCGACATGACGGTGGCTCAGCAGCGTTCAACAGCAGGGCTATCGCGAACCTCTTGGACATCGTCGACGCACCATGACAAACACAGACACCCCATTGAGAGACAAAGCTCGCTTTTTTCATCATCTGGACGCCATCGGTTACTTGGCAGATGATGATGATGACGACTTTGAGGAAGCCGAGGAACAGCACAGACGACAATTAAAGGCCTTCCAAGCCGCGGCGCAACCTCGTCAACCGTTGCAAGAAACATCACCAGTTGTCATCGCTCCTCCTTCTCACCCAACTCTGGCAGGGACGACTTCAGCTCCGACATCGACCGCGACGCCCCTCGTGGAGCTTAGGCGGAAGGACGTCATCGAACGCACTCCTCTCGCCGAGATCAAGGGCCCGGGAAGGAAAGATCGAGGTGCGCCTCCAGCCGCAGACACCAGTTTTGTTGAGGACACTCCGATTCCGGACTCTTCATCCAGGCAGCCCCTCCAGCCCCTACCCACTCTCACAAGAATTGCCGCGACGCCGCTCACAGCAAAGCGGCATTTGCTTGCTCACGTGGCGGACAACTCGCCGTCCATCATGGCCATGAAAAAGAGAAAGAGGGAGCCGAGTCTCAAGCTTGTGCCGGAGGTGCAACAGGTCTTGCGCGGAATGCGCCTCTACTTCATCCCCAACGACGACATCGCACCTGCCAGGAAGATTCGTATCAGGAAATCACAGGAGTACGGCGCCACTTGGGTGAGGAATTTGGAGGACGCGACCCACGTCATTGTAGACAAGAAGCTGGAGTGGAAGAACATTGAGAAAATCCTTTCCTCTACAAATGCTTCACCTGCATATATTGTCGTCACCGAAGAATACCCGCTCGACTGTGTTCGGTTCAAGACATTGCTAAACGCTGGTCAGAAACAATACCAAGTGTCTGGATGTCCGGAACACTCATCGAGTTTGGCAGTTGAACATCAGCAACCTCAACTTCCAGTGCTGCCCCTACAGGACCGACCGCTCAAGAAGCGCCAAACCAAGCCTGACAAATGGGACTATGCACCGCCCCCTTCGACACCTTCACGAAGTCAGGATTTTTCGGGCAGAAGAAGTGAGCAACAGCCAGCGCCAGATTCGCCTCCCATCCTGAGAGATATCACACCGGTCCAACATTCAGAAGCCGGACAAACCTTGTCTAACCAGGTTTTCGATGGGTCTGGTGACCATTCCTCTAGTCCAGCAGGAGGAATTACAGCTTTGGCATCCGGAGACGAACTCGAGGGAGTCATTTCCCAATTGCAGAGATATAGGGACCTGCCATTGGAACGTGACGAAGACGATCTGCCAAGTTCGGACCCAGTCGAGCCAGAGTCCGAACGTGAATGCTCTGAGGATGAGCGCCAGAGAAAGAAGCAGTCTGTCACGAAGTCCAGCAGCAGGAAAGACTTGACCTGGGAAGATAAATTTGCCTGCTATAAGGGAGGGACGAAAGGAGGAGACAAGACCAATCCGAACAATCGCACCATCGAGGTCTTGCAACAGATGTGCGACTACTATACACGGACAAATGATACATGGCGCCCAATCGCATATCGAAAGGCCATCACACAACTCAAACGACAGCCCAATAAAGTTTCCACGGCCGAAGAAGCAATCAGGTTGCCCGGCGTTGGCCAGAGACTCGCGGACAAGATCGAGGAGATCGTCACGACTAATAGGCTCCAGCGCTTGGAGCATGCCGAAAGTGAGCCTATGGATGAGATTCTGCAGACGTTCCTCAAGATATACGGAGTGGGCAGCGTCCAAGCTAGCCACTGGATCTCTCAAGGCTTCAGAACGCTCGGGGACTTGAAGCAAAAGGCCAAGCTGACCGCAAACCAACACGTTGGCATCGACCACTACGATGATCTAAACACTCGCATTCCACGTTCTGAGGTCAAGCTTCTCGGAGCTGTTGTGAGATCGGAGGCAGCAAAGTTGGACCCGGCGGTGCAAATCATCATCGGTGGCAGCTATCGCAGGGGAGCAGACAATAGTGGAGATGTCGACTTTTTGATCACAAAACAGAGAACCAAGTCAACATCCGACCTCATCTCGTTCCTGAACGAACTAGTCCGTGTACTGGAGTCGCAGAGATTTCTCGTCGCCAGGTTAGCGAGCTCACGAGACGATGGAGACGGTAGCAAGTGGCACGGTTGCTGTGTCTTGCCGAAAATCAACGGCTTCAACGAGAAAGACTACCGCAAAATATGGAGGCGTGTTGATTTCCTCCTTGTTCCTGAAACGGAGTTAGGGGCGGCGTTGATATACTTCACTGGCAACGACATTTTCAACAGGAGCATCCGGCTACTGGCATCCAAGAAGGGCATGCGGTTAAACCAGAGAGGTTTATACAAGGATGTGATGAGGGGCCCTGGTCGGGTCAAAATGACCGAGGGCGAATTGGTTGAGGGCCAGGATGAGAGAAAGATCTTTGAGATCTTGGGAGTTAAGTGGAGAGAGCCACACGAGAGGTGGTGCTAGGTCTTGGAGCTTTCCCCCCGCGAGTCGTGGTCTCTGAGTCGCATCGCATAGCGTGGCGTTGGATGGCAATTGTTGGACTATTCCGTTCATTCTGTGTACCTCATGATCCCTAATTCAGGAGACATCAAGTTCATTTACATGTTCGCGGCCTGATGACTTGATGTTCGCTTGCCGGTGAGGAACCAAACAAGAGACGCCCCTAAACGACAAACGGACATGGGGAACTTTTATCATCCATGGAAAAGGTCTCGCTCACAGCGGTGGTTAAGTGGCATGGAACGGGCCGACAGTAAGGGTCTGCCAGCTGGGAGGACCGCGCAATGTGGCCAAAAAATGGGAAGTGGGGACTGGCCGATGCAGGGTGCAGGCGGTGACAGGCATGAGCGGCGCAATCAGCTTTAATTTTTTTTTCTTCCCCTCCAGTCGTGGCAGTTTCTGCATCTCAGAGGTCCAGTCCCATCCAGTCCAGTCCATTCTGCCCGATCGTGTAGAAGGTCTCCGTTCAGGCCCAGCCCCGCCAGCCGACCCTTCCTCCTTCACCGCGCGCTTGTCCGTGTTTCCTTTCCTCCTGAAATTTCCTCCTTCATCTCGAGGACCACCAGGCACATCCGCTTCCACTTTACAACTTGTCGCAGTAAAAAGTTGCAGCTGCCTCTTGTTCACCTCTACCCCCCCGAAACCCAGCCGAGTATTCACCATGTCTGGCGACCACATGGAGGTCGACGCCGCCGAGGCGAAGCTCAAGGCCATGGCGCACTCTGAGCAGCATTACTTCAAGAGGTACGTTGTTTTCTCCCCAGGTGATTGGAGGCTTTTTTTCTCCAGAGCAAGGACACTGTTGCTAACAGACGTTCTGCAGCTACGACCACCACGGTAAGCCTCTTCTTGCGATGTGCGATCGATAAGGGGAAGAAATTGTCTAACGAGAAGGAATGTGGAACAGGCATCCACGAGGAGATGTTGGTATGCAGCCCGCCAAATACGTCGCACAGCTAGCTGCCCCTCCAAGGCTGGCATCTGTGGTGAACCACTCGCTAACCCTGTCTCCCCTGCAGAAAGATGAGGTCCGCACACGCTCCTACATGAACGCCATTGTCCAGAACAAGCATCTGTTCAAGGACAAGGTTGTCCTCGATGTCGGTTGCGGCACTGCCATTCTGTCCATGTACGCCTGTTCCGAGACTGTTCCGCGCAGTTTTGTCCTCCCAACGAGCCCCCAGACTTACAGGTTTTCCCTTCGCGCAGGTTCGCCGTTAAGGCCGGTGCCAAGCACGTTATTGGTGTCGACATGTCCACCATCATTTTCAAGGCCCGCGAGATCGTCAAGGTCAACGGCATGTCCGACAAGATCACCTTGATCCAGGGCAAGATGGAGGAGGTCGAGCTCCCCTTCCCCAAGGTTGACATCATCATCTCTGAGTGGATGGGCTACTTCTTGCTCTACGAGTCCATGCTGGACACTGTCCTCTATGCCCGTGACAGGTATCTCAACCCTGGCGGTCTCATCTTCCCCGACAAGGCGACCATCTTTGTTGCTGGTATCGAGGATGGCGACTACAAGGATGAGAAGATTGGATGTAAGTCTCGACCACGACTCTTGGCAGGCAGACATAGTTGCCAGTCATTCATATGTCAGCCGCTAACCGCAACCTCCAGTCTGGGACAACGTGTACGGCTTTGACTATACGCCGCTCAAGGCCACTGCTCTCGCCGAGCCGCTCGTCGACACCGTCGACATGAAGGCCGTGGTCACGGACCCCGCCGCCGTTCTCACCCTGGACCTGTACAAGTGCCAGGTTGCCGACCTGGCCTTCGCCACCAACTTCAAGCTGTCTGCCCGCCGCGACGACTTCATCCATGCCCTCGTCGCCTGGTTTGACATTGATTTCAGCGCCGCCCACAAGCCAATTCGCTTCTCCACTGGTCCGCATACGAAGTACACCCACTGGAAGCAGACTGTCTTCTATCTGAAGGACGTTCTTACCATGTCTGCCGGCGAGGAGGTTGAGGCCAGCCTCGAGGTCAAGCCCAATGAGAAGAACCGCCGCGACCTAGACATCAAGATCGCCTACAAGTTCCCGACTGAGGACCCCACCCGTGCCGCTGAGGGCTCTGCCGAATACAAGATGTGCTAAGTGCCATCGTCACGGCCCCGCATCCGCTCGTCTCGGGCAGTCTGTCTTCTGGGGAAGACGATACCCGGGATCGCAGAGTTTCGTCGCAGTAAGAGCATTCGAGTGCTGAGCCGGTCCTCTACGAACTGTAGTGGGCATGTAGATCAACCCGGCCTCTGCTCTCCAGACAATGGAAAGCGACAAGCCTGCATTCTTTGCGCCTGAAACAAATAAAAAAGCAGAAGGGAGATGATCCAGCCTGGCTGCGTAACCTGCGCCGGCGAGGAGGCATGGCGCGGCCTTCTTTCCCAAGGATGCCCTTTTGTGTGCCTGATTTGGTTCTAATGAGAAGGGAGATACCGCCGCCGACGGGTGAGCGTGAATGGGAGGAAATCATTACATAGAGACCATGGCATTTACAATCTTCCACCTCGAGGAATAGATTACGACTAATGAACCAAACATCAACCTCCGCTAAACTCTCTCTACATTGAGTCCCCTCGCATCTACACTCCAACCAAATTTTACGAGGTTCTGATCATTGACAGCGGCCCAGTAATATCAACCCCGCAGCTTCTTCTGCCGGTGTGTAGCTATCTTTCCAAAACGCACAAGACAAGAGGACGCTAGGCGGCGATGGTCTTGAGGTTGGTGTTTTGATGCTCGCGTCTCGTCAAGGTAAAACCCGCAAGTAACATAGCCCCAACGAGCTTCAAGTATATTACAATGCTTGTTTATGTACAATACAACAACATTGCGTCACAAAATGCCCTGTGCTATTCTAACATGTCTGTACTAATTTATCTATGTGAAGCTTTTTGGCCGTACTACTGCTGTCATCGCACTCATCCACCATGCTATGCACTCGAGCCCTCTGGATATCAAGTCCCTCTAAACCATCCCCTTTTTTTCTGTTGAAAACCGTTTGCGAAAGGCGTGAAAAAAAAAAAACCGTAAGAGATCCGCAACTATCTACAGACCAATAGGGGAAAAAAGAAAATGCCTGATGACAACGCTGATGATGCACGAAACGAGACCATCCCCGCCGAAACGCCGGTCTGGCTGACGCAATTCTCTCAAAACGAAAAGAAACTAACGAGGAAAAACAAAAATGCCCCCCTCCCTTCCCTTTTCGTTTTCTACTTCTAAAAGTCTTCGTTTCCATACGAGAAACCATACTCATCACATGCTATTAGGGCCATGATTCATCCAGTCCTCGATGGTGTCTTTATCATGAAACACAACGGCGAGCAGAACCGTAAACTCATCCACATCTCTTGGGTCTGCGAGCGCCAGGAGACCGGAAAAGTCCATCCCGCCAACCCACCAAGGGGTATCGCCTTCACGCGATCTATTCCACCGCTCTGCTGTCGTTGCTGCCCATAACCTCGCCTGGGCCGTGAAGCTCATGTCCGAGAGGCTCAGGATTTGATGGTGGGCCCCAGCCCGGTGATGCCCGCCGCCGCCGCCACCGCCGCCCCGGGGCTTCCCGTAGCCCCCTCCTTGTTTAGCCGTCGCGTATACCGCGCGGACGAGGTGTGCCATGACGAGCACGCGGCGGATCGTCTCCGCCATCAACCAGCGGCGCCAGACGGCCTTCAGTTCCTCTTTGGCAAGTCTGCCGGGCGTGTTGGAGCGAGAATTGCCTGGCGAGAGGCCTTCGTGTTGATACGTTGAGGAGGACGATGAAGACTGCTGTGGTGGCGGAATGTGCGACTCCGGGAGGACGACGGAGGGTATTGCTTCCTCCGTCGAAAATACCCCCGCGCCAACGCGTGACTGCAGTGCGGACGTCCACGTTGCGAGGACAGGCTCCACAGAGTCCGCCAGCACGCGCTGACGGATATCGCCATCGAACCAGCGCATGATCTGATACATGACGAGAGCCTGTAGCGCCGCGACCTGTTGTGGCAGAGTCCATGTCGCCTGCTCTGGGACGTAAAGAAGGGAGGTCGCCTTGGCTTCGATGACGCCTAGCACGAGGGCGGCGTTTTCGTCGTTCTTGGCTGAGTATGCTGCGCATGCGCAGAAACAGTCTTGCAGAACTGGCGGCAGTCCGTCGGCGCCGTTCGTCGTAGGGAGGTAGAGAGCCGGATGTATAAAGGGGGCTACGCCATTCTGGCTGACCCAGCGCCGGGGGTAGTTCCTGAACTGCTCGCTGCAGTACGTCACGGTGTCTCGGGAGACGAATTCACTGCTCGGCGGCGGTAGCAGCGATGGTGATGGCGTCGGACCCGCGGCCGTGTTGTTATTGTTGTTGTAGAACATTGACCACGAGTTCTCGGTGTCAGGCACGACTGGCACCGGCATGATGTTTTGCAGAGAGTCCGGCGTTGCCGCGGAGCCGCTGAGAACATCGGTGAAGAAGTTGAAGTCTGCTGCGGCGACAGCGGCCTCAAGGGACGGATAGTTGCAGTCCTCGAACCCCTTTTGAGTGCACCGGCCACATCGTGGCAGCCGCTGGTCGCAACGACGCTTAGCTTGCTGGCATGCCGTGCAGGCACGGCGTCTGGTTGATATTAGAGGAGACGAGGAGCTTGAGGGGCCTGACATTGTGTCAAGTGACGGAGGGTGCGGCAGCTCTGGGGCCGTAGAGACGGGGTGGGTGGTCGTCGCCGGTCCGGAGCGGTAGCGGGAGCGGTAGCGGGAGCGGTTGCGGTTGCGGCTCTCCGCTTTTGGCGTGGGTGGAACTCCGCAACGGCCGACGGGCTTCCGCGTTGTTGATGTTTCTTCCCTCTTAGCAGGACTGAACTTTGATGATACCCCCGGGTTTTCTCTTGTCTGTTCGGCTCAGGCGGTGCTCCGCAATGCTTGATGGACATGGTGAGGAAGTCCGAGGAGGGGCACAATCAAGCCCGCCGTCGGTGGCGGTCCTCCTTATATGGAGGTGGGATGGGTTTGGGTGTGAGTTGCGGTCCGCGTGGGCTGCTCTTCCTCACGAGCTCGCACGCTCACACGAGCCACACAAGAAGACGTTTGATGAACCGAGAAGAAGATGATGGTAGCCCGGACGGAGTAAGCGTCTATTCAGAACGCCAACATCGGGAGCATGGCTGTTCCGGTCAGGTCATCGAACGTCGCTCGTGAGTAAGCGTGTGTAAGGAAGGGATTGACGTGGAAGTAAGGACCTTCGTTGCGGCTTGGAAGAGACAAGAGAAGGAGAGGAAAAGAAGAAGCAAACGGAACAAGGCGACAATGAAGCGCGCGGTACCGACGAGGAACAGATGCGCGGTGCGAAAAACTGTTGCCCTGATGTTCGACCCGGTTCCCACCCCAGGATGGGGTGTCGTTCGGGGTGGTGTGTCAGCTAGGCTACGTCTGGAACTGGGAGGCAGGGAAGGCGAGATCTTGCCCGATGGGTCATGCAGCTGAATTTGAGTTATGGTGCATCGTTTCCCGTCGTTGTGGCCGGCATCTAGCTCTCGGCGTTCCTGTCCTTCCTATCCCGTCCTGTCAACGGCATGGTTATTTACGATATGACTAGACCAAACAAGACACACAGAAGTGAGTGCTCTGGGCCGTGTGAGAGACTGTGTTCCAAAACAGG
This sequence comes from Colletotrichum chrysophilum, assembly GCF_026319265.1. Classification (NCBI taxonomy): domain Eukaryota; kingdom Fungi; phylum Ascomycota; class Sordariomycetes; order Glomerellales; family Glomerellaceae; genus Colletotrichum; species Colletotrichum chrysophilum. The sequence goes on along the minus strand of NW_026517313.1, from coordinate 461,836 downwards.
CAACAAACCAGAGCCCTGTCTGTGGCTGACAGCTTCACACGAGAGCAACTGAGCTCGACGCCAACAATGTTCTTCTTTTCCTTTTCTTCCTTTCGCCTCGCCGAGAAGTGTTGGCTCATCTGCATATGCATTGTCTCCAAAGGGACACACTACAACCACCGCTGGTCGCTTTCCTCCGACGCCAGCGTTCCCATGCCGCTGGTACGAACGAGTGGGCGAACGAGAGGGTAGACCGCACACCCAACCCCCGTCTGCAGACACGAGGTCTGGGATGCTTCTTTTCTCACCCCGGCATTCCCCATATGACCCATTGCGTCACATAAGTAATCGCCCTGCTATTTTTGCCCAGGCATTTTGTAAGCAACCCAGAACTGTCATGTACGTTCCGCCGACTCAACTCAGCCTTACGAAGCACGCACATTGCCGAGAACCTCTCACGCGCATTTCTGACAGGCGCCTGCCTTGCTGTCTTCTCTACAACTCCCGCGCATTGTCGTGAGTCCCGCATAGCTTGTCGCTTGATGCTCAGGTGTTGTGAGAGTCAGGTCGGTCCTAAGGTCCGCCTGCCATCTTCCGGTGCGTATGAGACAACCCCGTTGGTTAATCCCTCCATTGCTTGACCTCGTTTTCCCTGTTTGCAGCCAGCCCCGATGTGCAGATCCGAGTTGTCGGTGAAGGACACGGCGCTATCAACGCCGACAGCAGTGGCCAAGCCCGAATCGCAGCATATCGCCCGCCGACACGGGAAATTGTGACGTGGGTTGAAGCTATTCCAGCCCGACGAGTCGCGTCTGCGGCTACCAGCCACCGTCGCCCGGGGTCTCCCACTACGCGCGCTGCGAACCTCGTATTCCTATTTTAGACCACCAAAGGGCCCTCTAAACCCCATCAACGGCTGTAGGCAACAAGGAGAAAAACCAGGAAAGCTGCTCAAGATGTCCAGAAGCAGAGCAGAAGCACCTTGTGCTCCTATTGCAATAATCGACCGAGGCGCCGCCAGCCATGCGATATATTCTCAACCGCCATAAACGTGCCGGCCGCACTCGGAAGGCGGGCAGAGATCAAATGGACCATTCCGAGCGCAAGGTTGATAAAAATAGCACCGTCAATCGTGCCACTGCGGATCGGAGGCCACTCAGCACTCAAGGAGCGTACGCTCACGATCATATCATCGCCTGCATACTTTGGTAAGAGCCATTGAATCCAGTACCCTGAGTTGCGGCAGCGGTTCTACATTTAGAGATAGAACGGCGCTTGAAAGGTGGACCTTTCGCATACCTTTCTACAAGCTCCGCATCGTACCTATTTAATCACTCTGTCGCTGGTTCAAAAGTGATTGAGAGGGACAGAGTGAGAAAGAGAAAAAGAAAAAAAGACAAGCGCTGATGGTGATTGAGATGGACGCGATTGAATTCGCCAACTTGGAAGGCTGCCTTTGGCGTGCTACACCTGTCGGACCATGATTAGCGACTGTGATCAGAATTTTGTTTCGTGAACGCAAACTCAGATGATTGATGATAGCTTGCGCTTCCTACTGTCTCGTGCGGTATTCGATGGTTAGCCGCGTGGCATCAGACAACTAAGAATGACCCGGTCTGCCCAGAGGTGAGATGAACACAAACTTGCACGTTCCGATGTTTGCAAGTCAGATGCGTTGATGAATGATTGCCCCAATGAGCTTTCCAGGAGCAGAGGATCGCAGAAGCCTTGCTCAGTGAACGACTCGTCCATCGGCGGATTTGACGATGCCTTGAGTAGTGAATCCACTCATGCTGAATCTGGTCTCCAAGACTACTAGGTCAGAAAGCGAGGCCAAATATAACTTTGCAAGATTCCCGTGGATGTGCATCTTGGAGCTCAAAGAGGTGGGCATCTCTTTTGCCGCAGCACTTGCTGAAGCAGTCATGGTGATGTTAACTGTTATGCACCATGATCTTCCAATGTGGGGAAGCAACCAGCATCATCACCGTCGGATTCCTGGGAAGGGAGTGTTACATAACAAAAGTGCCAGTGAGAGTGAGTTGGTTGAGACCGGTTCGCAGAAGGAACTGCGCAGCCAATCGGCGTCGTGGCGATGATAAGCGACAAGCTCGGACGTTGCCTCGGGCGAGGCGAGACTATCTCCTATCATAACTCCTCCTTCCGCCCGAGGGCAGATCCGGAACTACGAGATATAAAGCTTGCGACCGAAGCCTCCCGAGGCTCTTCATCATCCACACTGCCACCGACGGAAGCACGATGCGACAGGGGTCCAAGGTCCCGCAGAGACGAGGCTCGTCTCCAGGAGGAGCACCTGGCACCCCCTCCCCCCGCCCCGGACTTGCAGGCGTGCGAGGGGAGAAAAAAAAATCGAGGTCTCCAGACCAAAGAAAATTGGCTGATATTGTAATTGCCCCTGGTGATTGGGCGCAAACCACGGAAGCAGGGTCAGGTAGCCCACGTTAGTGCAGACACAGGCACCGCACCGAGCCCTCGACCTGTTTCCGGCGGCGGAGCCGATGGCGGCACACTAACAGCAGGAACCGCATGCCTCGACCTCCTCGATGCCCGAGACACCTCGCAGCAAATCATTTCTCGCCTATTGCGGGACTTTCCAATTCCTCGACGAGGTAGGCGACGTAGTGCCTGAAGTCTGGAGACGGCATCACGGGGTCTTTGATACAGACGTGGTTCGCGCCCTCGAGTCGACGTAGGTGAGTGTCCTCTTTCCAGGTGCCTTTAGTGTGTGGCTGCCGTGTGGACGAAGAGCCTTTACTTACTAAGGAGACTTAGTAAGAGAGGAGCAAACGGCAGCAGTCAGGTATGTATCTTTTGCTCATCTTGCTGCGGGCACCCACAGGAACCGAGCCGGCTGGACGGGAGCTTAATGTACATTGGATAAAGTACCCATTCTCGATTGCCCTACTGCAGATGCCCTACTGCGACCACAGCTTCGGCGACATGACTCTGCCGCCTGCTGCAGAGGCCGCATTCGAAAAGTCTGAGACGCGGCTCTTGCGACTGGAACACTCCTGGAGTTGGTCTTCTCGAAGCCGCCGTCGGTGCCGTTCCGTGTGCTTCTCTGCATTGAGTTACAGCTGCCCGAACTCGACACTGCTTCGTCGCGATTCCCTCCGGCGACGTGTGGGGATGCACTTGTCCGCGTCGCCATGCCCCCTGTCGCAGTAAGAAAACGCCGGAGCAGAGGGCGGTGGTCGGCGTCGTCGGGTACTTGATAGCGCGCACAAGATGCTACGCCAGAGGTACTATGCAGTACTTGCATGGCCCTGAGTCCCAGGTACACACGTCTTCACACGATGGAGTCGTAGCCAGCCCGGTGCAGCATCAGCATGAGCATCAGCAGCAACACAGGTCGCAACAGCGGTGGCCCCGGGGTCGTTGGAGGGGACTGCCCCTCCTTCATGGGGGTTAGTCTCGTTTCCGGGCGGGGCCCACGGAGAGTCCAGTCTGTTCTCTTTTTTTTGTGATCGACCGTGTTCATTAAGGTCGGCCATCGGCCGGGCGGTCGGATGCGCAGGTAGGTGCTGTCAAATATGCCAGACTGTCAATTGAGTTTTGCATACCGCTAGCAACGAGGCAGGATGCAATGCGCGTAGGTTCGACTTCATTCAAGTCAGACCAAGGTATGGTGTAGGCACCGCAACGAGCAGAAGACGACGATGACGGCATCCAGGGCAGGAAAGTGTCCTGGGCACGTCCATTAGTGACGTTCGGTTCCCATCATCTTTCTATTGGCTGCCGCATTATTCGCTGAACACGTTTGGCAAAATGTGGGAGGGCACGCTACAATACCTGTACCGCAGCAGCCAACCTGCCATGTGCATATTTGTACACTAGGCAATTACCTGATTCTTCCTTTGCCGAAACCAGATACCAAGCCAGCCGCCACCGCGGCACAACCCAGACTCGAGTTGCGAGTTGTGGTAAGGTTGCTCTTGGGGGTACGGAGAAACCGGCGGGCTTGAGTCTCGACCTGGACGGAAACAAGGACATGAGAATCCGTATCTCGCTCGACGGCAACCCTCCGGTCCCTCACCTCCTTGCAAGCTTTCTCCATGTCGTAGGTAATGGATGGAGATAGATTGTGTACGAGAATGCGGGACGACGGGCTGGCGGGCAAGTGGGATAATGGCGATGGGTAAAGAAAAAGCCAGAGGGGAGCAAAAAATTACGCAGCAACCCGCAATCGAATGCAGACTGCAGTTGCAGTGATGGGGAGCAAAGAAGGAGACAAAAACAAAAGGTACATGGCCGGTACGGTGCATCCTGTGACGGCAAAGTACCTCCAGCCCCATGGATGCAGCAGCTGCGGTCGTGGTCCAGTGTTCCATTGAAGGTAGGCAGGTCCCCACACCCGGCCACAGGCGTCGCCGTCGTGGTGCAGGCACACTCAGGCAGGTTCTACAGAAGCCCCACTTTCCAGTCGCGACAGCTTTTTGCTGCTGAGTGAAAATAATCCAATTCGTGTGATTGGCCCGCTGGGCCGCTGTCGCCTTCGTCATAGCCGAGCAAGCCCACCTGGCCGACCCTGCTCCTCTCCACAGTCCACACAGGAGCGCGGCAACCACCCATTGCCAGCCCAACTTGTGCCGAGCACGCACCGTGGGAGGGCGGAGGAGCGTCTCACACGCCGGAGTGAGGGCGGAAAGACCATGGCACACTCGCACCTTTTCGCAAGGCAAAGGGTGGACGAGCCTTTTACTGCCACCCCCAGCCGGTGCCGAGGGGAACCTTCTTCTACTACTTCCCATCTTCGCCGGAAAACCTCTCCACCTTCTTATTTTCCTCCTCTTAATATTCTTTTTCTTTCTTCATCCTCCCCTCCCATCCTCCCCCTCCTCCAAAACAAAGTCCCCCTTCCCAAAGGCCAGGGCACTGAGATACCCGTTAGAGCTTTACCACCGCTCCAACACTCTCCACTCCATCACAATTGAACAGTGACAGCTTCTCGCTGCATCGATTTCAGCCATGTTGGCCTCAAGACAGCTCCTGGGCTCTGTTGCCCGGAGCCGCACGGCTGCCAGTGCCAGTCTGGGACTGCGCCGTATGGCTACCGTCTCTGACTCTCCCCTCGACCGCAAGGTAAGCTGAGAACCATCATTTGACTGATCAGCCACGGAAGAAGCAGTAGCTGACTCGCCGGAAACACAGGTCAGGCAAAACATTCACGAGGAGAGCAACTTCATCAACTACAAGAAGATGTCTGAGAACCTTGCCATTGTGCGCAAGCGTCTCAACAAGCCCCTCACCTACGCCGAGAAGATTCTTTACTCGCATCTTGACAAGCCCGCCGAGCAGGAAATCGAGCGTGGTGTCTCATACCTGAAGCTTCGCCCCGACCGCGTTGCTTGCCAGGATGCCACTGCCCAGATGGCTATTCTTCAGTTCATGTCTGCTGGCATGCCTTCCGTCGCTAACCCCACCACTGTCCACTGTGATCACTTGATCGAGGCTCAGGTCGGTGGCGAGAAGGATCTTGCCCGTGCTGTCGGTATCAACAAGGAGGTCTACGACTTCCTGTCCTCTGCTTGCGCCAAGTACAACATCGGTTTCTGGAAGCCCGGCTCTGGTATCATCCATCAGATCGTCCTCGAGAACTACGCTTTCCCCGGTGGTCTGCTGATCGGAACCGACTCCCACACCCCCAACGCTGGTGGTCTCGGCATGTGCGCCATCGGTGTCGGTGGTGCCGATGCCGTCGATGTTATGGCCAACCTGCCCTGGGAGCTGAAGGCCCCTAAGGTTATTGGTGTCAAGCTCACTGGTGAGATGTCTGGCTGGACTACTCCTAAGGGTAAGTTGCTCGCATGAAGAATCTATACGCCCAGTTCCGTGTCTCGCATACTGACAACCTCCAGACATCATCCTCAAGGTCGCTGGTATCCTGACCGTCAAGGGTGGAACCGGTGCTATTGTCGAGTACCACGGCCCTGGTGTTGACCAGATCTCTGCCACCGGTATGGGTACCATCTGCAACATGGGTGCCGAGATTGGTGCCACTACCTCCCTGTTCCCCTTCAACGACCGCATGTACGACTACCTCGCCGCCACCAAGCGCAAGGATATCGGTGACTTCGCCCGCGTCTACGCCAAGGACCTCCGCGAGGATGAGGGTGCCGAGTACGACCAGCTCATCGAGATCAACCTGTCCGAGCTCGAGCCCCACATCAACGGCCCCTTCACCCCCGATCTGGCCACTCCCATCTCCAAGTTCTCCGAGGCTGTCAAGGCCAACAACTGGCCCGAGGAGCTCAAGGTCGGTCTGATTGGTTCTTGCACCAACTCCTCCTACGAGGACATGTCCCGCGCCGCCTCTATTGCCCGTGACGCTCTCGACCACGGCATCAAGTCCAAGGCCATCTTCACCATTACTCCCGGTTCTGAGCAGATTCGTGCTACCATCGCCCGCGATGGTCAGCTCCAGACCTTCGAGGAGTACGGCGGTGTTGTTCTCGCCAACGCCTGCGGCCCCTGCATTGGTCAGTGGGATCGTCAGGACGTCAAGAAGGGCACCCCCAACTCCATCATCTCCTCGTACAACCGTAACTTCACCGGCCGCAATGACGGTAACCCCGCCACCCACTCCTTCGTCACCTCCCCCGACTTGGTCGTTGCCATGACCGTTGCCGGCAGCCTCCACTTCAACCCCCTTACCGACAAGCTCAAGGACAAGGACGGCAACGAGTTCATGCTCAAGCCTCCCTCTGGCGATGGTCTCCCCGTCCACGGCTACGACCCCGGCCAGAACACCTACCAGGCCCCTCCCGCCGACCGCAGCACCGTCAATGTCCAGGTTTCTCCCTCTTCCGACCGTCTTCAGGTTCTGTCTCCCTTCAACGCTTGGGATGGTAAGGACGTCAAGAACATCCCCATCCTGATCAAGGCCAAGGGAAAGACCACCACTGACCACATTTCCATGGCCGGTCCCTGGTTGAAGTACCGTGGCCACTTGGACAACATCTCCAACAACATGCTCATCGGTGCCATCAACGAGGCTAACGGTGAGGCCAACAAGGTCCACAACTACACCACTGGCGAGTGGGATGCTGTCCCCGCTGTCGCCCGTGACTACAAGGCCAAGGGCATCAAGTGGGTTGTCATTGGTGACTGGAACTACGGCGAGGGTTCTTCCCGTGAGCACGCCGCTCTTGAGCCCCGTCACCTGGGTGGTCTTGCCATCATCACCCGTTCCTTCGCTCGTATCCACGAGACCAACCTGAAGAAGCAGGGCATGCTTCCTCTCACCTTCTCCGACCCCGCCGACTACGACAAGATCAAGCCCGAGGACAAGGTCGACATCCTTGCCACCGAGCTCGAGGTTGGCAAGCCTCTGACCATGGTCGTACACCCTGCCGACGGCAGCGCCGACTTTGAGATCAAGCTCTCCCACACCTTCAACGCCCCCCAGATTGAGTGGTTCAAGAACGGTTCCGCTCTGAACACCATGGCCAAGGCCGCTGCCGCTGCCAGGTCATAAAGGGGCAGTATGAAGGTGCAATGAATGGGTAGTTATGTGAATTGGGTGGTGTAGGCGTACTTATTTTGCATGCTATGGGGTTTCGGTCGGTATAACTAAAGTCAATGGCCGCGTTACGCCCTTTTGTTTTATGGTTGGGCAATCATACCTCTGGGACTTGTTTATTTTTTTATGTAGGCCAATGATTTCTTAGTCTGTACAAATTTCAAACTGTTCAAACCAGAATTGAGTCCGTAGTAGCTGTGAAATCTTGGAAGTATATTTGTGAGGAGGGACATGGCATTTACCACCCCAGCTCCCCCGGTGAGCAAAAGTATTACTTCCACAGCCGGCGAGTGAAACGCGGCGGTGCGTCATCCCAGCGGAGGCGCTGCAAGAAAGCTTCTCCTAGAAGACTTTCGAGTCAAGAGGGGTTCCTTTAGCCAAGACGATTTATCATACTCGATGTAGCTCACCTAGATACACTGACGGCGGTGGGCAACGGATGATGGATTAGAGTGTCACATCATAAGCCCCGCATGAGGAAAGAAGCTGCTGTGGGATGCCTGACACAAGTTCATCTGCATGGCATTTCTTGAGCTCAACGAGACGCGCTGGGAGAGTTGTAGTCACGATTGTTGAAAAAAAGAAAAAAGAAAAAAAACCTTGAGAAAACGCACGAGGAGAGCCGAAAGTAGAAACAGCCCCATAATTTATCGGCGCCGGCGGTAGCGGCGCCACGTCCGGTGTCACGCGCCGGAAAGGGGCCCGGGGAGAGGGTAGTGGAAAATGTGGTCCGGGTGCGATGGCTTCGGACAGCCGAATACGGGTGGGAGCCGCCGCATGAAAGCGGAACATTGACGGATTTGTGTCTGGAACCCATCAATTCCCGATGAGCCGCTCGGGTTGCTGCGGATTGCCGTCTGCCCGCAGTTTGTTCTACACAGGGTTAAATGACACGGGCGCCTAGAAGGCAGAGTGGCGTCCCAAAATAATCGCTAGCATGATAGGAGCCAGTGTTCATTTGAGGAGGTCATTCATCGACCGACATTGTGGGAGATGAAATTGCGGCGCTGAATAACCACCCCGCCAAAGCCACGCCAGATGACAAGAGCAGGGATTTAGCATCGCCTCGCTGATCATTGCCTGCCAGTAGCCACCCCGGATGAAGATGTCCGATGATCCTCAACCAAAAGCAGCCGTTCTTGTCTAGTGTCCACCCATCGCGGAGATGGTAATTACAATCCCTTGCTGTTCAAAGCAAGACCGTCCGAATTGGAACCAGATGCATATTGTCTGCATCGTATGTAGCACCACCCAACTGAGATGCAGCCGCCTTACTGCCGACTACGAATACGCGTTCTTTTCGGATGTTTTGTTGTCTGGGACCGCACGCATGAAAGGCTTAAGCAGTTCGTTCACGGACGGAGAATAGTATTAGTTCTCGGGTGTTGAGTGACGTCGGCTCCGTAGGCTTTTCTTTTTCAAAACGATCACTTGCACAGCATTGCCGCCGCAATTGATGGGAACATCGGTAACGATTGGGTCTGCGTCTGGCCCAGACGCACCAGCAATTATGATGCGCCCCCGGTTGATCCAAAAAGCAAGTGATCTTCCGAGGCGCACGAGTCGACATTGCTCCGGTCAGGGGTGGGCACATATCAGGGTGTCTGTCCCTGACGCTATTCCACTTTTGGACGTGATTGTTCCTGGCCGAGGGCCAATGAAGAGATTGCGAGCACAGCCGCTTCAGGGGAGCGCATCGGTGCAAAGTCCAATCACGAATTCACGATGCAGGCTGTGGGGGATGATCGAGTGGAATTCACACAAGATCTTGGGGTCGATATGCTAGCCAATTGTCGTTCATTGTGGCACCAGGCTCAGAGTTCCATTGCTTTTGCCGTCGACGCTAAACAATGGAAACAACGTTAGTCGCCTGGCTGGAGGGAGATCGGCGAAGAGTGCTGTGTGACTGTCAACAGTCGAGCGGCTGCTCAGTCAGTCGCCGGCGCAGGCGTCTCGCCCAGAGGGTTGGTTTCGGCAGAATGTTTGAACGCTATGTGATGTTGGAGCTGAGGCCCCTATTCCATATTGGGCATGCTCATGAGAGAGGCTTGGGTTTTTTTAAGTCCTTTGGGCAACGTATGCGTTGACGTTGCAACGTGACTGTTTGGCCAGAGTCTGGAGACAAATTCTATCAGTGTCCGGAAAAGCAAACTTCGTAGCACAGTGAGTGTTGTATGGTATGCGTTCGACCGAATCGGAATCGGCGTCTGTGCATCGAGAACCGAGAGCTAGTCGCTGGGTTCGGTTGAGTTGAGCTGAGCTGAAATGGAGTTCACGCAAGGGGTTGCCGACGTTGGTTTTCGATGGGGAGCAGAATTCGATGCCCAGACGACTGGGCATGAAATTGGTGGGTAGCATATGTTGTCGTTGTGTACTCCCTGTTGGTGGTGGAGGTTATGGGGAATGCCAGGAAGGGATTGAACCTTCGAGGTAGGGAACTACCTACCGCGTGAGGCCGCGGCTGCGTGGGTTGTAGAGAGAGAGAGAGAGAGTTGACGAGGCGGAAACAAGGAGGCTTGCAGCTGTCATGGCGTCTGATGGTGTCAATGTTTCGACGACACGCACGAAACATTGGCAGAAAAAAAGCCAAGGCCAACTAAGGTAGTTTTTTGTTTGTTCGGTGCGGCTTCGGCGAGGTAAGGTGGCAACGAGTTCGGGCTGGCTGCCGGTGTTTTAGGTGGGAAAGGCTAAGTTTCCTGGTCAATATCGTAGTCGCTATTTTGGCTTTCTTGTCTCTGTGTCGGGTCACAGAACGAAACGCGAGACGAGTCGACGAAAGAAAAGACGGACACGGCGGCGGGATGGCATGTGGCTTCTGGCAGATGACAGCTTTCCCCAGAGCCGGGCGTCGGTCGTGGTGGTCAGCAGTGGTGGAGCATGAAGCCATCAGCAGAGACGGAAGCATAACGTTGGTGAGATGGCTTCATCATATCTTGGTCAGAGACCAAAGTCATGCATGCCTGCACGCCTGCAGAATGAAAGCCACGATTTCTGGGAGACTGGACGGTAGACGCCGTAGAATGCAGGTACGATGGATGCATGGAAGCTCCAATGGTATAGGTAGGGAAGCTGAGGTATTCCGAGGTTGCTGCCGTGAGTTTGTGGACGGGCACATGGAGGTCAGGCAGGGACGGACCTCGCAGGTGTCATCTGTGCCTGAGGGAGGGTGAGGAGACCAAATCAAAGTTGGACAGACGGCGGCAATGCAAAGCAAAGCAAGAGGCTATCTATCAGCAGGACCTAAGGAACTGGCGGGAAACACGGCAGCGCGACATGGAGGCGCGCGCTCTGGACTGCAGACGGGATAATGCATGGTGGGCGAACCTTCACGGTTCCTGGTGAAGCCTGAGGTGAACAGAGATGAAAGGTGGAAGTGGAAGTCCTACTAAGTAATAGTAAGGTCGTCGGCTGATTGGACGGGGGCAGCCCCACACGCTAAAATTGCACCAGCTCAAATTCGTCGAAAAACGGTTGTCTCACCCCTGCCGCCAGCAGGGAACCTAGCAAGCCCTCTGCAAGGTACCGCCGGGCTCCTTGCTGCACCAAGCTCCCGTCTTCCATCTCGTTTGGATGGCGGCCAGGCCATGTCTCTGGCTGGGCCTTGGGGACGGGAGGAAAAAAAGAGTTCTCTGCTGCAAACCATGGAGAACACATCCGTTCGTTGTTGACATTGACAATGCCTTTGCACATCCAGTAGCTTTCTTTCAGTCGGCTACTATACGGCGGCTGCCTCCCGCCGGATCTTTTCCTTAATTCCTCCTACAGATACTCTCAGATCACCCTGTAATCAATCGACATTGGCGACAAATCACACCTCCGAGCTGTTTCGGCCCCGGCATCCGTCGTATCATGGATGTCAGGTACTCGCACAAAAACGCACCTGCGTGCAGCCTGTGTACGAATACAGGCGCATCGCCCATTGCTACGGTACCGCGCACGCCGTAGGTACGTACAAATTTGGATTATGGACGCAGCAGTCAGGAAATGGTTCCAGGCACCGTTCCATCCAATTGCTGGGACACCCACACCAAAGCGCCAAAACGGGAAATGGCGCCAAAAAAGAGCCAGGCACCGGGGGGCGGCACCGTGGGTGGGTAGTGGAGGGCGAGGGCACCTGGGCGCTACGACGACCTCTCCACTCCTCCATCTCCAAGGGTCCTTGCGCGCGAACATGGCCCCTTTTCGACCAGTCGCCGTTTCCAATCCCACCCTATGCCCTCTTTGATCCTCTGCCTCTCAATTGCCCCCCCAATACAAGTCCCATTTCCTCTTATTGTGCCGTCCTTTTCCAATGGAGCGTGGACTTGGACATGATCATCTCTCGTCGGCTCTGGTTCAGGTTCAGGTTCAGCCCATGGTTCCAATCTCTCTCCTTCTCCCTGCGAGATAACAACCATTCATAGAGAAAGCCACATCCGCTCAGATGTCGACCAAAGCCATGGCTCAACGCGATCCCCATCCCCGTCCCGCCCGTCTCGACCTTTCACTCGAACGCCAAAACCTTGCCGTGGGACTCCCTTCCAATTCTGATACTCTCAACGCTTCATCTGATGTACCACGGGGCCGACCACCCTACCGCGATTCCCACCACGCTGCAACCTCCCCTTCGCCCTCACCCGGCCGCACCAGATCGCAGACCCTTCCCGTCGCTGTCATAACGCCCACCTTCAATACCGCCAAGGCCTTCAAGCGCAAGCCTCTTTCTTCTACCGCCTCCCAGATAGCTGCTAGCTACGGCTCCGGTTCCAGTAGCCCAGCTATCCTGTCACCCGGTGACTTGCCCATGCCCGAGACACGTTTCTCGCGGTCTTATTCCGTCGACAGCCCTACTCTGTACGAGTATCCCTCAGAGGACGTACGACCTCTGTTTGCGCCTCCCGCCGCTCATCAGAAGCTTGACAAGCCGTGAGTCTTTCCTGCCTCTTCTTCTCTTTGCCGACCTTCGTCCAACATCGCTCTGTCATTGCCGGGTCATTGCCTGCCTGAAGACAACCTCCCCTCAGCTCTGGCTAACCAGACACTGTCTTTCCGCAAACAGTCCCCCACCTGCCGACATCTCAGACGACGCGGCTCACTTTGCCTCGCGAAACATCCCAAGCACCAACCTTGCAGCTCCTCAAACAAAACCTTCAGACGGCCTGTCAGAAGCTGCCTACCTGACCGCCGACGTCACCCCAACCTTCTCCCCGAGGTTGCCGAAAGCGATACCTCACCCGATCATCGAAGAGGAGGAGGAGGACACGGACGAAGATTCCGAGTCAACCTACAGTCACAACACTAATGAGAACTCTATCATGTCCTTACCCGCTACCAAACCTACCCCTCCTCATCTGAATCTTTCGTTGAATCGACAAGATTCATCACAGACAGTCACAACAGTGCTCGACGCGCCTCTGTCTATAACTCCATCAACCTCAGCGACTCCGACACCGTCGATCAACAAGCCGTTGCCTAAGTCACCCGGCTCCTCCAAACTTGCCAACTTCTTTGGTTGGGGAGGATCGCCGTCGCCGTCGACAACCGAGTTCTCGTCTCTTTCATCACCCTTCGCATCACCACGACGTGCCACTCTGACAGATGACACTCCTCTCACAACCGGAGTGCCCTCACTTCTGCCAGAACCCTCAAAGAGGAATGCTACACCCACAAACGCCCTGGGCTATTGCGAATCACACTTGCAAACACCACCTTATTCCTCCCTAGCACCATCGATTCAAATCGAGGAGATGGAGGACGAGCTGAAGGCCATCAGCGCCGAACTGGCCTCGTCCATCCGGCGCGAGATGGATCTCGAAGATTTGGTTGATCGACTGCAATCCGAGATCAACAACCCTCAAGCTCCCGGCAAGCGAACCAGTGACTACTTTTCCGACTCAGGCTACAGCTCCGCCAAGTTTAGTGAATTTGACCAGAACAAGGAGGAGATTGAAAAGGTCCAGAGACGCGCGGAACAAGAAAAGGCGTCTATGCGCTTGGAGTTGACCAACAAGTTGCAGGAGGAACGCACACGCAGGAACGAACTTGATCAGCAAATTAAGGAGCTTGCGGAAAAGGCAGCTCAGGTCGACGTTGCTCAAATAAATAGCGAGGATACCAACAACCGCCTCAAGGAGTTGGAGCATACTTGCGAGGATCTACGACGCCGACTAGGCGAAGAGGTTCAGGTCAAGTCTAACTTTGAAGACCTGCTCTCTGTGCTCAAAGTTGAGCTCCAAAGTGCCACCAACGAGCGCGACAACCTCCGAGACGAGATCGTGCCACAATTAAAGGCCCAGCTGGAAGGCCTCGAGGCAGAGGCGTCCGAGTACGCCAACTTGACTTACGAATCGTCGAAGATGCAGCAGGAGTTGGAAGCTCTGAAGCAAGAAAACAAGACACTGAAGGCCACCGGCCAGCCAGCCCAGGAAGAGACACGGTCTAGGAGTTCCACCATTCGCTCTGCCCCTCGACTGTCCAGGTCGAGTTCCGTCACAGCAGCATCCCCCTTCACGCTCCAAAAGGCCCCCAAGGGTCTGACCCGGTCGAATACTGTTAAGTCTGGAGTCACCGAGTCCCGTGAGCAGCTGTCTGAGCGTCTAAAAGACGTAGAGGCCCAGAGGGACGCTCTCCACAACGCCTTGAAGAGCTTGCTCGAGAGACAAGAGTTCCAGAACCGAGAGAACGAGAAAAAGATCAAGACACTGGAGGTCGAGCGCGATCGTCTCATGTCCACCTCGCCGCGAAAGGCGGGCTTCGAGAAGGACATCTCCAATCTCCGCGTAGAGGTTAACGTGTTGCGCCGGCGCGCTGAGGAAGCGGCCGAGCAAAAGTGGCAAGTCGAGAAGGGTCTGGCCGGCCTTAAGATGGATCTCGATCGCGCCGAAGAGGAAGTTGCTGTGCTGCGTGGCTTGCTCAAGGAGAAGGACATTCTCATCCCGCCTTCAATGGCTCGGTCCAGCGTCGACCACTCGGCCCTTTCTGCGCCTATTACGTCAGAGTCGCTTGAGGCAGCCTTCAAAGACCTACAGCTTGCGTACAGAGAGTCCCTCGACAAGATCAGGGAACTTGAAGCCAACGGCCCCTTAATCAGTCAAGACGAGTCGACTCAGCTCGCCATTCAGAGGCTTGAGCAGTCCCTTTCTTCGGCAGTTTTCGAACGCGATGCTGCAAAGGATGAAGCTTCCGCATACAAGGATCAATTGGAAAGCCTCGCCAGCAGCGAAGTGGCCCATCTCGAGAGCGAGCGCGCACTTGCGGATGAGCTTCGCGTCTCCGCTCAACGGGTAGAGGAGCTCGCTACCCAAGTCCAGAAGCAATTGTCTCTGAACTCAGAGCTCCGCCATCGTCTGGCAGAGGCAGTGGCTCGTGGAGATGCGGACCGCAAGGCTAACGCAGACCGCATCACACGCCTCCAAAGCCGCCTCAAGAACCTTGAAGAGCAACTGCAAGCTGCTCAGACTGCGTCCGAAGAACGTGTCACTCGACATGAGGAACAGCTCAGAGAGTTGAAGGATGCGCAAAACGCTCAGCTTCGTCGTATGAGCCCTTCGCCTGCCGGCAACGGCCTACGAACTTCTCGCAAGTCCGGCTTGAGCCCTCTGCCCTCCCCTCTCTTCCCCCGGTCGCCACGCTCCATGCCTAAGCAATCCGTCGAAGACGAGACCCAGATTGAAAGGCTGCGCGTCAAGGTTGTGGAGCTGGAGACGGCGTTGACGAATGCCGATTCTGAGATGCAGGACGTCATAGCCCGGATGAGTACGGCGCAAATCGAGGTACTGACCTTACAAGAAGAGCGTGAGGCCGCGAGGCGCGAGACCAGACGCATCCAGCAAGAATTGGAGAAGGAGAAACTGAAGTCTTTCGAAGATCGCTTCAAGTCTCTCAGCGGCAACGCTTGAACACTTTAAACGACGGAGTTCGCCTGCTCGAATAGGGGTTTGTGCCACGGCATAACACAGCCTCGTATACCCGTCACCAGCATGCGGCGCGCCCCGTTTCAGACTGAGCACCTGGGCCAGGTCAGCCCCTCAACTACGGACGCCTTCGCCAACAGTCAGCACATACAATTGTCATTTTTTGAAGTACAGACCACCGCATTGGTGGCGGCGCCGGTCTATTAAAGCCAGCAAACCATGCATTGGGAAAGCGAAGGGCGCATGCGATTCATTTTTTAATACTTGGATTTATGTCTCTGCACATGAGAACATCATCCATCTCCGGGAAGGGGCGACACAGCGAACTGGTGAGCCAACAACTGGTTCTTCCCTGTGCCTCGACCACCACCTACCCTTGACGGCCGAACAACTACAGTACATGATTTTTTTTAACCCATCTGCCAGACTGCAGATTCTTTATACCTCATATGTTTACTGGGCGGACAAGCACCAAAGTGTTTGCGTAATGTATTATCTAGTTTTTGTTTCTTCCCTGTTGGCTATTTGGCAGTCCGGCCTCTGTATGGGCTCCTGGCTTGCTTCCGTGGGTAAGATTGTATAAAGCGCAAAAAGTATTGAGGGGCATGTATTCAAGAGAAGGACGGGTAGGGGAAGAGATGGACGAGGGACAAGCGTCAAGAAGAGTTGGTGAGCAGAGAGGACCTGTATGATACAGAAGAATTGACGACTTGAACCACGCCGCCAATACCACCTTGCCTACATGCTAAGTGTGTGAACTCTCAATGCCCGCTTTGCATGAGAAGATTCGTTCAAATCCGTGAACTGAAATTCCGGCGCGTGTGTTAGCCCATTGTTGCCGGGAAAGGAGAGGAGAAGAATGCTAGAGAGCTTCTGGAAGCCTTACCAAAGTTGCACATGGTCGTCCTCAGCTCCGAGATCGACCTGATCTGATTCAGGGGTCGGAAACACACCCACCCACACCCACACACAAACCACCCACACTCTTCTTTCGGACGGGCCGCAGAGAAGCTCTTGTCAGACCCGGCTTGGAACAATCTGAGCGACAGGGGAGTCCCCAACACGACTGCAGATCACGCTTTCAACCGACTGTCGAGGGATGTCACGTTCATTGCAGCAGCTCCAGCATCATGGAGGAGAGAGTCTGGCCAGCAAGAAATGCAAAGAATAAGGTCGAATGATAGGCACAGCGACAATATTAGGGACGTCAACAAGGGCTACAGGCGACGACGACGAGGGACGACGACGAGGGACGACGGATAACATCACCAGCGACAACAGCGATGGCGACGACGACGGGGACTAGGACGCCGATGTTTGCAAAGCCGCCAGGGGAGTCACCCAGGAAAATCTCACGTGAATTTCGTACTTTTTTTTTTATTTAGCCCTGCCGATTCTAACGTCCAAATAAACCACGCCAACTTTTTCCCATCTTGAAAGAAATACATTTGTCATCTTATTCATCGCTATAACTGATATGTCGTCGTTTATCGTTCAGCAGTTTGGGATACCCTGCCTACAAGCCACCGTACTGCTTCACAATACCCGCAACCTTGTTGGCAAGTTCGTCAGCCTCGGATCGAGTGGCCGCCTCTGCGTACACGCGGCAAGCGTTCTCTGTACCACTGGCACGAGCAAAAGAACGAGCGCTGGTGTACTTTCTGACACACTGATCGATCTCGTCCTGGGCACCTGCGGGATGGCTGAGGCGGCGCTCAGCGTCGGTCGTCTGGAAGGCGTCCTTGTTGGCAACCTCGACGCGAACGAGGCGGTTGGGGAGATCCGAGTAGGTGGAAGCCCAGTCCTTGAGAGTCCAGCCCTTATGGGCAAGGATCACCTCGACCATCAACATATCAGAGAGCGCATCGCCCACGGTTTGGTTGATGAGATCGCCAACAGCGGCAAGAGTGTCGAGAGCGTCCTTCTGAGCAGGAGACTGAGGCTTAGTCTCACGGAAAGCCCGCATGGCATCCTGGCTAAAAAGCACAGTGCCGTGGCCGTTGGCCTCGAAATAAGGGCCAATATCGAACTTGAGAGCAGCGTGGTGCAAGTGCTTGACGCCGGTAGGTGTGCACACGACGGGCAATCCGAGATGCTTCTCAATGTAGTTGGTGCTAGCACCGTTTGCATAGGCCGTCTGAACAACGCCGATACGAAGGTCATTTTCCAGACCAGCAGATCGGACGAGATCGCCGATGAAAGAAGCAGCCAGAGTCGAAATACGGTCGCCGTCCAGCATGAAGAAACCGGTATCGGGGTCGGTGTAGTAGTAGATCAGGCGGTCGGCATCGCCATCGAAGGAGCAGTAGCGAGCACCCGGGACGGGCTTGGGAGAAGCGGGTGCGCGTTGCTTGGTCTTGACAAAGTCTGCTCCGCACTAGAACTGTCAGTCTATGCCATTGTGATGATTTGGGTATACATGGACTTACGTCGAGGTTGAGAACCTCAGGACGGAGGACGTCATCGTTGACGACCTTGACGTCAAAACCAGTGACATCCTTGGGAACGTGCTTGAGGAACTCGACCAGCTTGGGACCACCGACGCCGTTGGAGCAGTCAACCGTCAGCTGGCCGTCAACCTTGCGGCCCTTCAAGGCCTTGACGAAAGCATCGGCAAACTTCTTGTAGTAGCCAAGCTCGCTGACCTCGCCGTAGGACTGAGGAGTGCCCTCGGTGTTGACGCAGCGGGTGAGGTAGTGGAGCTGGGGAGTGGTGAGGATCTTGTAGTCGGTGTATTCGGTGTTGGTGGCCTCGAAAGAGTCGGCAAGGGCAGCGACGAGCTTGTGGCCCGAAGGGCGGGTGTCTCGACCATAGACAACGCGGGCGGGAGAAGAGAGGTCGATGCGCAGCTGGGAAGCCAGGGCTTTGTAGTTCTCGACAAGCTCCTGGTCAGAGGAGCTGTTCACAAGCTTGGTAGCGTACGACTCCCACTCCTGCTCAAGCATATCACCCATAGGGTCAACAATTTTGACACCATTGTCAGCGGCAGGGTTGTGGCTGGCCGTAATCATGACACCAATGGTCTGACCGTTAAGCTTACGGCTGCGGAGGCCGGAAAGGAGGCCGACGCGGAAGGTGACTCCATCCAAAAGATCAGCCTTCATCCGGAATCCCGCAGTGCCATACTTGAAGGTATGGTTTGGGACGATGGGGTGCTTCTGCGAAGCGGCAATAATCTTCTCATCCATGGCGGGTGGTGGTGATGGTGGTGGTGATTGTTTAGAAGTGACGATTGACGACGGCGACGGCGACGTGACAGCGGAGGAGCGATTGGGGACGTAAAGAGTGAATTAAAGCAGGGGAAGAATACACCAGGGGCGTTGACGGAGAACAGTGGGGGAAGAGGGCGACGATCAAGGACGACGACGGCGACGACGACAATAGCAGCGACGGTGACGGGTTGCTAGTGACGTGGAGGCCGCCGCCATTCCAGTGTTTTCTCTCCTTGAGACCTGGGCTGCACCTGGGCTGCCACTCCACGCCCCCCTTCTCCCCACGCTTCCTCACCTCACCTCAACAGTGGGTGGCTTCAACAAAGCTCCCCGCCATTACCTAGGTACCTACCTCAGGTAAGGTAGGTAGGCACGTAGTAGGTAGGCAGGTAAGCTACGGATGCCTGCCTACCTACCCACCTACCTTACCTGAGGTAGGAAGGTACGGGATAGGTAGGTACGGGATAGGTAGGCTACCTGGTGGGCGCCAACGTAGACAGGCTTCGCCAGCCAGCTGACACTGCCTGCCCGCCCTGATGCAATCAACCTGGAATCATGCAAGTCAGATGGATGCGGCACCAGTACCAACCACAACACACCGCAACCACAGTGCCACAATGGAAGGAGTGGGGTTGTCAGACCTGAGAGCCCCTCCTCTGGAAGCCCCTCCTTCTAAGGACTCAGATCAGCCGGCAGTAGTCCGTGCAGAGATCTAATACGAGTCACGTGTCTTCGTGAACGCGATCCATTAGCCCCGAACAAGTCTTCGCGTCAGCGCGTCACGGCACTTCCTTCTGGCTTTGGCCCTTTTCCTTTGCATCTTCTCCTTCCCGGCCTTGTTTGCATCCGGACAACCTCTCGCATTTCTCGCACCGAGAGATGATGCAGGCAACGCTGCAGATGAAACTTAGCCCTTGGTGATGGCCCGTTTGGAACGACTCAGCACTCCTCCATCACGTCAGCATCATGGCTGGCGAACATGAGCAATATGCGAACCCCCTGCTCCTTGACTGGGTCAAGGAGTGGCTGGATACCGCCAGAGAGCGAGGCATGAAGAGCGTCACAACCTATAGGAATGCCTACGAGTCGTTGAAGGCATGCCCCATCACTTTCAAGCATCCACGCCAGCTGGTCCAGCTCAAAGGCTTTGGGGACAAGCTGTCGTCTCGCCTTACGGACAAATTGAAGGAGCACTGCGAAGCCAACGGCCTACCCATGCCCAAGAATCCTCGGTCATCTAAGGAAGACCGCGCATCCCTTGGCGCTGCCGCTGAAGAAGATGAGCCCGCTCCTCCACCAAAGAAGGCACGTAAGGCCAAGCCATACGTCCCAACATATCGTTCAGGCCCCTACGCTCTCATCCTGGCCCTCGCTACCCTGGACGAAGATGCCTCCCTCGGCATGACCAAGACGAAGTTGATTGAACTTGCCCAAGAAAACTGCGATTCGTCATTTACCGCGCCGAGTGATCCTACCAAGTTCTACACGGCCTGGAACTCGATGAAGACATTGATTGACAAGGACCTGGTGTGCGAAAAAGGCCGCCCGCAGAGACGCTACTCCCTTACAGACGATGGCTGGGATGTTGCCAGGCGGATTAAGAAAACAACAGAGGGCGAGCAAGCAGATGACATCGCTGCTGGACCAAGCACCCGCACGGAATCCGTCAGGCCGGATTCGGTGTTCAACCAGATTGGGAGAGAGGCTTCTGCCTCTGTTGAACCGATTGAGCAGCCTAAGCCTTCATCACAATATGAAGGGGTCGTTTCGAATGGCCCAGGCGTTGCAGACAATGCGGCACTGCCCAAATTCACCCCAATCCGGTTGCTCCCAGGCTCGTTTACAGTTCACTTAGCACTGGACAATCGCGAAGTCCGAGCACTGAAGGACCGCGACTATATGCAAGAAGAATTGACCAAGAAGGGCGTCAAGCCTCTGGTGCGGGCTTTGGAAATTGGCGATGCCCAGTGGATTGCAAAATGTCACGATCCGGCTGCCCTGTCCCGCCATGGCGCAGAAGGAGACGAAGTTGTCCTTGATTGGATTGTTGAGCGCAAGCGGCTCGACGACTTGGTCGGCAGCGTCAAAGACGGCCGTTTCCACGAACAGAAATTTCGCTTGCGAAAGTCCGGCGTCAAAAACGTCATCTACATCATCGAAGAGATTTCCATGGATTCTAGTTACTTTCAAAAGGTCGAGGAGATGATTCAGTCCTCAATAGCGTCGACCCAGGTGGTAAATGGCTACTTTCTTAAGAAAACGCAGAAGATGGACGACACCATCCGCTATCTGACGCGGATGACATTCATGCTCAAGAAGATGTATGAGCGAAAGCCCCTGTTGGTGATCCCCACCACGGTCTTGACCGCGCAGAACTACCTCCCGCTGCTCCAGCACCTTCGTGAGAAAGAACCATCGACCGGTTACTACATCACGTACCCGGCATTCGCATCTCTCGCGTCAAAGTCCGACATGATGACATTACGAGACATATATCTTAAGATGCTCATGACGACAAGGGGCATTACAGGGGAGAAGGCACTAGAGATTCAGAAGAAGTGGAAGACACCTCATGATTTGATAAAGGCGTTTGAAGAGTGTGGCTCGGGCGAGCAGGGGACCAAGAGAAAGCGGGAAATGGTCATAAGTGGATTGCCCAACCTCGTGGGTCGGAAGAAAATACCCAAAGCCGTCAGCCAACGACTCGCAGAAGTTTGGGGCGATGCATGAAGCCATTCAAGAAGTAGTAGATGGAGTTTACTGCGCAAGCATTGTACAAATCAAGCATGTTGGGTCATGGCTATTGTATGGCTAGCTCTCAGAAGCAAGAAAATAGAAGCAAGACGTATTTCTGAACCAAAACATCAGCACTCAAGACTTTCCACCCAGTCCCGCAGCGACGATACGTTCCACCATCTTTTCGAGGGGGACACCTCCGGATCCGCTCAGGAAGCCCGCCAAGCTCTTCTCAGCGTACTTGGCCATCATGTCGACCTCGACGTTGACTGTGTCGCCCGGCTTCTTGCCAGCGACGACAACCTTCTCCTGGGTGTAGCTAATGAGCATAACCTCCCACCAACCCTCCTCGTCGTTCACCTTGGTAACTGTCAAGCTGGTCCCGTCAAGCGCAACATAGCCCTTGTAGACAATGTAGCGCAACACAGCCGCATCACGTGGTCCAAAGCGGAAAGTCAAGGCGTTACCGTCCGGCGTGACGGCCAGGATGGTGGCGGTGGTGTCGACGTGTCCCTGGACGAAGTGGCCGCCCATGCGGGTGTCGGCGCGGACGGCTCGCTCGAGGTTGACGCGCGAATCCTTCGCCAGAGAACCCAGGTTGGTGATGCGGAGGGTCTCGGGGGCGACGCCGACCTTGAAGTAGGGCGGAGAGGTCTCGAACTGAGTCACCGTCAGGCAGACGCCATTGATGGCGATGGAGTCGCCGAGGTTGCAGTCTGCGAGGAGATTGGAGGTCTCCGGTAGGGAGATTTTGAGAGAGGTGCCGCCCGTCTCATCGTTCGGGTTCAGCTCGGAGACGACTGGGTGCGTGTTAGTTGACTGAGGGAGTCGAGGGATGAGAATATGTGAGTCAACAAGTGAGGGGATGGATTCAGACCTCCGATCTCTTCAACAATGCCCGTGAACATGATGATACTGTTATGCGCTGCAATCGTGTTAGGTATGTCTACGTGAATCAAGCGCGTCGAGAGGATGTGTTCTTTATTACCAAGCAGATTGTTTGTTAGATGAGGTGTTGAGTGAAGCTTCGGAAGCTCTGCGGAGCTTCCGGTGCAGTCTTAGGTACCCCTCCAAAAACACCCCACTTCCTGCAACGGGGGCATTGCATACAGTGTAGAGCCGTCACCACTCAACAACCCTGGTAAGCCTGAGTGTTTCTTCCCAGTTACTCTTCGTTCGATTGATTGAAAGGCGATTCAGGTCAGTAGTTGATTCGCCTCAGATCGACGCTACATGTGGCTCCAGTAACAGCCTCATTGCTCCAAGTCTCCCGGTTTCTCAGGCGTTCTAGGTGGCTTGATGTGAATTACTAAGCTTCCTCAAACCCAGGTGCCAGTGCTCGGGTCTCGTGGGTTTTTTCGCGCATCTACCCGCGCGGCTTCGGCAGTATGGGGATATCATCACACATGCAATCGACTCTGTCGTTGGATAGTGCAGCTGATGTATTGAGGTGTTTCTGAGGTAGGTACATTATGATGCCCGAGAGGCCCCGGGCGATAAACACCGTGACGTGAGCTTATTATGCAGCGGTCGTATCCGGGCAAGTTTCATTCGTGTATGGGTGAACCGACCGTGGCTCCGTCATTTCAGAATCTGATGAGAAAGATATCAGGTTAGTAACCTGCTAGATATGGCTCAGTCACACTAAATTCGAGTTTCGATCAAGGTTTTGCAAAATACCCAGCCATAAGCTGACGTTGGTTTCTTCAAGTCTGCCCTTGTCCTGTTTTTTTTTCTTTTTTTTCTTTTTTAGCGAACAACAATTTATCGGGAAATTAATAAACTATCAGTCGATAGGAGTGTATGAGTTTTTCTCTCTCTGCTCTTCTATGCGTTCGAGTCTGGCAGCTCTACGCCAGGGAACATGCTCCTTGCAGCCAAGGGTCTCTCCAAGAAGATCTCTCTCAGAGGCCCTCTCTTCTGGGACCCGCGTAAGAGTTCTTAGAAGAAACTTCAAGAAACCGGAACTGTCCTGTAAAGCCTGTCTCATAAGGCTTTCTAACGTTTGATCTGGAATTAGGCGGCAATCAGCTGAGCTAGATACGTAGCATCAGAGTCCAAATCATGCCAGTACTGCGGTGTGAACAAATTGCCAATGTTAAAAAGGCTTCCATGCCTGTAGACATCAGATGAAGCTCCATTCGGTGCGCAACAAGACCTCCGGGCTGCAGATTTCGAGCATCTCATAGTCCCCAGCTGCCTGTCTCCACATCTTGCAAGGCTGAAGCTTGAAAGTAATAGCGGTCCCTCCCTTGGATCCATGATCGTGGAGGCGAAGACAGTATATTCGGGAGTAATGATTCTTCGTGAGCTTGGTTGGGCGAACTCTGCCTCTGCGAGCTCTTCGAGGAAGTTTCTACTGCGTTCGTCTACTCCAAAGAATAAGTTAATTGCATGAATTTCTGAGGTAATTAGCGTGGAATCCCTTCTAAAGACTCAGACAGCAACCCACGGGTGTGTATGATGTCAACTTCAGTGTGTAGAAAGTCCACGGCCAAAAGAAGCTCTCTTGTCGCTGCCTTAACAAAGTCTTCGGCGAACCCGCGCCCAGATGCCACCACATTCAGAAGCAGAAGGTCGCCAAATGACATCTGCACCGGAGAAATAACAAGAAAGTCGACTTTTCCCCAACGGTGAAGCTATTCAGCATTCCCCTTATCCTCTGTTCCCCCAGGATGGTCAGCTTTGGCAATGAGGGGCGCCATCTGCTTATAACGATAGATCGTCGGCTCTGAAGGCCAAAGTTTGGGGAATGCTTTCAGAGCGACATAATTGCGGTCTCTATAACACAGCATTAGAACCCTGTAAAGTATGTGTAACTCGACAAGACGTGGAACGTTGGATCTCGAACCAACCAAACTGTTTCTGCCTCGCCAAATCCCAGTGAAGCCCATCTTCTTCGGGGAAGTCATTGTAGTCAGCCAGCATGAAGCCCGTGGAAGGCAGAACACGGGGCTCCTCTGGGCAGACCTGGCGCGTTCAAATCGCTTTCGCGGATGGCCAAGTCCTCAATGGCTTGGGTCTAAGTGCGAGAGGTGCTATTCGTGATCCCCCTAAAGAAGTCGTGCGTTGGGAAGGAAGTTGCTCTAGAAGAGAGACCACTCGGCCCCTTCCCAATACGGCGTGGAAACATGGCAAACTGAAGCAGCTTGACGTCTTGATGTTCAACGGAGACCAGAATCCTCGGAGGGACTCAAAGAACGTGCTTTTGGAGGTTTGGCGTTTGCCGGAAAGTCAGAAAAGCCGAATTTGAGGTCGGCTAAATTCTCAGGCAGAATCTATATGTCAAGGTCGCAAATCCATAATGGTTCTCGTTTCAACTCAGCGGGCCTGTCTAACAGACTTTGAATTGACGGTCTGGGAGGCGGTGCGATTTTGACAACATTTGTGGCTCGCCCGGCTTCACCGTGGGACTTGATAAATCATAACTTGACAAACACAGATCACCGCAATTCTCCCTGTTTATTTCGCCAGTATTAGGCGGTATCAAAAAATGAAACTCACAAAGAGAAGACGCGTACTCTCTGAGCACCGTTTTACTTTCTTCAAAATTGACTATATGAGTCGTCTCGCATTGTAAAGCCACTGGTTAAATGGAGGATGACGATAATCTCATAGATTGTGTCCAGCCAGGTTCCCACCTCAGAAACCAGAGGCATTCATGCAGATACAATCGAGGTATGCCTGGTTCATCGTGTGTTCTAATCGGCTTGAGCTGAGTCCATCAGACTTGGGGCTACATATATGCAGCGTAAGCTGCGTCATGATGCACCGAATCCTTGTAGGGCTGACCTCCAGCTAGGTTTAGCTCCGAATGACAGACATGTAAGCACAAGGCTCGGAAGAGATGACGGGTTACCGCCAATCGATCTGTGATAAAATCTCTCAATTGAGCCGAGGGATGTGACCACCAATGTTCTGAAAGCCCTTCAAATTGCATCTCAGCGCAATTGCTCTTAGTTGGCCCTCGAGGTCACAGACTACCATGACATCGAAGCCAAAGCAGATCCGCTTCGAAGAGGATGGGTTCGAAGATTGGCCAGACTCACGATCCTCTTCGCCTACGCCCAGTGTGAGCTCTTTCCACCGGGGCTCCCGACCTGAAAAAGGCACGACCCGGATTCCTGCTAGGATCGTTTCAAAGCGCGCGCTCCTCGAGCTCGGCTATCCTTTTGCCGAAGATGGCGACACAATCATTGTGCAGTTAGCACTAGGACCAAATCTTATCGATGGCCTTCTCAGATTAAGCGAGAGCATCCGAAACTCTGGCCAAGGAACTTCGGAATATGGTGATGCGTGGAAACCAAAACATCAAAGTAAGAGTCGAGGCTTCGATTGGATCAGTGTGGACGCTCCAGTCGCAGAGTCGCCAGCCCACTCCGGCAACGAGGAAGAACAAGACGATGATTTGGAATCAGTGTCAGAAGGAGACGAGCTAGGCAACATCGACGGCCCAGTAGTTCACTCTGGAATCCTTCCACTGGACAATACCAAGTACTTTACGGATAATGCCGCAGATCCCACCTCTGGGAGACTGGCGGCTTGGAAGCTGGAGAGGTCTGATCTCATTATGAGTGGTGCGGTCACGCAACTATATGCAGCGCATGCTGCAGAGTTCTACATGGATAGCTCTGGAAATCAAAGGGTGACACTTGTCTGTCCGAGAGATGACGGGTATGGAATGGGTGACCCGTCTCTGATTCGCATGAGATGGCTGTGAGTACTAGACTATGTCTACGGAAATGGCCTCGAAGCTGACAACCGTTAGTCACGTCCAGGCCCAATCGTTGAATATTGCAACTTTGGAGGTATCCATGATCAATCACTCTGACGGCCAAGTCTACCATGAACTCTGACTAACAAAGACAGGCGCTAGTAACAGATTGTCCGTTCTTGATGCCATCCCTGAGATTGGTTGCACTGACAGTCCTCAAAGAAGTCATGGCGAGATGCGAAAGACCTTCTGAGTCGGGGACTTACATTGAGTCTGGCTCAATGATTCAATACATCGGTAGATTCAACAGCAGTCTCGGGAGATATCCAGACGAGGATATGTCCGATACTGAGCCCGTCACCTTCATCTCTACACAGTACCTTATCCTGGAGGACAAACCTGCCGGCAAAAGGCAGCGAGGGAATCACTACAAGAGAACCCTCCGTGAAGTGCTATATGGTTATGACGATGAGACAACACATTATACCAGCCAAGGTGCCCAAAATGTCGACGTGGGCGGTTCCAAGTCTTTGTCGGTACAAGCGTCGCAGGTTTGGACTTTAGTGCTGGGTTCTGGTATGACACCACCCGCTGGTTGAAGACAGTCCACGAATTCTCCTAACCACCCTTCAATCTTTCAGACTTGATCATCACTTACTCTGGATTGGCTTCGTCAGAAATGCAGCAAAATCTTATCTCAATTGATACGACATTATCATCAGAAAGAACATTCACAATCAGGCTCATCGACGAGAAAGATATGTGCCGTTACCATGTGGTCATAACTCCAAGCTGGAAGTACGTGGTTAGTCGCAGGTTGCCTCATCATTCCAATCTTGGTGGTGTTGCTGATTGTCGCAGGATTTTATGAAACATGCCGTGGCACTGGCTTCTAAGGGTCATAAGCGATCGAATGTGACGGCCTATGTGCTAGTCAACGAATTTGGTCTTTTGGTTACCACAGATATATGGCTCAACTTGCTTTCCGATGGTATCATCGAAGAACATGTGTTTGGCCTGCGAGAGAGAAACACGGAAAAGGGCTTACCAACTGAAGAGTATCACGCTCTGTCGGCGAAGCTTCTCGCCACAAGCAGCCGGAGTAGTCTTGGCAGATACTCGCGCCGGAGGTGAGGCCACTTTGAAATGGTTTTGAAATCTCGAAATTGATGAAACTTGGACAGCTCCTTCCAATCAGAATTCAGAGGATCTGACTTGAACACGGCAATGGTTTTGCATCCCGGGATGCGTAGGTATCGTGCCGACTCGCCGAGCCTTTCAGGTGGCAGTACCGAAACTGACAAACACAACCACCACAACGACGACGACGACGACGACACATTGTTCTTTGAATCTCACTTGGGCGACGAAGATTTGTCACTTGATGATACAATTGACCTGACGATGTCATTCTCAGAACTTAGCTCCGGCACCAGACAAGCCAGCACCCCCGGGTTTCGGGAAAATGCTGGGTATGCTGAAGTGCCTGAACTCTTTAGGCTTGACAAGCAAGTGGATGTCGATCTACAGCAACACGAAACGGTAAGTTGGAACTGTCTGAGGCAGCGAATTTTTGACAAAGTCGCTGACTGATCGCCTGGCACGAAGAGGAGAAGCTCCGTTTCTCAGCGGGAAGATATGGTCTCCAACCACGTGGAGGAGACTAGGTTTACGATGCCATTTCGAAGAATGACCCGGTCCATATCGTTTGGAACCGAAGCATCATATCCAGCAACGCACCCTTACGTGAATGGACCACGGCGCGAACGACAGCGAAACTCGTCCCGGGGCTCATCCTTCAGGTACGCCCGGGATTCTCCTCTAGATCCAGAATACTGTTCTAGTTGGTATGACCGACGCACATATTTCGAAACAAGCTCAAACTACGCGCAATCTGGAAGAAAACCCAGAGCAGGATCCGTTGGCGGCACATACTCGGCCGATCAATCCTTTACACGGCTGCCGCCCCTGGACTTTGCCGAGGTGGGCTTCGTTCCGTTCTTCGCTTGGAGATTGACATGGAGCGACGACAAGAGATCCCGATCGGAGATTGAGAAAACACTCTCGCAGTTGCTAGACAATCTGAACATTTCCCTTGAGAGGGACAAGTTTGGGAAGTGGTATAAGGCGTCATTCCAGTGCAGCGAGATCGAGGTCATGGAGCGATTCGACAGCATTCTACGGCATGATTCTTCGAAAAGAGAGAGCCTCAATGATCTTGGACATTCGAAGTCGGCGTCACTTGACGACGGCAGCAGCTCCGGCCAGCCACAATCTGAGGTGTCAGCCGATAGCTTTCGCCTCCATGGAGACCCTTTGCGAACCAGAAAGCGGAGCCTAGAAATCAACGATTCTAATTTTTCAGAACTAATCCGCGTCTCTCGAAATATACTGTCCGCATTCCTGCCTCACGATGGAGGAATCGTTTCACATCCGTTGTATAGACGCTTCTGGGGCTCGGTCGACTCGATCTTGAGGGCAAGACGCACTCTTTCACACATCAATTTCTTTACTAACGTTACATAGGGGCTCCGTTGGGCGATTGATATGTCCTATTAACAAGAAGACCAGCCTTGGTTTGTGTTGAAACCGAGCTCTGCCCCTTGCCCGCTCGAGGACTCATCCTACGAGAAAGACGCGACGGCACTTTCTCGATGCCAGCAATGCGACAATGAAAAAGGGTACCAGTCACCAGACGACGCCCTCGACCACTGGCACGAACACCATGCCAACAGCGCATGCCCCCAACGAGCCAAACAAGGCAGGCCCTTCGACGACCCTTGTTTCGTCCGGATCTACCAAATAGTCCTCGATACCAACGACCGCCCGAGCATTACAGGGCTCAGGAGCTCAGCGTTTGCAAGCAGTCTGGTCTTTCTATCCGACATGCAGGACTTGGTCGAGAGGGCAGAGGAACTGCACAAGATGGTCACGAGCGTGGCTGGCTCGGACGACCTGCTCAATCAAAACGGCAACAGACCCCATCTCCCCAGCAGCCTGGTCGAGGCCTTTGAACGCATCGTCAGCCTATTTGTGCTGAAGGCCAAAGAGTTGTCCTGGCTGAACAGATTCGCCCTCAAGTCCGACCCAACATACGGCCGACATGCCCAACGACGTTTGGATCAACTCAGGAGAACCGGCGACGCTATCTCGGAACAGACCCGGGGTCTTCTAAACCGCGCCAAAGAGGACATAATGTTGTTAGGCACCAGCAAGCGCGACGTGGAGAGAATCGTCATAGCACCCATTGGGCCTGAATTCCTTGCGATGTCGCTGATCAGCAACCTGCAGAACAACATGCTTATCCGTGGGACCGACAAGCGATTCGACCTCATCAACCATTACAGGAACCGCGCGGCCAGACTTCGGTTCGAAACCAACAGAAGACCCAAGAGAAATGCATTCGTGCAGATCCACGCCCTCGAGGAGGAGTTGGAAGCTCTTCAGATGGTGGTTGATTCGCAGCAAGAGCTCTGGAGGGCCCATCAGAAGCTCTTCTCCCCCCTGACTTTCAAATGCCCGACCACCGATTGGTTTTATTACCGAGAGAGAAAGTCAATGTTCAGACTCGAGAGCAAAAGTGTCCATAGGCAGCAAAGGCGGCTAGCTGAGCGCGAAAGAGCCCTCTGGATCCTGCGAAAGAGAACCCGGGCCCTGAGGGATGATACGAAGCAGAGGATCGAGATACTTGACGAGGGTCACGGGAGGGCGATTCGGGTTTTCACCATCGTGACGTTGTTTTTCCTGCCATTGTAAGCCATGCCTGTGTCTTTCAACCTGTAACCCTAGAAGCTGACTATGCCCTCCAGGTCATTCGTGACAAGCTTCTTCGGCATGAACACGACCGATGTCAGGGACACGAAGTATGACCAGAGGATCTTCTGGTCCACAGCCCTGCCTGTCACATTTGGGGTCATAGGGCTGGCGTTCATGTACGGCTACAAGTGGGATCTAGTCAGAGCATGGGTTTCCCGTACATTCAAGTCGACGGAACGACACGCAACCAGCTACATGGCAGCGCAGGAGCAAAAGCTTAGCTGGGTGACCACAGTGGACCAGAAAGACCCCTGGGTGCCAGGTCGTGGCGATCACAGTATGAACGGCTGGAGAGAGCGAATGTCGTTTCTCTCCGCGCAACGGCGGAGGAGAAAGAACAAAGTCCCGAGAAAAAAGACTGAAGATAGCTTGTTTCGTCCGTGAGCAAATTTTCTAATATCTTCTTAAAAGTAACGAACATGTCAATATACTCAGGGTATTACATTAATATCTCTCGCAGCTACGATGATAGGACAAAACAATCACTATATTATGAGGAACATAAAATCTCTTCATCTTAGTTCAATTTACTTACTTAAGTAGGCAAATGCTGTTTCGTCTCTTATCATATTGCTTAGTAGAATAGATGGACTCTAGCTTCCTGAACTCAATAGGCACCACAGACGTTAAACAACATACACTTTCCCTGAAAATAGTACAATCAATCCACCGCTATTTACCCACCGCCAGACTAAAAGCTTAGCTACCACATTTGGTAAGGCTACATTGCATGAACTCTAACGTTGACATCGTCGCCTGCCAAGCTTCAACCACGACCGCGAAAAAGCTGATATTATCAAAAAAACATACAACACCGGGCATTCGCCAGTCGTCACCGACCTGACTACTACTCCAGCCCTCACTGGCTTATCTATGGGAGAGCGGACGGGATCCCGAGTTCTCCAGTGGGTATGGTCGTATGTGATGGTATGCATGCGTCAAGTCGTCCATGTAGTCTGGGAACGTGAAGGTGAGAAAACCCCGCGGTACTTTTCGTTGTGCCGGTGCCACTGGGATTCTCACAACATTCAGCAAACCAAGGTCTGAGGGGACCAATTATTTGTGTGATCATAATAAGTCATAGATATTCAGGCGTCTTATACGCCATGCTAGGTATGTTATGCTTCTACCCAAAACCCATTTTGATGCCAAGAAGCCGCCTATAAAACTCCAAGCCCATTTTTATACTCCTAATTATGCACTGCTCCTTCTTCCCATTAACCTTGCTTCTCGTTCAGGTGTGAATCGCGCGTCTCTTCCACAGTCGGGGTTGACTGGATCTCATCACCGGTCTCCTTTTCTCTCGCGGACGATGATTCTGAGGCCTCGACGTCGTTGGCCATGATGCCTCCAGTAGATTCCTTGCCCTTGTGCTGGCCCTTGAAGTATCCGTGAATCTCTTCGGAGAACAGGTCGTGGTCCTCCCAGACCTCAGGCTCCTTCTCGCCTTGCTCCGCCTGTCTGTCCTCCCACTCCTTGCGCATATCCTCGATCTGGGCCTTGTGGTCCTTCTCAGCGTCGTAGTACTTGCCAACACCGCGAATGCGCTCCCACAGACTGAGATGCTCCGGGTGGACGGCAACGCCGTGGTACTCAGACTCCCTGCCGCTGCGGATGTAGGTCCAACGGCGCTCCTGCTCCTTGAGATCGAGGCCAGTGGTGTCGGGAAGGAAGAGCCAGGTGAGAAGCATACCGGCCAGACCGAACCAGGGAACGACGTAGAACTTGGTCTGAGTATCAATGTAGTTGTACAGAACGGAGGCGAGGAGGGCGCCGGCCTTTCCGATACAGGCGGAGAAACCGTGAGCACTGGCACGGATGGGGGTGGGGAACACCTCACCAGCCACCAGGAAGGTGACGGAGTTGGGTCCGAACTGGTTGAAGAACGAGCTGATGAAGTACATGGCCTGGAAGGCCTTGATGCCGGCGGGGCTGGTGTAGTACTCGTATTTGAAGGCAGGGATGACGAACATGACGAAGCACATCAGGAAGCCAACTTGTTGCATCATCTTGCGACCGTAAAGCTTGTTGTCGATGAAAAGAGAGGCGAGGTAGTATCCGGCGAGGGAGACGACAACGTTGATCAAGCTCCAAGTCCACTTGGTCAATAGGGAATCGGGGTTGCTGGATATGACAGAGATAAACTGGCTCTGGAAGAGCTTGTTGCCGTAGAAGAACACATCGTTGCAGAACCAAGTACCGGCGGTGGCGAGCAGACGGCCACCGAAGTGACGGAAACAGTACTTGAGGGCGTTGATGTCGTAGCCAGTAACGCCCTGCTTCTTCTTGGCAAGTGCGAGCTGTTGGTTCGCACGAGGCATCTTCCAGATTCTGTAGTAGACAAGCCAGAGAGTACCAATGGCGGGGAAGGCGAAGGACAGGCGGAAAGTGTACTGAGCGGCAGTCTGCGAGTAGGGACCATCGCCGTAACCGCGGTTGAAGATAACGAGCAAAACGATAAGGACAACCTGGTTAACAAACTGTCCCCAGCCCTGCATCAGGAAAGCCATGGTGACCTTGCGGCCACGGTGAAGACGATCCTCGCGAGTAGAAAGGCGGCCGGCGGTAACTGAGTTCTCCATGGAGGAGGTGGCGGTGATGGGGTATTCGCCGCCAACACCGAAACCGTAGAAAAAGAGGGACCAGGCGTAGAAGATGACCCAGCCCTGGAGAGAGCTAGCCCAGCTTCCAGTCAAAAGCAGCAGACCGACGAACATGATGGCGGCGTCCTGAATAAGACCCCAACGGCGGCCAATCCAGTCTCCGATGACCTGATGTGTTGTTAGACTTTGTCTGTGTGCGGGAAGAGCACAAATTACTTACACCGACGGCGGCCTGGCCAATCATGATTCCAACAATCTCGAGGTAAGTGACAGAGGCGACCCAATTTTGACTGCAGGCGGAATGCGACTTGCCCCAGCATTCAGGCCAGGCGGCAGCGAAAAGAGGCTCCAGGTTACCAATTGAGAACAGGACATAACCCTCGAGACCGAGA
The DNA here is from genome assembly GCF_026319265.1 of Colletotrichum chrysophilum. Taxonomy (NCBI): domain Eukaryota; kingdom Fungi; phylum Ascomycota; class Sordariomycetes; order Glomerellales; family Glomerellaceae; genus Colletotrichum; species Colletotrichum chrysophilum. Next base: position 428,949 of record NW_026517313.1, on the reverse strand, counting down.
CCGGCACCGGGGAGAACAGCATTGCGGAAATACCAGCCAAGAGGCGAAAGAGGATCCTTCTTCATCATCTCGCCGGTGGCCTTAAGCTCCTTGGCGGCCTCATCGCGGTCGACCTTGCTGACGAAGCTGACACGCTGCCAGAAGGGCAGGTCGGCCCAGTAGGTGCCCTCGGGAGTGTATGAATCGTCAGGGCGCGTAACGTGGCCGAAGATCTGGCGCTCGTACTCGGTGGTGTGCTCCCGGGGGTAATCCTCATGCTCCTGGCCCGTCTCGGGGCCGTGGGGCACGGGAATGACGCCGATGGGAGCGGAATGGCGTTGGTGATGGGTCGTCATTATGAAAGACGGTCGCTACCTTGGGTCGTAGGAGAGAATTGACTGAAGACGACCCGGGTGGCTTCGACAACGACGGTGCGCTGATGTGTCGCGGACAGGGCGGGCGGTAGGATATAGGTATGCAGATAGATGTGTTGCCGGGAGTTGCGGGGAGACAAAAGCAAAACCTTGAGACGATGGGATGGAACCTCGACAACAAGGTTCACTGGTCAATGCTTCCTTGCTTTGCTAAAGAAAGCAGGCTCGGCAGGAAGGGGGTGGGAGGAGGAGAGGAGGTAGTTGGCCACGGCGAGAAGAGGAACAGAGAGACGCGGTCGAGGGGGGCCAAGAGGGACGGGAGCAGATATAAGCAAAGTAGATCCCGGGATGGGGGTGGGTTCTGTGTGTGTGTGTGTCTTCAGATGGGCATGTCTCTTGTCTCGCCTCACGAGTCCAGCAATATGGTCTTGGCCTGGTGGAAACTGGCGAACGCCGGCTCTAGCCAGTGTGCGTTGAGAATTGGATCCCGTGCTTGGCAGACAGCGGGCCAACGGTTCTGTGATGTGCCGACTGGTCCCCTGTTCTGGATGTCTGGTGTTGGAGCTCTGGAGACTCGGCCGACTCGCAGTGTCGAATCTATTACCAGGTTGGGTGACCGAGGAGTCAGGCGGCTAGTCGTCAGAGATTGACAAAAGCAAGGTGATTTCCGAGAGATATAGGCGATAACAGTAAGTGAGATGTGTGTTAAGGCTTTGGGCTGGACAGAGACCAGAAAATACCACCCGAATGGACGGGGGACATTGGAGCGATGGCGGACCATGTGGATGTGGATGTGGATGTGGATGAGCGGCGGAAGAGTGAGAATGAGGAGGGTGTGGCACTCCGCCCACTTACACCCCACTGGGGGTTGGGCCGGGATCCATGACATGGCATGGGATGGCACTCAATGGCAAAAGGGCAAGAGGTAACGAGGATCACGAAGGGACCCTTTGGTTTTGGCTTGGTGCATGCTTGGCTTGGCGTCGCGGATGGACTCACGTCGGACGCGCGACTCCACATGGTAGTGTGATCAAGTGGACTAGAAGAGATCCAATCCAGGGCAGCTGGACCGGATGAGGTAGGAGGCGACACGACACCGTTGATGGCGCCCGGCAGCCAGTGAACGCCATAGCTCCAAAGGTTGACTCGGCGCGCCCTCCATGGACCGTCGACTGACACTATAGACGGACCGACCCCATCGGCACTCTCGCTGCGGCCGATGTCATGCTTTGACGGCTACGGGAAAAAACATAGATGCAGAGAAGGGGAAAATGGAAAAAAAAAAAAAAAAAAAGAATGAAAGAAAAATGATACAGGGACTAGCTGCGGTTAACCCGAAAACGGCGGGGCGCACTAGCTTTACGTCACCTGGTTGGCCTTGCTTGACTTTACCTGACTGGACTTTTGACTTGCACTCGCACGGGCAGGAACGACAGACCACATCAACCTTAGGCAGGTAGGTGTCGATGTACAGATACCAGTTCAGGCACAGCATTGACGGTCTGTAAGCAATAGAAGCAAAGTATGAGACAACCTGCATCTCTCACCCGCCTTAGTAACCGCAATGACATTGATTGCCATTTCCTAGACCGAAGCTCACTTCACCTCGCCAGCAACCAAGCAACCAACAAGGCAAGGCAGTCCCCGTCAACATTCCTCCTTTTTAGAAACCTCCCAGAATATACCCAGGCCACCCCAGATGCTATAAGGCCTCCTCCCATCTCCGATTTCTCCCAAACAATGGAATCCCATCCACGCCGCTCTCTCCGCCGGCCGAGGTCGACAGGTTGACACGGTGCTCGTCGGAACTGTCCTCCTGACTCGCCCCGCCAATTGCGGCTGCAGATAGAGACCGCCTTGCAGCAGAACATCCAAAAACAAAGGTGTCCTGCAGCAATGGTAGCTCGCCAAACAAGCCCAGCCGAGCGAGTCCAGTCCAGTGCCACTGGCATTGACATTGGCATTCGCATTGGCATTGGCTTTCCAATGGGTCTGGCCGCTTTGCCCCCTCCTCCTCCTCCTCCCTCTTTCCCTTCCCACCCCAGAAAAGTCGCCCTGCACGCGACGCACAGAGAAGGAAGAGAAAAAAAAAAAAGGCCAGCTCCGGCCATCGAACCAATCAGCCCGTTGCCTCGTCGCCTCCGGCCGTCGTTCTTCACCTCCAAGTGCCTTCTCTTCCCCATAGAAAATGCAGGCATGGCCCCGCTGCTACCCACCCCTAGCTCACCTAGGTATCCGTAGCTGCGCAAAGATCCACCTTGCTGCCACCGTGCCGCGCCCCTCACTCGCCAGGGCGAGCTTAAAGGAATTACGTCCTCATCACTGATCTCAGCCAAAAGCCGCCGAACCACCGAACGGGACAACGAAACAGAGCTGTCACAGATCAGCCAATCACATCCCGTAAAACAAAAACGTGCCAGATCTATTGACTCCCAGCAAACCCGCACTTCCGGCATGGCCTATCGACCACTGAGCCCGCGTTGCATCAATTTTCCTCGTCGCAGAAACTCGCGCCGCCATCGTACGGGAATTCCTGCGCCGTGAGGGAAAAATCCGACGTTACCCATGGCCGTCCCGCATACCAAGCCCATCGCCAAGAGTTGCGATTTCTGCTGCTAACCGCTGCCAGCAACTGCTCGCGTGCTCCTTTTCCTCATTCTCGCCCGCCAAGCTGCCAAGCCTGACTGATTTTCCCAAGCCACGCACATTGGCAAAGCTTTTTTGAACGCATGCCCATTGCCCGTACGAATAACCGACCGACCGATGGACCGAAAGACGGACGTCCTCTGCTGGCTATTGTTCTCTGTGTGCCATGCAATAACAATAAACGAGAGCCTCACTCACTGCCAGCAACTCTGAAATGACTCGAGCTCAAAACACGCAGAGCAGCAAAATAAACAATTCTAAAAAAAAAAATAACTCCGTCGGTATACGTACTTAGTAAGGCACATGAGGTAGACATAGAGAACACAGACCAAGTGCTGCTGCTTATAGGATGAAAGTCACTCCTGAACCAATGGCTGCATGAACCGAACTTTACAAACCCTCAACACCACCACCATTGTGAATAGAGGGCCGCCAGCAGCAGCAGCAGCATCATACAACTCAGTCCCCGCCTCCCTCCTTGCTCTCCGCAAACTGCATCTGTATAGGCTTCTATTTTGGCCGCTGCATTCTGCCCTCTGCGTGTCGCCGCCACACCCCTCGTCTCGTCTGTTGTGTTGTCGTGCAGCCTGCCCTTCCTCCTCCTCCTCCTCCTCCTCCTCCGCCTCCTACCCAATAAGTCGACATCCCTCTGGCCCGAACACCTTAACCGCCCCCCTCCCAATTGCACCTTCAACCCGGGTCGTTGATCTTAGTCGTCCAGACATATCACGAGGGTGGTGCCGGCCGCATTCCGCTAAAGCTTTTGTGAATATTTGTGATATCTGACTCCTCTCCCTCTTTCTTTCCAAGACTGTCCTCCTCGGGAAATGGAACTGTCCTCTTTGCTGCGTCATTCTCTTGCCCAGACCAACAAGAAGCTCTGTGAACCATCCGAATACAGACAGCTGAAACTCGGAAGAGAGCATGGTTACCGCCATTATCCGTATCCTGTCCCCTCACTCACCCTTCCCGCGGAGGCGCTGGCGCACGCCGAAGCGGAGGAGACGGACCGGACCACACTCGTCCGTGCTGTGTGCCCCTTGACGCGCAGCCAACTCTGTTTTACTTCGGACGACTAAACGTACTGCGGTACAGCCTTGAGATCATGACGTATCTTGAATCGTGGGGTCGGGGGGGGGGGGGGGGGGGTTAGGGGGGGGCCTAAGCAATTCCTCCCCCTCTTGCCACGCTGCTGCTTCTTCACCTCATCGCCAAGACAGTCAACTCCAAGGTCTTCCCAACCTTGTCCGTATCCAACCCTCAATGGCAAACGTCTGAGTGTCATCCGTGACACGCTCAGCCACCCGTTCAATCATAATTGCCGTCATCGTTGTGGTAGAGCTGCTAGTCTGTCTACTTCTCACAGTGCTCGCAGACTTGACCTAGGAGAAATGCCAAGACTGTGTTTCGTCACCAATATCGTACATCTGCTATTCCTTACCTAGAAGTCACCGGTCGCAAAGCAGAGCCTATAGCGGCCAGTGAGATAAGAGTATACTCACTCCACGGAGCGCAAAAACAAAGTGCATGCAGTCTGACAATATCTGTATTCAGTCTTCTTTTTTGAGAGGGCTTTTGTTTTGATTCAGCCTTGACTCCCCCTACTTTTATGGCCGAATCGACCAAGAACAGTGACCCAAACGGAAGACAGGAGAAATAAAAAATGAAACGGGTAAGCGAAGAAGCCTTCTCCTCTCTTTGGCACATTGGCGTCAAATTGAAATACTTTGAAGCCGAGCCGTCATTCCGTTCAGAGCCTGGTCGAGCGTCCATCGTCACGGAACGCAACTTGGCAGTGCCGCCTGGAAATCCTCTCCCGCCCAGACCATTTCGTAAACCGATGCAGTTGATAGGAGAAAGCCTAGATTGTATAGACACAGAACGAATATAAAAAAGGAAAATGAGAAAACAGTCCAAAGTGGTGGTGGTGCGTAGTGTTCGCCAAAGAATATCTGTGCAGACCAATGACGGTAGGCCTGCGAGGCAATGCAACTTCCTCACATACGTACTGCATTGCAAACGGTAATACCAAAAAAAAAAAAAAAGGAAACCCTCCTCCGTCGTTTGATTCCTCCTTCTCGGTCCCTTCTTCTTCGAGGACTTGAGAATTGCCTCCCCATTAAAACCGATGAACGCCAAAGCCATCCCGACCAGTTTCAACTCAAGGAAAAGATGCAGTCTGCGTGTCGCTGTTGTCCCCACGTAACGCCTCGCTGTCGGAAAACGATTGAGGAAAATGGAAAGGGGAAGAAAAAAAATGTTTCGTATTTGTTGGTTACTGCGTTGCCCGTTCGTCTTGGAGCTTCAACAGTGTATAAATGTGAGCGACCTTCTCCAGCGGTTGCCTTCTTTACTTGGTACCCAACAACCCGGCCCTATCCAAGGGTCGAGGTGTGGGCTCCTCGTCCGCTACGTCCTCTCGGTTTGTCGGCCTAGGTGTCTCGTCGACGTCGGGCACCAGGGTCTTGTCCTCGGAGCTAACTCCACTGTCAGGTGGCGTGCGGGTAGCGTTGTCTTGTAAAGCTTCGAAGGAAGGCATGTCCACTTCTTTCGAGGGTGTCACGACCTGGGTGATTGGCTCGGGTGTGCTTTCAGAGCCAATCGTAACGCTGTCGTGGCTGTCGGCCCGCATCATCTCGATACCCAGCTTGGAGCTAGGTAGCAGCGGCTTTCCTCGAAAGTGTTTTTCGCGACCCAGACCAAGCTCCTCGTCCTCGTCATCGGCCGAGTCGGTGCCCTCTGCGTGTCTCTTCTCCATGTGCTCCTTTCTGGCCTTCAGCTTCTCAACAGAATGCGGAGGTATCGCCATTCGGGTGTTTTCCAGCTGACCTGGCGCAGACTGTTGCGTCACGAGATGCGGCAAAGACTTCGGAGAGTTGCTCAGTTGCGTCATCTCATCCTCTCTAATGCCCAGCCCGCCTTCCTCCCAGTCTCCAGTTGCCTTCCTGCTGACAACTACAGGCACATCATCCGTAGATACCGACTCAGAGTCCCCAAACAGGCTAGAACTGATGGAGTCTTCGCGGCTAGACGTTATTACGCTGCTGCCGGGACGGCCTGCGAACATCGAGGAGCTTGAAGTTGGGCTATCGTCAGTTCGTGAGCTTGTTTGTCGCAGGCCGGATGGGATCGGATGAGGAAGAGACAAAGACATGGAATAGTTCATCCCAGGTGATTCTGGCTTCCACTGGCAGAGATTCTTAAGAACTTCCGTCAGCTTAGAGCTCGAGATGGGCTTCTCAATCAAAGAGTCGAAGTAGTGAGGAGCTTGAAGTTCCTTGAGGTATGCTGTAATGGCAACGATGGGCGTGTGAGAATTGGTGTTTTTAGTCTCCCGAATCATACGAGCCACATCCGCACCGTTGATCTGAGGCAACCTGTACTCCAGAAAGATGATGTCAAACTTGATTTCGCTCATGGCGTATCTCACGGCCTCAGAACCGTTCGCCACAGAAATGGTCCGGCAGCGTAATTTCTCCAGAAGCTTTTCCATGACCATGCGAGAGACGGGGTGATCTTCACAAATCAAGACGTCCAAGGGCCGAAACATTGGTCCTCCATCGAACGCAATCTGAGAGAGACGTCGGGAGCTTTGACGACGACGTTGCACGCGGAGAAGGGCGTTGTGTTTGTCGCCCTCGTTGTCCGATGAGGATGGAGACATGTCGAATACTTGGCTGCGACGATTGCGGTGATGCGCCAATACTTCTGACGTGATTGGACTGCCTTCATTGGATTGTGAACCAACCGTCAATGACCTTGATCGACTGCTTGAAGCCTGTCGAGGCGTCGAGACCATCTTCTGCGGCGAAAGGGCGAGGGGCGGCGGCGGTGCAGCGCCCCGGCCCTTCACTGGAGACGCGGCCGCACTCGTAGCCGCCTTCTGCAAGCTTGGCGGAACCCGTGGTATGTCAAGGGAGGCCGGCTGATGCGGAGCGGTTGACTGCTGCGAAAGGTTTGACGAGTTGCTAGATGCCTTACGTCTACCCTCGCTTCCTTGGCCAGCCACAAAAGACACCAGAAGCGGCGAGGACGGCTGAGAGGCCCTGCTTGGAGAGGAGGCGGCGTGGCTCAGTCCAGAAGGTGATTGAGGCCGGTTCTTTGCGTTCGAAATTGTTCTTTGGACCGGGTTCGCAAGAACAGGGCTACCCTCAAGGACCGGACCGGGCGATGCGACGCTACCGCCGGGGCTGATGACGGTCGGCTTGCTCTGAGATGCCAGTGCCTCCGCGCGAAGTTTCTGGATGACATCTTTGTTCGCTTTTTCAAGCACCGGAAGATTCTTGAAGGTGAAACTGCCGAAATCATCGGCAACGACAGGCTCGCTAAGCCGTCTACTCTTCAAGTCTCTGACGTGGGGAGGGATGTGGAGCGGCATAAGGTTGCGCTTGATGGAATTGACTTGGGACCGGACGCGGGACAGGGCATCGTGAGGTCGGTCGGGATAGTCCGAAGCCGTGCTCGAAACAGGGGGCGACATCTGGTCCTCCATCTCTTCAGCGAAGGACTGTAGGACGGCTCCGCGAGCATCAAAGTATTCGGTGTCTTCGGGGTGCTCAAGCTGAGGCACAAATTGAGCCTCGTCTTGGAGGAGAGTTTCCCAATTGATGCCGTCGAACCAGGAGTGGGCTCGGATTTCATCGCCACCCGACGGGAACTTATCCTCCCGGTTAGCACCCAGCCGTGACTGCGGTTCCATGCACAACAGCTTGTTGATGAGGTCCTTGGCCTCCTCGGAAATAGGCTCGCACTCATTCTCATCCGGCCATTGAATCCTCCGAGCCAAGATGTTTTCAAAAACTTGCTCCGCTTCATCGGCATGGAAAGGAGGATATCCGTAGAGGAACTCGAACATAATGCAACCGACAGACCACCAATCGCTGGTTTCGTCTTGTTTCTCGCCCTTGATGGTCTCGGGCGCAAGGTAGTCGGGTGTGCCGACGAAGCGACGATTCGTGTCTTCAGGGTCGAAGAGGGCCATCGGGGGAGGCATCATTGAGGGCTGCGGAGGAGTGCTCTTGCCCAGAAAGTCAACGCTGGACTGTGTGCTAGCGTGGTGGAGCTGGGGCGGGTCAGGAGATGGATGTCCAGTGCCATCATTGCCCTCGTCGTGGGCCGGCTGCGGGTGGGAAGCTTGCGAGTTCGGATCCTGCTCGTTCAAAGAAAAGTTGTTGAGCATGCGGGTTAGGGTCTCACTGCCACCGCTATCGCTGCGGTGGCTGGAGACACGACGGGCCTCTGAGCCACCTAGAGCAAAGTATGAAGGCTGCCCAGTGCTGGATCCGGTGTCGGGTGTCATCTGCGGGGTCATGCTCGGGGAATGAGCGTGACCGTGGAGGTCCAGCGAAGTAGATCGTGATGATGCCAAAGATGCCGAGCGAGCGAAAGGCCCCTGTTTGAGCAAGTCAGGCGTGGGATCTCCGTTTTGGCTGTCAAGAGCACGCTTCTGTCGGCCAACAAGACCCATGCGAGACAGTCCGAAATCAGTCAGCTTCAAGTGACCTTTCTGGTCGATAAGGAGGTTGTCGGGCTTCAGGTCGCGATGAATGATGCCTCGGCTGTGTAGATGTTCCACGCCAAGAACGACCTCGCCCAAGTACTTTTTGACCCAATCTTCTGGCAGACCTCCGAGGACCTTGATCAGGGATGCACAATCACCACCGTTGAGGTACTCCATCACAAGATACAGATAGTCCTTGCTCGAGAATGTCCAGTACAGTTTGGCAACGAATTCGCTTTGCCCCTGCCACATCATGATGGCGCGCTCAGCCTTGACATTTCCAACTTGGTTTTTCGCGACCATGTCTGCTTTCTTCAAAACTTTGATGGCGAAGTACTCGCCAGTCGATTTCTTCTTGGACAAGTAAACACTGCCAAAGGCACCTTTGCTGATCGGCTTGATGATCTCGAAATCCTTGATTGAAGGGGGTGCAGGCCGTGCCTGTGGCGGAGGCTGATGGGCTGTCATTCTTGGGGACGGAGGCCCTTTCATCACAAATTCGGACATGGCGGCTGACGACTGCCTGCGGTGATGGTTGATTGGCAGGTGAGCAGGGGAGCTGAACTCGCTAGTTGGCAACAGCGGAGAAGCTTCAGGAGAGGTGATACCATCCGGTGGGAAGGGGAAGTTTCTTGGCTTCATGATCCTGAGAGGAGACGACGGCTGGTTGTTGCGTGAAGGCGATTCTTGTCGTCGAGGTGACGATGTTCCAGGTAAGATGATACTCCGGCGATGATGCTGTCGAGCGCTGGCAGCGCGACGAAGGTCTCCAAATTCGGAAATCGGCGAGTCGGTCCGAGGCGGCTGTCTTGAGGCCACCGATGAAGATCTGATGCTTCCATCACTGTCCCCGTTGTCGCTCTCGAACAGCAAGGATTCCCGCCTCGACTCACGGGCAGGCACAGCGGGGTTGATGCCTCCTAGGTTGGATCTCGGCGTCGGGCACTCCCTAGGGCTGCTCGAACGGGTGGATTCCACGAAGGAGGTCGGCCGCGGTCTCTCGAGACTGTCGGTTACACTGACATTCTGCAGGGCGGCAGCAAGAGAGGAGTTTTCGAATGATCCTTGGAAAAATAGTTCATCCTGGGCAGGATTAATTCCCTCCTCCTCTTCGTCCTCAGTCGAGTCGCTAAGGCGCCCAGCGGCAATCCTAGCAGCTTTGCGCATGGCCTCATCAATACAGTCTTGGACGATGACAGCGAATTCAATTCTGATGCGCTCGGCGTATTCGATGATCTTGCGATGTCGGAACACGGCTTCGACTTTGGTTTTGGCAGCCTTCTCGGTGTCAGCGCACAGAAGTGCAAGGCCATGCTCCTGCTCCAACGTGTTTGTACTGGGTGATTGCCATTGCATGACCTGGGAAATGCGAGACTCGGACTGTGGTGATTGTGTCCTAATCTCGCCAGGGTTCTGAGACGAGGCCTCCTTGACTGCGGGAGTGCTGATTTCAATGGCCGTATCGCAAAGATCGAGCAACAATTCCACAATTCTTGCTTGGGGGCGTCTGATGGCAAAAGATCGAGCTCGGGAGTGACCAAAACCACCAGACCTTTCCCTCGACTGAGACACTGAGCTTCCAGGGGATGACGATGCCGACGGGGGAGGGCCAATCAGCATGCCCTTGTACTCTGCTGCGGGGAGTGTCAACTGATCTCCCGTCAGGGACCGGCTCTTTCTAGCCTCGAGGGCGTCGAGGACTTTGACGATCGAATGTCGGTGATCGGTCAAGCTGTCTTGAGCCATCTGTACATCCATCTCTGCCCGATGCTCTTGCAAACAAAGGTCAGTGTGCTTCTCGAACCACCATGGCGAGATCTGGCGCTCGCAGATACGACAAAGGACGGGCAGCGGTGGTGGATGATTCTCGGGATCGTCGACCCCGGACTCTGCCAGCTGCGTCAAGTAGCTAGCAAGGACCTCGGCACCAGAGCCAAGCGAGTCCACGATGACGGCGGGCAGGTCGATCTTGATTTCTCGGGGCGCAATGTACGGCCGGATCATCCACATCGTCTGGGACGCGAAGTCGTCAGCAGGACAGAAGCTCAAGCTGTCAGCAGAGTGTACTTACGTGGCTCTCTCCCCCCGACACTCCGTCGTAGACCATTATCCCCTGTGCTTCCAGGTCAATCGTAGCAGGCGCGCACTCTTCAGCATCGTCAGTTTCCAGTTCTGGGATGTCTTCCAGCGGAAGCAGCTTGGACAGCGGGCCCATGGCAACGGCGAAGCGCACTCGCTGACTCCGCGAATCATCCTTCTTCATACACTCGACAGTATCAGCGAAGACAGTCTTGTTGTCGCTCACGATCAGATCGGCCATGGCGGATCCTTTGACCGACTCGGGTTGGGTTCCGATAACATCGGTCCATGACGGGCTAACCCATCGGATTGTACCGTCGAGGTTGAGGTCGACGATAACGTTCAAAGTCTGCTCGGCAGCTTCACGTAGTTCTTCTCGTTCTTCTCGAATGTCTTCGCTAAGGGTGCGTTCCATGGCGCCGGCTTGTGACCGGAGATTGGTCACGGCCGGGGGTGCCAGCATGCTGGGTTGAGGGTCCATGATTGGAAGTTGGTGGGCAGAATCCCCGATTGTGTCGATACCATTGGCCGGTTTGAATCGTCTCGGCGAGCGAGTACTGTCTGGAAGGGTGTTGTTGCGAAATGTGGGCGAAAGAATATGGAGGCTGCGGCGTGGTCGAGAATTGGTTCAACTCGGCGACACCAAATAAGCCAGGTTGTCCGGCAAGGGGCCAAGGCTACAGACAAGCCAGACCACAAGACATGACGAGAATCGAAGCGGGCAGTCTCGGTGCGCGGGAAGCGAGAGAAAGCTCCAGTATTTGGCGATGCGCTGACCCAGGAGTTGCGAGGTTCAGTCGGGGGTGGGTGACGGTGGACGAAGGTAGTCGGCGGCACCACCAAGCAGCGAGCGTTCGTTGGACAATCGAAAGCCAAGGTGAAGTTCGGAAATCGGAAAAGGAACGCTCGACGTCAAGACGTCGTTTGGTGATGCAGCGCAGGGCCGGAGGTGTTGGCGGCTAGCTGGCTACTCCTTCAACGTTTCGTGCCGGAAGGGGGTCAGGGCAGGAAAGAAGTTGGTCGAGTCGACGTGACTGACGATGGAGAAGCGGAGGCGAGGGGGGGGAGCGAGAATCGCAGTTGACTTGTCCTAAGGGACAGAGCTCGCAGCGCAGTGCCGTTGGCCGTACGGAATACTGGGCCTTGTGTGTCGTTGTCGTCGTCGCCAAACCAAAAAAAAAAAAAAAACACGAGGGCAGAAAGAAAAAAAAAGTCCAGAGAAGGGCACACGCTAAAGTTCACGCCGCAGGGTGGCCCTTTGTGATGATGGTTGACAGTCACACTCATTACCTACCCTGCTCGCTCCTCTTGTCTTGTCTTGCCTTGCCTTAGCACCTCTTGCCTAAGGTCAACGTCGGCAACAGCCCAGTCCAAGCCGAGCCCCGGCCCAGCAGAAAGCAGAGAGCAGCTCAGTTGGCAGTGGTCCCGTCGCGTCGCGGCCGACGGCACCTTACGGGCAGCCTGTGGTAGGTACCTTGCCTACCACCTCATTCCAAAGCAGGCACCACACCTGCCGCACCTGAGGTACTCTGTAGGTAGGTAGGTACTGGCCTCTTGCCTGTGGAAGTGGTCAGGCCGTGGATGGTCGGATTAAGCGGGGAAGGGGCTCGGTCTGACCAATGGAGCCGGGATCTTCTGGGACAGACCCAGTAGCGATACATGCAATAGGCGCCATGTTTGTATGCGACACCACGTAACTCTACCCAAGGCAGCCTAGGCCTCTTTCCAGCTAGCGGACTCGCTAAAACACGAGCGAGGGAGTCGGGGAGTCGGGTGTGTGACTTTTTGGGGTGGGAGCAAACCACCAAAGGACGATACTAGTGCCAGTGCCAGTGCCAGTGCCAGGTAAAGAATCGAGGTCGTCGTGGGTGGGAAGGTTCGAGGCAGCAGGGGGAAGGGGCTCGCTCCTTCCCCGTCCCCCGTCCCGCCCGCCATCCACCTCAGTTGCCAGCATCTGCACAGCAAGAGCGCGGTGCAGCTGGCACCAGCCCGGCCCTCCTGAACAGTTGGAAGCAGCACCCCGCCTCACCTGGGCACCTCACGCACCAGGGCACGCCTCACACATTGGACGGAGCGGAAAGGACTGGGCTGAGCCGGGCTGGTGCTGGCTGGTGCTGGCGGGGGCGCCGCCGCGAGGGGCCGCGCTGATGGACCACTCGGAGGTTTTCTCTCCATCCGCTGGAAACAAATCAACAACTTCCACTGCAAGTGCAAGTATGGACACCTCAGCGCAAGTGTAACTTGAATCCACCGACATGCTTTCTAGAGTCTTGTCATCGTCCACCTCTCCTCCTCTCGCTATGTCTCTCCTCTGAGGCCGATCCATCAGTCTATCTGCTTGCCTGTGTACACATGTTTCCTCCCCCTACTCCTCTCCTCTCTCCTCACCTCTCCTCTCTCCTCACCTCTCCTCTCCTCCGCTCTATCCATGGATGCCGCCGACAAACCAACGCATGGATCAATACAACCCGAAATGTACTTCTATCGCACCTTAAGTTGGTCGTCAGGCAGGAGGCAGAGTGATAGCAACTGGGGCCTGCCGACGGTGGGAGGCAGAAAAAGGTAAAGGGACGGACGGACGGACGGATGGATGGGCAGCTTGAGAAAAAAGAAAGTAAGAAGCACAGGACGAAAATCACCGTCGCAACGGTCATGCAAGCAATACCACATGCTGCGGTCTGGTCTGCAGCCAGCAGGCACAAGTACGCAGTACAGCCTGTGTCTCCATTTTCTAGAGGCAAGCATCGCATCACTTCAACGCATTGGACCCTTCTCCTCTCCTCTTCCAAGTTCCACCTGCCCTACCTTGCGCCTCGTGTCTCTCATCCCGTTTCCTTTGGGAGCACTCTGATGATGCTATGCAAAACAGAAGCCTTGCTACCTATGTACAAACAAGCCCCTTCTTCAGCACATGCCTTTACTCGTCTACGCTGTTTTTGTTCTCTTCGGGGCCTTCCTTTCTTATCTCATCCCCTTGTACGAGCTCCCCTGCGTCGTATGTAATTACCCTACCGGACCATCAAGGGAAAGGCTCTTTTGAACATTGTCTATTTTGACTTTGGCTTCTGACGTAGATATGAAGATAGAAGATTGTCCGGAACGTGTTTCCAGACCCAAGGGAGAGAGAACAGAAACGACAGCCCGAAGTTTGGCACCGGAATGGCCACATGGGAAAGTTTGCTCCCGTCTGTCTCCCTGGGCTCGGGCTGCGGGCTGGCTTGGTTAGTTTGCGTCTTAGATACAGGCCTGCCCGCACGCACGAGTATCGTCTTCATGAATGCTGGCCCTTCCGCTCCAGGGGTCCAAATGCCATCCCACAAACTCGCCTATCCCATCTTCGGTCTCGTGCATTTCAGTTCAGCCCCCCGCCGCTCCCCTCCCCTCCGGCCCACCGACGCCGAAGCCGATGCGGATACAGACGGCCAGGTCGGGTTCTCAGCACACGCATCACTGTCCACAGTACCTGCTGCCTGCGGGCCTCGGCCCCAGGTAACTGCGTTATGTAAGCTGCGTAGTTTAAAAAAAGGAGACTTTTTGAGACTAATTAATAGGGTACTTATAGCTACACTACTATAAATCCTCCTACGCCTAATACTACTATATCTTAGTTAATAGAGCTATCTACTATATTAAAGTTCTTAGAGTATTTAACTACGCTATATCTAATACTTAGTATAGAATATTATTATTAATAATAGTTAGTATAACTTTAAAGTTTTATTAAGTTTAATAAATTACTATTTTATATTATATAATACTTAAAAAAGCTATATAAATACTTAGGAAATATATTTAAATATTTTAGTAATTATTTAAGTTATTTATTATTAAAACATTAATACTTTTTTAAAAATTAAAGTAGTAATTAAAGAAATCTAATTAGAAACTAATATAATAATAGAGATTTAAAGTATAATTAGGGTTATTAATATTATTATTATATATATTAGTAATATTATATTAATTAAGATTAAAGGTTATTAATATCTTAGCTATACTAAGAGTAGTATATGTAATAAGGATAAAGTTATGGTACTATAATCTTTATTTAGCTTAGCTAGTTATAGTTATACTAATCCTTTCCCTTAAGGTTCTTTATAACCTTAGGAGATAAGGCTAAATATAGGCAGAAAATCTATTAATACCTTAAAGCTTATTAGTAAAAAAAATCTCTTTTTAGAACACTAAAAAACTGGGTAACAAAACGAAAACTAAAGTCCACAGTACCTGCAAACCGGACAATCAAGCGTTACGTACTCGCAACAGGGACCAATACTCTGGCATGATAATGCACCTCACGTCGGCCCTAAGCACTAAGATGGGTGCTAGGAGCTAGAGGTGGTACTGTCACTGGGGCTTCCCGCGCAAGCCCATGCCATAGTGGTAAGACACCATCACCTGGTCTCCCCACCCCAAGCCGCTCTCCTGCAACTTGGGCACGTTGCTTGTTGCTCACACCATCACAACGTTTCTGTGGCTTTGCTTTTATCCTATCGTCCCACAGAGCAGCGTCTTCGTACGTGCTACTGACTGTTCACCGTTGCATTCGCGGCACTCTGGCACCTGTGCCTGTCGTGTTTGACCCCGCCGACCTCGATATCCTTTTGTTTTTTCCCTCCGCGCTGAGCAGTCGAGCCGTTGGGGCACCGCTGCCGGCAACCAACATGTCACCACTCTCATGCTTCTGGGGCTGCGAATCGGAGGGTGAAGGCCACAAAGATCGTCGATGGTCCATCCTGGGATGGGTCCCTTCGAGAATGCAAACGACTGGCATTTGGCCCCTTGGGATTGCGTTGATCTACATCGAGCGTCCCTAGTCCGGGGTGTCTCAGGTAGAAGGCGAGTGCCAAAAAGATTGGACGCGCCTCCTAGCTGACTCTGCCCGGGACGGATGGAGTTCGGTGCCGGCAGTTTTAACGCTCCAGCAGATCTACTATGTAGACATGAATACCGCCTCACACTTGCACGGTAATCATGGATCAACAAGTGCAACCGTTTCTGCCAGCCTCTCGCTGCTGCTCGGAAACATTGAAGGACGCGCATGTCATTGCCGCCATTTCCCTCTGTCTCGAGGTGCGACATACGTCAAATGGGTTTGCATAGCCGCAATCGATTGACGACCGCCCACTATCAAAGGCGACAGCTTACTAGGGTGCTTGGTAGGCTTCATTGTATCGCCCGTGGCCGCCGTGTTTGCCAACACCTTCCAAGCCGTCTGTCTGATCAATGTTCGCCTAGACAGAGAATTGTGGCCGCGAGTTTTGATGCGGATGGCATCCAAGAACAAGACCTGGCACAGCAACAGCAGTCCAGCAACCCTTTCGCGGCACTTGTTATGTAACCCCGGTCTGCATCTGCATCTCAGTCCTGCATATGCTCACCGGTACACACACAAGACTCGGAGGTGAGTTGAGAGGTGTGTCATCTCTTTCTTACACACACACATACACACACACACATCCAAACAGCGTCATCAGCTTGGTCAGATGGATGTGCACAGTCGTCCCAAGTGCCGCAAAGAAGTCTAGGAAAAGAAAGAGGAAACGTAGCCAGCCGTCTGCGAGTACCTTATTCCCCAGCGTCTGGGGTGTCGTGGAACGAGTAAGCGGGAGGTCTGGAGACCGAGGACAGCGGCGATACGAAAGGCGAGTGTGCTCCGCCTGCCACTCCGGAAGCTAGACCACAAAATACCTATCAAATCGACACAGATGGGGATGGAAACCAGACAAGGGAGTTGGTAAGTGTCGAGGACGGTCTCAATTGTTCCATTTTTGGCCACGTTCAGTCGCGTCCGACGGCAGGGCACGCCAGATTTTGGCACCACCATCTCACGACGACGTCCATCCGGCATGCACCTCCACCGCCTCCGCCTCCGTCTCTTCTCACATCCACCTCCCGCCGACGTCGTCCACCGCTCGCTCCATCGCTGTCAGGTTCGAACTGGGAAAAGTGCTATCGATCAAGCAGGCTGGGCAGGCTCGACCCCGAAATCTCCAAAACGCCCGCGCCAAGCGTTCTGCCCGCATGATGCTTGCCAATCTCGTCATCCCTAGCATCTTTACCCAATCGGCCGCAGGGTGACGAAAGGATCCCGCGGGTGACAGAATTGTATGAGTGCACCATCCCCGAGCACCGAATCGCTTCAATCTGCATCCTTCTCACTCGCTGTGGAGTGGGCAGTGTGGACATTGAACCACCATCCCCCCCCCCCCCCAAAACGTCCTGCTTGATCTCTTTTTATCTCCCGTCCTGCACCCTGTCTCACTATTTACCCTTCGGCCTCCGCCCACTCGCTCATGTCACCGTCGCCCACCTGCCGTGCTCCCGGCGTCCATCACCTTCTTCCAGACTTTCCATCATCTTCATCTCGAGTATCCCTGCCATGATACCCTACTCTCCCAGACCGCTGGCTTTTCCGAAAGCCCCCTTGTCATTGAACCAGGAGCCTGCCTTTGAAAGGTTAGTCTACCTCATCCACGGGCTGGGGTAAACGGCGCCGAGTCGAGATCCGTCCTTCGAAATGATCTTCCATCCACGCTGCCACGGCACACAAGGCACCTTGAACGTGTTACTCACGCCCCGCGGGCCTGCGCCTCGCGAAACATTCGGGCTAGCCAATGGAGCCGCCATCTCTCTAGGCCACCGATCTTCTCAGTCGTCCCTTGTGTCGTCAACCGCACAGATTGCATTGATGACTGATCGAGGTTAGGTCCCGTGCATGATCGACCACATTCCTGCTCAAGATCGACGCCTGGTGTAAACTATTCGTCCCAAGCACAAAGTGGCTGTCTTTCTTCCTTCCCACAAAGCCACGGCCGGGTCTCGGGTCACAGCTCCCCATCAAATGCTCGGAAGTGGGCCGGCGGCGGCACTCTCAGTCCCTCTCCCAGTCTCTGCCTCTCACACATCGAGACGCCTGTCATCCCAAACATGCCAGGAGCTCAGACTCTGAAAGTTTCTGTCTGGAATTTAGCCGCCTCTTTGCGGCAACCCCAGACAACCTTAACGACTCATGTTACTGCATGTCTGCCTCCGGACAGGCATCGTGCTGGTGGTTGGGAAATCTTCTCTGCCCCAGAGCCATCCTTGGCTTCTAACCCTGTGCCTCAATCCGGGCTCGGGTAATTTCAAGGTCGTGCCGTGGCCACGGATCGCCGAGTCAGCTGGACATTTTCGTTTGCAGGACCCTGCTCTCAAGGCTCTTTCCAAGGTCTTCCTCTACCCTTGGATGCCGATGTTGTCTGGCATTGAAGACGCCATTCAGACGGTATTCTCAACTAGAACTGAACTAGACCCAGATGTCTTGGTTCCACTTCGTTGCGATCTTCATGTTAGTCTAGCAGCTCTCCCCGCGTTCTCGATCTGCAGTTGCGGTGAGCCAGGTGATCGACAGCTGCCGTGGTTTAGAGAGGCCATCCAACTGGTGCAGACATAAGCAAGTGACCTGCGGGGTCCGACTCCCATCACTCAGTTCTGGCTACGGCAATTGAGTTTGTAGCCGTGATTAGTGCACTCTCCGAGGTTAGAGTACCATTCGAAGTCAGGATGGCTATCTTGGCATGGCAATAAGCCACGGGACGATCCCTTCAACCTGCATGCTACTCGCAACTTGACCTGGCGCAAATTCATCTAAGCCTCCATGCCTACAGTCAGTCTGATAAAATACTGGCGTCGGCAGAGAAATGGCCTGCATTAACATCGTCGGCGATGCAGAACTGAAGCAGAGTATATTGTTAAGTTTGGTGCCCTTCGTCACAAGGCCAGGGGCAGTGTGTCACTGCCCTATCAATATCTGGGGGAGTCCGGATAGGGTGTGCCTCGACTGACGGCGCTGTTTGTCACTAGCCGCCGGTCTGAAGTTGGGACCGACGTCTCAGACGAAGGGCTGCCTCTTCTAGCCACAGCCCTCTGCGAACCACGCGAGAAGTTGTGCCGTTTTACCTCTGAGACACGCTGCAAGTCTCGCAACGTTCATGTTCGCCGTGGAAAATCGCTTCGTTGGCGGCGTTGAGTCCAATTAGAGCTCAGATAAGCCATGTGACGCCGGTTTTTCCGTGGTCCAACGTAGAACTTCGCGCTGGAATTGAGGGGTAAGGTTGTTGTTGAATGGCCATGTTTCGTTGGAGCGAAACCGAGTGGCTCACTGCGACTCTTGTGTCGCGAACTTCCCATTCCAGCCCCCCGGCCCCAGTTTGCAACGTGTGGACTTGTCTGTTTCTGCAATGCGTGTCGCGAGAAAGAGAAACCAAAGACAACAAGTAACAAAAATGCGAGCGTCATGAGCCACCATTCCAGATCGGAATTGTTCAACAGCTATGGCGACGAGACAGACCGACACAAGAACTGTAAGTTGTAAGCAGGGTTGGGATGGTTGGGTGGTGGGGCATCAGTTCACAACACTCTACCAAGTCCAAAGATTCGCACGGAGCACGGACAAATACTGCTGCTTTTGCACCGTTACCTAAGCCAAAAGACGCGTCTCGGGAGGAAAGACAAAAACAATACCCCAAGATTCGCAGACGCTTTGTTTCCAACGCTCTGAGTCGCTCGCCGCGAGCCGGCATCCATGTCATCGACAACGGCCGAAACGCCAATCGCCGGAGCTGCCGCAGCCGCAGCCGCCGAGGACGGAGGGGCCGGCGGCAGCCCGGCATCGCCGTCACAGTCGCAGCCGCAGTCGCCGGCCTCCGCCCGAGCCGTTCCGTCCGGTGTGACGGTCGTCTTCGCGGAGCGCAAAAGGACGGGGCGCATCGCCGGCGCCAAGTACAAAGCAGACGGCACCCCTTACAAACGCCCCGGCCCACCGCCCAAACCCATAGAGGAGCGCGCGCACTACCAGGCCCGCGGGCCGCTGAAGCGCATGGAGAGGTCGTACACGGACCAGAAGCGCAGGGAGGTCGTCATGTTCCTGCAGAACCACAAGATCCGCGTGACGGACGAAAACGACATACGCGCGCGTAAGGGCTGGAACGGCGGCCGCGAGGACCAGCAGCCACCCGAGGAGCCCGGGTACCGGTGGCCGACCCTGAAGGAGACGTCCGACTGGTTCAAGGTCCCCGAGCGGACCGTCCACAGCTGGTGGAAGCGGCGGCAGAAGATCCTCGGGAACGCGCCGAAGAAGTTGACCAAGGCCGAGAAGAGACGGATGGCCGAGGAGGAAGAGAGGAGGCGGAAGGAGGCGGAGGAGCGGAGGGAGCAGTTGAGTGCGATCGGCTGGCCGACGGAGGCCTTGCCGGAGGTGATACCCGGGTATGAAGGAGCCTGGCAGCGGGCGTCGGAGGATGTACGGATGCAGATTCAGGGTCTACCGCAACCCGAGGCCGGCGAGATGAGTTCACGGGTAACTGCGTGGAGCGTTGCAGCCGCAACGTTTTCTCAGGGTTTACCACCCGTCTCTCCAGCTCCGCGCGCTGTGCTGCCGGTTTCTCAGTCTCCCGCTCCGCGTGCGCCGCCACCAGTCTCACAACCACCGGCTCCTCATGTGCTGCTGCCGGCCTCCCAATCACCGGCCCCGCGAATTCTGCTGCCGGCTTCTCAATCTCCCGCGCCCCGTGTGCTTCTACCAGCACCTCCGAGGACTGAAAACATCTCGGCGGTAACAAGAACGCCATCCCCTACCACAGACGCCTCCGTGCCGTCTTCTACGACAGCAACACCTGCAGCCATCAGAGAGACCACAGAGGAAAGAGAACAACTCAACATACTGGCGAGAGAGGCTATGGCTGCTTCTGCGGGTAGTACACCAGCTGCTTGAAGGCATTTAAGCCAAGAGGCTGAAAAGGAGGGTCGTTTGGCTCGCAGTTGAACTTTTACTGGCTGGTTAGGAAGCATGCAGTAAACTGTCGGAGGAGAAAAAGTGATTACCAGGAAGAAAGCGGAAATCAGAAGCAATATTCTAATACATAATACAACACAAAAACCGGATGGGCTCGAGGCTCTCCCGGGATTCAAAGCCACTGAAGTTTTATCAAAATGTCTCTCCCTGTGATGTATATGCCAAACTTGCGTGTGATATTCGATGAATGTGAAGGTATCCAGTCAATAACTTCTACTTGGGCCTTTCGTTTATTATTTCACAATGTGTGTGGATCAAGTGTTTACAGAGGAAGTAGTACTACACGCCGAACACGACGCAGAATAGTCAAGCTGCGAGGAGACGAAGAAGCCAAAGTTCAAAATACAGGTAGCCCATGAATCACGTCCGCCAGCGACGGATAAACGGGCCGCGAATTCGGACTCGGGAGCAAAGCCCTGGCACTCGAACTTAGCGCATGGTTCTATTAGTTGCAATTGACATAAGTAATCACATACACTACTATACATGACGGGGTGTACGACTTTGTTCCCGTAATTATGCGTACTTGCTGGACCTGCCGCGATACAGCATCGGAAGACAATTATCCCAACGCCTCATATCGAGCGCCCGCCTCCAACTCCTTTCTCTGTGGTACTACGAGAACAAACTGATTCAGTAAGACTACGCCGTCATCATGAGGCACCCCTTACAGTCGTGGCTCCGGCAGAAGTTGCCGTTCAGACGCCTGCCACAACCACTTTTCCTCATGCCGTTATCGACAAAAGTCGCCGGTAGAGGGTACAGTTTGATAGCATTCCGCCTTATTTAGCCCAGCTAGGTGCTCCCGGTCTCCTCACGGCGGATGACGAGAGAATTGTCACCAAACCGCCATCATCACCTCAGTCTGACGTTTATTGGCGATCGTCTTGTTGAACGTATCTCACTGTGAGACACGGGGACTCTTCCGTTTGGCCGCCCCCGTTCATTGGTGTGACTTGATGCTCTCCAACGGCTGGGCTATTCTGCAAGACATCTGGTCCATCAATGCCGCTGTGCCTAACCAATTGGCAAATCACTTGGGCGACATCATGGCATTGGGCGCCTGCGGGTTGGGCTCGCGTCCGTCTTCTATGTGGCGCCAAGGTGTCAATAGATCACAGTATCTGAAAAGTCTGGGGACTGGCAAGCATTGCTTTGTTGGCTGAAAGCTCCCGTATGTCGACTACGTGCCAAACATGCACATGTGCGGTTTCGGTTTCATCGCCCAGCTGGCCTTGATTTTGGGAATAGATCTTATTTTATTAGGTGGTCGTCTGGGGTAAGAACCTCTCGTAATCAACCGACTGACTCATTATGATCTCGACAGACTTGATACTGCCGCATTGCGGTGTGCTCATCGCCCAAAGAGTTGGGCGTGGGCAGCGAAGAGTTTACTACGCATGGCTTCTTCAGATAGCCTCATGCCGTAGACGCCCACTCAGCCTTCTTCACGTCCAGCCACTCCCCCTTTTCAACCCAGACATTCTCAAGCCACTTGGCCAGTTTCTCATCATCTGTCGGCAGAGTCTCAAGCGGAAACCTTCGCACATGAACGTGAAATTTGTATCCAAGCCTCGAGCTGAGTCCGGGGACGCTTAGGGTGTCCCACATAGTCGGTGCAGCGTGAAACTCGCCTCCCCTCTGGTACGCAATTGTGATATCGTACACTGCCTTGACATGAGAGGCCTTTCTGAGATGCTGCACGGTGGTGATGAAGCCTTTGGTTCTTGGGTAGAGGAGATGCATCGGCTGCGGACGCCCCGACTCCTTGCACCAGACGATTGACTGCTCGTACTTCTTCTTTGTGAAGCGGGTGGCCTCGCTGAAGCTGATGAGCCCTGCACTAGGTCAGTTGCCATCTTCATAGTCTCGGGATGGGCCCTCGCCAGCAGCTACTCACAAGTTGGCCACTGCCTATTAACGATGCCCGAGAAAGCTCTATCAAGTTCATGCCTGTCCTTGGACCAGTTGCGGCTCACCATGGGCATGCCCATCGCCCACAAACCCCAGCCCAGGAACGGGACGATCCGCAACTGAATCTTGGCAAAGTAGCGACACCGACCGAGCATCCCGGCCTTGATGGCCAAGGCCTGGATCATGTAAAAGTCTGCCCATCCGACGTGGTTGGCGACCACGACGGCCGACTCTCCGCGCGGAATAGCATCACCGGAGAAGGTGATGTTTGCGCCGTTGAAACGCTCAAAGATGATCTGGATCCAGTACCACACGGTCTCGGCGATCCTCGAAGACGAGTTGTAGACGAAGTCTGGGAAGAACCATTTAAACGGCAGCTGGAGGGAAATGGCGGTGTCGGCCAGCAGCAGCCAGAGCACCCACGGCGCCAAGATTGCGGCTCCCCGGAAGTGAGTGATCATATTACCGTTGCCGGCCATGACGATGACAGACGTGTGGATAACCAACCCGTCGTCAAGGCTCAAGTCGAAAGCGACAGCGAAAGCGAAGCGAAACAATCCAATTCGCTACGGTAGGGGCACGTTCTGGTACCTTCAACTCTGAATATCTGTTCGCAAGTCGCAACTTTTGGGCAGTAAAAGTCTCCGCCAAAAAAAAAAAAGTAAGCAATAAAGTTGTTGACTATGTCCTGGTCGTACTATGCGACGGACAGTAGCGGGAGCAAAAGAGACGACGGTTCGAAGCGCGGCTGAGTGATCTACCTACCCACTGGCCTTTCCCCCCCAGGGGTACCTCGCCCAGGGATGGGAATGTTTCGAAAGGGAGCCGCGTGCGCGTGACTTTCCGCGCCAGTTCTTGGAGAGGGCGTTTTGGAACAAGCTTAGGGCAGTGGGTAGTGAGTGTGATCTGGGGTTCAACTCGTCTCAGAGATGTGCGCGCCTCTCCCGCCGCTCGGTCGTTGAGGTAAGCACAAGCTACCACCGTATTCCCTGTCTGCTTTGATCGACAAGGAATCTTTTAAGCTCTGGTTCTAGGCGATCATGGGCTGAGGATATTCCATTCGATAGACTGGTTGCGACTGCAAGATGCACAGAAGACTCGGGGGAAAAGGAAACATAATACCGCAATGGTTCGTTCTCGACTAGCAGAATCGCCGGTCCCGCCGTGATTCCCAAGTGGGATACGGTATGACGGCATAGACTTTTTGGGCGAGAGAACCGTCGTCCGTCTTTGGAGCCGATGAACGGCACGTTGAACTTTGTTCCTTAATAATGGCGACGAGGTTCAGTGGCCCCTCCAGAATCCCCCAATCGGGGAACCAGGGGTTTCCCTTTCTCCCATCCCGCGGAGTGCTTGCTGATCACATGGGCCGAGTCGAGCATGCGTACCTGGTATGGAGCTTGGAAGATGCAGTCCAGCCAGAAGCCAGGGGTGAGACGTCAAAGTGCCAGCGGACCGTGATCCGACAGATGCACGACGTGTGCCGACATGGACTTGACAATGACAGGACAGCGACACACGGACTGGTGCTCATGTGTCAAAAGAGTTGGCGGCAGAAATGTCAAAATAGCAACACCCAGGAAGTCGGCCGAGTTCGCATTATTGAAGTAGGAGGTTGAGATGAGGGACTCTTGGCTTTTCTCAAGCTCGTCCGATGTTGATGCAGCAGCCATTGGGTTTTGACCATGGTCACTTGAGCCGTACCGAGGCTTAATATCCGTACGAATACTGCGGAAGGAACTTGCGCAAGGTATCCGTACATACCTTAGGTACGTGCTGATGCTGCATGGGGCGCGGCATGCCGTGGCCCGGGTTCTGGTGGTCGCTTAAGAGATATTCCTGCGAGATTTCGAGATTCGTATACCCGCGTCGGTCGGGTCTCTGGTCTTGGCTCTCTCTCTCTCTCTCTCTCGACTGCGCGCATGGCCGCAGGCAAGGTTGGGCTGGGATTCAGCTCGTCAAGCAGGCCGTCGCAGGCTGCCGGGATCTCATGCTGTTGGGGAGGTGATTTGAGAGGCTGGGCCAGTCATGGGGTTCTTGTTACGGGCGTATGAAGGCGTTGGATATTGGTCCCAAGGCATCACCGAGTCTCAGGGCTGTCGTGGCCACCTTACCTAGGCAGACCTATGTCTTGACCTGCCTGGCTGGCCTTCTCGAGTCGACCTCGACCTGACCTGACCTGAACTGAGCCGACAACCACGGAGCTCACCCCGACGCGACGAGACGGTCGGGTGTTTGCTGTTTCCTGGCGGCGGGCGTTGTTTCCAACAGCTCTGCAGGGTCCGGAGCTGTGGGCGACCACTCTGAGTCAAGCAAGTCACCCTAAGTAGGTGCTCCGTACTAAGGTAAGGTAAGGTATGGAAGCCCTTTGAAAGGCTTGTGGGGACC
The DNA here is from genome assembly GCF_026319265.1 of Colletotrichum chrysophilum. Lineage (NCBI taxonomy): Eukaryota > Fungi > Ascomycota > Sordariomycetes > Glomerellales > Glomerellaceae > Colletotrichum > Colletotrichum chrysophilum. Next base: position 404,234 of record NW_026517313.1, on the reverse strand, counting down.
AGCCGCTGCTCCCGAAGAAACAGAGCGGCCACCAGGATCGAATCCAGGATGCTTCCCGCGTACCTAGGTATGGACGGACACACGCAGTACACCTAGGCACCTTAGGTACGGAATAAGGTACCTACCTACTTCAGTGCCCTGCCCTGACCCGACCTCACCCTGTGCCTGGACCTGCGAATGGGAACCCCTCCATTGCTCGCCCCGCCTGAACTAAATGGAAGCTGGCCCGGCGCGTTTTTTGTCAAAGGGCAGAACCTACCTAGGTAGGTAGCTTCATGTTGCTGCTAGTCAAGCTTCTTCTTCTTCTCCTGGCCGCGATTCGATAAAGTATCGTAGTTGAGATGTCTGCTTCGATCGGGCCTCCCCCTCTACTAACGCACCTTGGATACCTAGACATGGAAAGGAATCTCGGAAATCTTGAGACTTTTTTGACTTTGTCTGAATCTCACGCGGATTCAAGGTACTGCATTACGAATACATTCCCATACCCCCCTCCCCTCTTGACTCCCTCCTCACAAAGTAAGGTAAGGTACCTGAGGTCACTGTAAATGAGCTCTCTAATTAATAGAGCAAGAATTCCCGCTGCAGCTGTTTGCCGCCTTTTCTGACCAACACAATAATTTCCCTCCCCCTCTCTGCTCTCTGCTCTCTGCTCTCACTCACCTACCATCCCATTCGGGCCTGCATGCTGAACGTGGTGGACCGGTACCAAAAACCAGGATCAGTACGGATACACCGCACCTGGCCCTGAGTTGACCGCTGGGCGGACGCAGCAGTTGGAGTGCAAGTCGGGGTCGAGACCAACGCCTCCTCCACGGCCTGCGCCTTTCGAGCGAACCCCGCCGCCACCATAGCCTAGCAGAGAGCCAAGCAGAGCCCAGTACCGGCGCCAGACATAAATGCAAATCACTCTGGCGTCTTCTTCGTGCCTCTGTCGACTCAAAGGGCCACGGGAGTTACAGACCATCTCAGTAGCCCTACGCTTTACCCGGTGGCCAGATCGATAGGCTTGCCGCCGTTCCGCCCCGACATATCTATCTCTCTCAGCTACGTACGTCTGTCTACATCTACATCTACAAACCCTGGGTAGGGTACGGTACATCGCCTAGATTTGCGCTTCGTTGCATTGCGTGGTTGCTGCGTGGGAACGCCGATGATCCCGAAAAAGCAACGACCTCGGAGCCCTTGTCACCGCAGCCAGGCCAGACCAGCAGCAAGGAAGACGACCGACTAACAAACCAACCTCTGCTCTGCTCTGCTCTGATCAGTTCTGTTTCTAGCCAGTACCTTGGCCCAGCCTACCGAAAGGACAGGCGGAATCCGCTCCTTGATCGAATTTCAACGAGTCGCATACGGAAATCGATCAAAGCCACCCTTTCGTAGTTCGCATTCCTCGCCTCCTCCTAGCGGACTGGATTCAACTTGATCCGAACGGCGGCCTGCCTCTGCTTCTGCTCCAGCTGCTGCTGAAACCCCGCGTTTCTTCCCAACTGCCTGACCGCCGCTCGTCCTTTTGCGGCTTCTTATCGTCCATACCCGACTCGACTCGACTCGACTGGTCTCGACTGCCGGGCTGGCTGTCTGTCATCCTGTTCGCTCACCCTCCCGCTGCTGCTCTCCGCTTCCGCCATATTTGTCTTAGAAGAGCGGCGGTAGCGCCTGTTCTCGTCATCTCGATTCGCGACAGCATTAGCCACCACGCACACCTTGCCTTACGCACCTGCACCTGCACCTGAAAACCACCACACGGCCACAGCAAAAGCTCAGAAGCGAAAAAGGGTTATCTCGCCCCCGTCTCTTCGGTTTGCTGTCGGGTCTCCGTCTGTCTCTGGCTGCTGCTCCGCTTCCGCCGTCATCCGTTCTCTACCTCGTCTTCATCGCCTCAGCTTTCCCTATCTACCTACTCCCACAATACACCCATCTCACACACACACACTCTCTCTCCGCCATTCCTCCAACCCCTCTTCCCCAACCGAAAAAGTCCATCATTAGGCGGGCAGCTCAAAAAAAGGGGAGCTTCGCTGCAACCATCCCCAGACCTAGATCAAGACGCACGACATCGTCTTCGTCTGGAGTGTGTCAAACAAATCTAAAACAGGGCGGACCAATCTTCCCTACACGACCCCGACTCTTAGCCTGCCCACGCCCTGCTCATCCCCCTCACCGTGCCGCTTTGTATCCTCAGACAGCTCGGACGCCAGAATTGGGTTTCAAGTGCGGGAACAATTTCTTTCCAAATAACCATAATCGCGGTCCGGCAAACAGCGAGCGCATGATACAGGCCTCTGAATCTGGACGGCTCAATCCTCTCCCATTACACATCTCCCCCTTGCTGTGACGGCTCGCAGTCGCCGTCGTCCAACAGCCACGCATTGCCAGACGAATCGGGAGTCTGTCCGCCGCGCATCCAATCTTCCAAGGTAAGCCCTTCAGTCCATCCATCCGGTTCCTTTTCTGTCATCACTGCGAGCTGCGCCTCGAGCCGGGCGCACCTATTTGAAAAAGAGCCCACTCCCGCCATAAAATCAGGCCCAGTACCGCGCAAGACAACCTCATGACGACATGAGTCGCAACTGTTCTTCTTAAACGTGGTCGCTTGACGGCGACGCTTCTTGAACGACAAAATGACTGACTTGGGCAACATAGCTGCTTATCGCTCCCCGCCGAACCCTTCGTCGTCTCCAGCACGCAAGCAGTCGTCTGGCTCGCTACACGAGAGGGCAGCGATGGCTTCCTCCTTGTCGCCTGACCAGTACGGGAAGGCGCCGCAACAACTGCCGTACAGCGGTGGCTCCGGTAACGGTGGTGGTGGTTCCGATCAGGAGAAGGGCCCCCTGAGCTCTTTGAACCTCGGTTTTCTCAAATCCTTGACGGAAAAGAGGACGACACGTGGTAGGATACCTCAAGATCAGGTGCCAGCGGTCCAGAATCTAACAATCGGGCCTTGTAGATGGCAATCCGCCCAAGAGGAGAGGGCCGAAGCCCGATAGCAAGCCGGCTCTGACCAGGAGACAAGAACTGAACCGCCAAGCGCAACGGTAAGCTACGATTGCCTCGATAAGCAATCATCACGGGACCGCATCAGTTACTGACAGTGCGATGACAGCACGCATCGTGAGAGAAAAGAGCTCTATATCAAGGCTCTGGAAGACGAAGTGCTGAGACTAAAAGAGATCTTCAGCAATATTTCGCAAGACAAGGACAAAGTGGCCGAGGAGAACAGACAACTAAAGCAAATCCTGGCCCAAAACGGCATCCCTCTCTCGCACTACGGCGACGACATGATTAGCAACCCCAGCGCAGGGTACACGTCCAGCGCCAGTGTGTCTGGCCACAGCTACGGCCAAAATGCGTACACGCCGCCAATGACATCCACGACAGCGCCATCGGTGTCGCCCTCGTCTCACGGTCCGTCTCACTCCCACTCCCACGGTCCGCCCCCTCCCCTTCCTCAGATGATGGGCGGTCAGCAGCTGCAAAACATGCAGGAGCAGAATTCTGGCAGAAATGTGGACTTTGAGCAAGCGGGCATTGACTTCGTCTTAACGTACGATAACCACCACCCCTCGAAGGCATACCTATCACCTCCCCCGCAGTAAAAAGAAGCCGTTGTTCATGCCACCAATTCTGGTCACCGCCGGGAGTCGCGTGGTGTGAGCGATGATTATCGAAGACAAAAAACACAGTTACGGAAGGGCTTGCTAACGAGTGCGATTTTATCGAGGGTATGTACAGTCTCGAGAAACCCTGCATGAATCACATGCCCTGGCTACTAGAGAGATCAAGCGAGATGGGCGGCGAACCCTGCGGCCACGCACTCATGGCCTCGTGCCCCCCGGCGCCTTTTCCCGAACTGACGCCCGACATCCCGTTCGGATATAGCAACGTCAACGGGGACTTGGATTCTCAGCAGAGAACGTGGGAAGTGAGCAAGGGCAGCCTTTCAGCCTTGTTGGACCTTAGCAAGAAGCTCAACCTCGATGGAGAGGTCACGCCCGTCATGGCCTGGGGCATGGTTCTCGGCCACCCCAGGTGCCATGAGCTCCGCGCCGAGGACTTCAACAAGCTCACTGACGAGCTCAAGGACAAGGTCCGATGCTACGGGTATGTGCTGTTCCCGGCATCTCTTGTTCTTCTTGCATGTGAACATGTTACTAACCTCTGCATAGCTTCGGCGCCGTGATGGAGGAGTTCGAGGTCAGGGATGCCCTGGAGAACGTCTTCTGCTCCCGACCTGAGATGATGGTCTACTAAGATCTCCTTATCAAGACATTTGAGCTGTGCCTGTGCTGGCCATGCGAGGGTGTGATGTATATAAGGGATTTAGACAATCCCAGCCTGTACTACTTATTTGATGAGATGCTCAAGCGGGAAACACGAGCGTATTCTGGGAACAATACTATTGATACCATGAATCGGTAATGAGGGTAAAGCAAATAGAAAATTCAAATCACGTATTGTTCGAAGATTCAGAGATCGTTTCTTTGTGACTGAACACCTGATGGGAAAGATCATGACGCAGGCATCGACTTATTTATTCACTGCCCGCAGACCGTGGACACACGAAGGTGGCAGACCGCTCAGGTGGTATGTAGTGGCCCCGCGTCGCGTGGATACGAGTGGGTGCCAGTGGCCGCCAGGTGTCGGAAACGCAGTGCAGTGCACGAAATTTTGCCCGCTCTGCCCCACAAAGTTCACCCCACCAAAAACCGAACGTCGAAAATCGACGGCGAGAGGAGGCGCACACGGCACAGCCCAAACCCTTGAACGACTTTTCCCTCTCCAGAGCCGAATCGCTGCCCGCCGCTGCCACCCGCAAAAGCGCCCTTCAATACCGACTCCCCCCGAACGCTTGTGCAGCCCATCCCAGGACGCACTCACACACACGTTCTTCATCATGGCTCAGGAAATCGACTGGGTCAAGCTCGTCGAGACTTGCCCGGCCGGCGACGGTTGGGGCCCGCCAGTCACCAGCGACACCACTCTGAATGGCGTCCCCTATGCGCCCTTCTCCAAGGGCGACAAGCTCGGTCGCATGGCCGACTGGACCTCCGAGGGCAAGGACAGAGATGGCCGTGGAGGAAGACAGCAGTACAACCGTAACTACCGTGGTAGGTGCACTCTCCGAGAACGAATGTCAAAAATATCGTCGCTAACATTCACCTGCAGACCAGCAAGTCTACGGTGCTGGCCACGCCATCTCCTTCAACGCCCCTCCCGCCGAGGACGAGTCCACATTCTCCGTTGTCAGCAACACCCGCGACAGCACCAAGACAAGATACGGCCGCGGCGCCGTCTTCACCCGCGGCGGCCGTGGTCAGCGCGGAGGAGCTGCCACCACCACCCGTGGTGGCCGCCAGGCCATCAACCGCACCCAGCAGGGCGGTCGTCAGGGCTACGGCGGCGGCGGCTTCGACCGTGGCGGCAGATCCGGCGGTGGCCAGCGCGGTCGCCGTTTCGGCTGGAAGGACTACGACAAGCCTGCCCGCAACCGTGACGCCAGTATCAACATCAAGGCCGACTGGAAGCTGCTGGAGGAGATCGACTTCAACCGTCTCGCCAAGCTCAACCTGGATGCCGACGAGGGCGAGGAGATCGACGCCTACGGCTTCGTCTACGGTTACGACCGCTCCTACGACAAGCCCCCTGTTAAGGGCACTGAGCGCAGGCTCAACGCTATTGACCGTGCCGCTTACAACGTTACCACTTCTTCCGATCCAGTGATCCAGGACCTTGCCGACAAGGGCGAGGCCACCATCTTCGCTACCGACAGCATTCTGTCCATGCTCATGTGCTCTCCCCGCTCCGTCTACCCCTGGGACATCGTCATCTCCGTCCAGGGCAACAAGGTCTTCATCGACAAGCGCGACAACGCTGCTCTCGACATGGTTACCGTCAACGAGAACGCCGCCGACGCTCCTCTTGATGCCGCCGACGGCAGCAAGGATGCCCTCAACCAGCCCGGCGCCCTGGCCGAGGAGGCTACCTACATCAATCACAACTTCGCCAACCAGGTTGTCATCGAGAACGAGACGCAGAAGCTGCAGTTCCCCCACGCCAACCCCTTCTACAACTCTTCCGAGGACACCGACCCCCCCGCCAGCAAGGCCTACAAGTACCGCAAGTTCGACCTGTCCACTAACGACGAGGAGGAGAACGTCTACCTTGTCGTCCGTACCGAGGTCGACGCCGTTCAGAAGAACGCCATCAGCGGCGACGACCAGCTCGTCACCCTGCACGCGCTCAACGAGTTCGACAGCAAGGCTCAGGGCAGCGGTGGTGCTCTTGACTGGAGGACCAAGCTTGTCAGCCAACGTGGTGCCGTCGTGGCGACTGAGATGAAGAACAACTCCTGCAAGCTCGCCAGGTGGACTGTCCAGTCCATCCTTGCCCGTGCCGATGTCATGAAGCTTGGGTATGTCTTTTTATTACCGATTTGCCCCCTTTTGTCCAAGATGTAAAACTAACAACACCAAAGTTTCGTGTCTCGCGCCAACCCCAAGTCCAACGACAAGCACGTCATCCTCGGCGTCGTCGGCTGGAAGCCCCGCGACTTTGCCAACCAGATGAACCTGTCTCTCTCCAACGGTTGGGGTATTGTCCGCACCATTGCCGACATGTGTCTTAAGCGCGAGCAGGACGGTAAGTACGTGCTCGTCAAGGACCCCAACAAGTCCATCCTTCGTCTGTACGAGGTGCCCGCCGGCAGCCTAGACGAGGACGATGAGCAGGAGGAGGCCCCTCAGGAGGAGGGCGAGGGTGACGACGAGTAAATCTGTCAAACAGAATACACAAAATTACGAGAGAGTGTGTGTGAGCTACGGGAATCTGAATGCTCCCATCTAACCTAACGAAATGGCGGTTGTGAAACGGGAGACGACAAAGTTGAGGCAGTGAGTAAGAGTGACCTGGGAAGGGGAAAAGTTTTTTTATCCCCCTGATCGAGACGAATCGCCTGGATAAAGGGCTTGGCTTGCAGGTTGGCCGCCGGGTGAGCGGCCATTATGTAAAAAAGTCTTTTCGGCGGGTAGGCACGTATAGACGTCTATGGAGTAACGCATTATGGACATGGTTCGTTCCGCAATCAGAAATGGACTTTTGGTGAACTTTGTAGCCTCTGGTAATGTCGGTGCCAGAGAAACCTAGTATGTGTACCAGACTTCTTTGGAATGTAAGTCGACGTCATGAGGACCATTGAGTGAAATGACTCACGCTTTTCCGTTGATTTCGTGTCGGTCATTCTCCATGAGATTTCACCCGTAGCATGACAATGTTGGTTCAAATGCTTCGTCATATTTTCCCCCTGCCCATGTAATGGTTTGGAATCTCTAAAATGCCCACAACGCCGGAGTCCATGACAGGATGTCGTTTCATGCCATCATTAAACCACCCAAGATTGTCCTTTTAAAACTTTTCCTTCACTTTTCTTTTGTCCAATTCCAGCTTTTTTGTTTGCTGGTATTCCCTCTCTTAAAATCTCTCCTTCATGCGCGCGGCGACTGTTCTCAGGTTGCCGTAGACCTTGGAAGGAGGCTTTCCGAGAATTAAGCTCACGATGGACTCACGGGCCATGTGGATGTTCTTGTAGGCGCCGAGGATGTGGATCTTGCTGTCGGCCAGGACGATACGGGTCTTGCTGGCGTTCTCGATGGCGACTGCGTCTGCTGTTAGTGATAATCTCTTGGAGGACGGGTTTGCGATATGCTAGCGACATACACTTCGTCTTGCCGTCCTTGCCTGCTATGCGACCGATGGCACGGCCCTGCGCCTCGTTGCCCATGACCTGCTTGACATCTCGGATCTCGAAAGTCTCGACTACAGTATTGTCAGCAACTGTTCTACATTGCCTCCTTTTCGCAAGAATATTGCTTACTGTAGAGATCGTCCAGACGCAACAGCGCAATAGCATCGTCAACGTCGAAGCCCAGGGTAAAGGCCTTGACAAAGTCCTCGCCCTTCTGCAGGGCGCCGTCCTCGGTGGAGTGCTTGGATGTGCGGAGCTCGACCTGTTTCCTCCGCGGGTTCATGCGGACCTGAAGCTTGAGGTGCTCGACGAGAGGGGGGTAGACTGTGGGCGCGCACTCGTCAGACAAAGGTGATCCTCAAAGACATTGTGCGAAAAAACGTACTCTTGGGCCAGGCGGACTTGAGGGGGGTGAAGCGGTGAGGAGGCACCGGGACCTTACGGGTCTCTATTCTGGTGACGGGGTCCTGGAGCAACGTTTAGTCCCTGACATCAACAAGTCTTCTACGAGTATGTGGGTAGGCGCACAATGTCTCTAGCGGGCGCAAAGCGCGGGCGGTTTTCCTCGTCGACGACCATCTCGCTCTCCTCTCCGTTCTGGGGCACGCTGGGCATGATCGCATCCAGGTCTTCGGGCAGCGCAGTCGGCGCATCGAGCAGAAGCTCCTCGTCCTGCTGCTCCTCCTGGAAAGCAGCCTCGGGCGGCGGGGCGGCGATTTCGACCTGCTTGGCGGTAGGGGCGGGCATGATGGGCAGGCGGTTCGGAAGGGGAAGTTGGTGGTCGAAGATTCCTCAGGTCTTGGGATCGATCGCTGGAAATTCACAAGGACTCGAAAATGGGTATCGTTTTTTTCGGTCAGTGACTCCGGTTTGTGTGTCGGGGCGAGTCGGTCTGGCGGCGGCGGCGGGGGCAGGCGATTGTGAAGAAAAAAAGCGGCGGGTATCAATTGTAGACCGATTCGATTAAACTGCAATCCCAAATTTTTGTGTTTTTTTTTTATCGATAAGCGGATAAGCAGAGACAGAGGCTCTTGGGTGAGGGGGTCAAGGCACGGACTTGAGAAACGAAAGAGGGGACCAGAGCAGAGTGGAGACCGGTCTCCGTAGTGAACTGTGTGTCACCACCATCCTTGCTCAGCATGGCATCTTTTTGCAGCAATATTCATCCTGCTCTCCTGAGTCACAGCGCACGTTAATTGAGAGAGGCTGGCTAGAGTATTTCGGACTACCTACAGAAGAGTTCTTAACAGGCTTCGGGGCTTCAAGGAATAACGTTGAGGGTTTAGAAAGAACAGCCATACAAGCCTCACCATGCACCCTACCTAACCATTGCCTACATGAGTGGAAGCAGGGGGCCCAGGTTACGGAAGCACAGACCATGCTGCCTTTTTGACTAAATTTTTCTCTTTGCCCTGGCTCCAGCCTCCCAGCAGCAGGAGGGGTGCTGGTGTGAGGTGACGCCCCTTACGTCAGGTATCTTTGGAATGGGTCCAGCTGGGTTCAGCGAGCGAAAGCTGTGGTAGCGCGTCATGGATGACTTTTCACAGGCGCCTTCCCTGGCGCAGGTTTACATCTCAGTCACATCTGCATGAGCGCATGAAATGTACTAACATTTGCCGTGCCTCTCTCTCTCTCTTGCATCTTGTTTACAATCCGATTGTTGCAAGCCGCCCCTTACCCCCCGCACATACCCTTCGAGGTAGATAATCGACCGGCTCTTCTTCCTCATCTGCTGTCTCTCTGTTCAACCAAGAGACAGGATGAGCTGGAGACATGTCTAACACTGCGACGACTCTTCTTGGGCGTCGCTTCTGGTCCTGTGCCAGCGCATCGGCGTCGCAGACTCTGGGTCTGCAAGGGACGACTATCTTAACTGCTGCAACAAGGAACGCCTGCGTCAGGGCTACTCAGCCGGCTGCCAATCCGACTTATAAGGCGGCATCTTTCCGAAGAACCATCCACTCTGGGCGACACTCGTTTCCACGACCGAACGTCTACAATGCGCAACGAAGCTACACTGGGAGCGGACTGCTGTTGGTCGGCTTCACCACCAACGTTTCGCCCTCGCAGGCTGCGGTAGTTACTTGCGCCGCCGCTGCTGCCGAGTCTGCGAGTGCGGGGCTGACGAGCAAGTCGAAGCTCTACCAGCTGGGCCGACTAGCATGGCGACGAGGCATACACAACGACTCCAGGAGCGCAGCACCGAATGAGAGGAGGCATCACAGCTCCGAAAGCGGGAAGCCCGAGGAAAAGGGCACGGCGGCCGAGCCGAAGCAGCAAAATGCTAAGGCTACAGATCAGGACAAGGCCGACACATCAGACCACGACGCGGAGTCGATTGCCTCCACCATGTCGAAATATTTGCACATACCGAAGATGCCGCACCGGCCCACTCGGGAAGAACTTCTCGCCGCTGCCAATGGCTTCTTGGGTCGCATGAAGGTGCGCTTCAAGTGGGCGGGCATTAGAAGTATGAGGCCGTGGAATATTGATGAATGGGGTGCTTTCGTATCGTGGTTCCTGTTCGGTCACCTTGTCTGGATTCTCGTCGGTACCACGACCTTCTTCTCCCTCATCATCTTCAGTATCAACACGGTTTTTGCACAGGGTACGTTCACTGCACTGCTTCTAGGCACCCCAGTCACTGATGCTCTGTCCTAGAAACTCTCGCGAAATGGGTCGGTGATTCTCTGACCGAGTCTGCTGGCGTCACGGTGGTCTTCGAGTCGGCCATCGTCCCCAAGTGGGGAGACGGCGTCATCACCTTTAGAAACGTTTTCGTATCACGACGGCCCGGACAGGTCACATCCTCAGTTAGCAAGGGTTCCTCGAAGAATGCCGCGGCTGTGGCAGCCGCCGAAAAGCACGACGAGAATGATGTTAGAGTGTTGGAAGAGGACGACGGCAACTACACGCAGTACGATGTCACTATAGCTACCGTGAACGTCACCCTGTCGTTCCTGAAATGGTGGAACGGAAAGGGTTTCCTGAAAGATGTCGAGGTCAAGGGAGTCCGGGGCGTAGTGGACCGCACCTCAGTTGTGTGGTCGGATGAGGTTGTCGATCCTCTTTCGTACCGTCACACCCACGAGCCTGGCGACTTTGAGATCGATTCCTTCAAACTCGAGGATCTTCTCGTAACGGTTCACCAGCCCAACGGCTTCCGGCCATTCTCGGTCAGCATCTTCTCCTGCGAGCTACCACAGCTCCGGAAACAGTGGTTATTCTACGACTTCCTCTCAGCAACACACATGTCTGGGTCGTTTGATGGCTCTCTATTCACCATTCACCCTCGTCAGGTTCATGGCACCGTGGCTGGCGAGAACGGAGACGCTGCTAACGATGTTGGCGAGCCGTCGGCATGGAAGAAGTTTAGCCGCCTTCGCATCGACGGCCTCAAGATTGACCACCTCAACCGAGGCGTTGAAGGTCCTTTCGGCTGGATTTATGAGGGAAATGTTGACATTGTAGCGGATGTAATGTTCCCTGCCGACCTGGACGATAGCATTACCAAGGTTATGTCAGACTTTTACGACCAACTCGAGGATGTGGTCATCTCGAACCGCATGCGCCTTCTTCAAAAGGACCTTCTTATCGACGCCGCCGCACTTTTGGGCCCAACCCCAACATCGGGTCATCTTTCTCAGGCTGCACCAGAGGTTGTCGGGTACAGCACTCCGGAATCTCCCGAGTCACACGATGAAGAGGAGCCCGAGCAAATGGACGGGGATAGGCGGTATCTGATCATGGATCTTCGTATCCACATGAACGATGTCAAGGCCGCCGTGCCCCTTTTCACGAAGGACATCTCATACATCAACCAGGCGCTTGTTCGCCCCATTGTGGCCTACATCAACGCCAAAAAGACGTACATCCCCATCACTTGTCGCATAGTCAAACGCGCTAGTGACTTTGACGGCAGCTGGACCATCTTCGACTGCGGTCTGATGGATGACATGTCAGCCGAGACGTACGAGGCCTTTGCCCGCGATGTCGAAAACCAGCAAAGCCGCGTACGCCGACTCAAGAAGGTTGGCTTCTGGACGTTGAGTCTTGCTGTCCATGCCCTCTTCATGGGCATGGCCGGTAACGTCATCTAGTCCACCTCTCCTCTCATCAGCTTTTGCTCCAGTTGGGGCGGGCACGGCTGTGGTAACGAGCCTCATGATTTAAAAAGAAGGGCGTTCATTTTGCATAGACGGAAATGTGTATATATAACGGCTGAGCATGTTTTCGGAGTAGAAAGGGTCGGCTCTCAAACCCCACTTCACTCCTTCATTTTGCTTTCTGGGCGGCGAGGCGTTCCGTACGATACATGGGATACACATTTGGTAGGGGGAGAGGTAACGACAAAATAATTGATACCCCTATTTCCAACTTTTGACTCGTATGTGCTTGCAACTTCGCACCAACTGGCTTGCCTTTTCCGCTTCGATTGTGACTCACATCGACACTGCGCTTGTCGCATTTGTGTTGAAGGTCTCGCGCATGACGCCCACATCGTCAAACCGGGATCCGAACCATGCTCGTGGTTCTAAACATCTCTCCACCCTCCCCGCGACACCCTTGACCACCTACTTTATGCATAACGCGCGATATTGAAGCCTAGGGTGCTATCTCGACCTCCATCCAAGGATACCAAAGCATGGTCTTCTGGGGTTCACCCAGGAAATGATTGCGCCTATCACGGCGATTCAAGTTCCCTCCCCCCCCCCCCCCCCCCCCCCCCCCCCCTTCTCTCTCTCTCTCTCTGCTTTTGATAGCCATTTGACATGCATTAGAGAAGAAGGCGTATCGCCGGATGCTTGGAAAGCACAGCGAACGAGGCATTAAACATTTAACACGCTTCAAGCTGAGGAAGCATGCCCGGGGTGGAGAAGACAAACCACCCGTCGAGTGATATTAGGCCCAAAGTCTCCTTCGTCTAGAAAATGGTCGAAACTGGTGTAGCTCAAGTAGGCGGATGGAGAGGCACCTGTTCTATGCCTGGATCAATGACTACATGCTAGCTTTGTATCCGCTGGCCATACTGCGCAGGAATCTGACGGAACATGTTTCTATTTGATCAAGTATCTCATGACAATGCTGCTCTCAGAATCACAGGGAGTCTCTCTCCTGCTGGCTGTAGTCGTTGCTCGTGCAATCACCGAAAAGATGGATTGCGAGATCTTTACTTTTTTGAGCATGTTCAGAACTCATGAGTTAATCCCTTTACTAGGGGTTACTTGTACCGAATTCGAAGTTCAAGCCGCTTCTCTTAGCAAGCACTGGATGCCATACACTTAGTACTTCGCCTCCAATCTATGCGGAATGTGTCGGGCTATGCAGGTAGTCTTGTAAATGAATCTTTGATGAATCGGATCTATCATATTGTTTTGATCTACCAAGTCCCATTATCCATCGATCATGAATCGTCGTGCTCCTGATATCATGCGGAAAACGCAGTGTAGCATGCTGACCCTAACGGAATGGAGTGCGAAGAACACCATCCATGATCTATTCAGCGTCCGCCAAAATTGACGCCATTTTTCACTACTCCGCCAACCAACATCGTCATCTTTTCTGCTTTGGCCCAATCTCCAGCGGCCCCAAACGGTTGCGATCCCTCAAGGGTCCTTGCTCCCACGTGCGAATGACGCAACGGGTTGTGCCGTGTGGACATGATCGCGTACAATCAAGCCGCCGCCGCCGCCGCCAATCTCGGCACGCAGACGCGCCGAATTATACGACACGTAGCGGGCTCGCAGGACTGTAAGGGGCCGGACGCTGGGTATGGGAGAATGATGCAACCCTGCCTGCTGCTTCACATGAAGTCGTCACTGGAGAAAGGGTTAGCATTCGGGGCACGTTCACAGCATCTCAAGAGTGCAACTTACTCTCCGAAGGCATCGTCCTCGTAGGTCTCGGTGTCAGCAGCACTGGCACGGCTAACGACAGCGGAAACCTTGGTCTTGGCAGCCTTGCTCTTCTTGTTGCCACCGGCAGCGGCCTTCTCCTCCTTCATCTTCTCGTTGCTGAGGGCAGTGAGAGCAGAGGCGATCTTCTTGATCTGCTCACTAGGGAGTTCCTTGGCCAAGCCCTTGGTGAACTCCTGCATGAAGAGACCGTAGTGAGCCTTCCTGGCGTTGTTGACGAGGATGGGCGTCAGCGTGGTGCGGAGGTGCTCGAACTGGGTCTTGGTTTGGGGGTTGAACAGAGGCATCTGGGCGATGTTGGCCGTCTTGCTGGGATCGTTGGGGTCGATCTGGACGGCGGTGCCGGCGAGAGTGGCCTTGCGGCCGGCGGGAACTCCGATATCACCGAAAAGGTCCTCGGCGTGCTTCATGTCGGACTCCTTCTCAGTACGGCGGAGACGCTCGCGACGCTCGGCCTCGGTCTCCTCCTCTCCGGACTCCTCGTCCTCCGCGCGGCGAGCGCGCTCCTCCTTGAGCTCAGCGATGCGCTGGGTCTTGGACTTCTTGTTCTTCTTGGCCTCTTCGGCAGCCTTGGCCTTGGCCTCCTCGGCCTTCTTGGCCTTCTCGCGCTCGACCTCGGAGTCTTCGGCGGCATCCCAGGAGTCAAGGACCTGCAAGAAAGCGTCAGTGTGTGCGCGCAGCGACGTTGCGGGTCGGTCGGCGAACGTACATCGTCCTCGTCTTCTTCGTCATCGAACTTTGTACGGCGGAGGGCGGCAACGGGGGCCGAGTTGGAGCTGGAGCTCTCCTCGCCGCTCTCTTCCTCGTCTACGGTTAAACCCAGTCAGCATAGCTCAAGAAGATGAGGACATGATGCTGAAGTGGGGTTGACGATCATGGCCGCGAGAACCGGTCCAGCCAGATCATCGTGACATTTTGCCTCTGAGGATAATTTGTGTGCGTGTGCGGGACATGTAGCTACTCACCCCACTTCTTAGGAGGCATGATGTCAGATGGTATATGTGCTAGGCGCGGGGCAAGAAATCAAAAGTCGAAAGTCGACAATGGGCGACGGAAGCAGAGCTTAGAGAAGCGGGCGATTAACAGAGATGTTGGTCGAGGAGAAAAAAATCCCATCAAGCCTGAAGTTTGGTTTTCGGAGATACCAATTGTGGACAGGAGGGGGGTCCGTGGTTGGGCAGGAAAGCAGTGAAGGGCGCCCGAGGAAGGGAAAGCCCAGACCGGCCGAACGCGGCAGCGGGCAGCACCTAGCGGGGGAACTCGCTGGAGACCCGACGAAGTCTGAAGTATTGAGGTCACCCTGATCGACTTCCACAGGCAGCGTCTGTGATGCACGGAAATGGCACCCTTACTGCGCTTGCTCTCCCGTCATCTGAAGAAGATGCGCTTAGAGTCATTGTGAAAGGGGATAATCCGTTTGGGTTGCGAAGGTACGCTCAGTAAAACCGAGGCTGCACGGAATAGGAAGCCATAGAACGGAGACCTTCATGATCATAAGGGTACCTTACGACGGAGGCGCTGAAGGATGCTTTGCGTTCGTAAAATCACCGTGGCATCTCTCGTCAAGTCATAGCCTAACTGACTGATAAAGATAAGAATCAAGACGTCGTCGGCAACTTCATCATGGAATACTTTGCACAACTCATGGTAGAGACAGTGTAAGCCAGTCGCGGCCGAAAGGCGAAGGTGGGATGTTCTACCCCGCCATCCCTAGATTCGGGCCGTGGGCTGCATACCTTAGGTAAGGCAAGCAGCAAGGTAGCTTGATGACGGGCGTCACCGAGTTTGGCCTCATTGGCCTCAGTGGCCTCAGTGGCCTCAAGTGGCCCTTGCCTCTTCATGTCCCTCCAGGCAGAGAACTTTGCTGCTGGAAAACCTCAGTCTTCCTTCCGTCTCAGGCACCTTGTTGGTGTTTGCGCGCAGTGACTCACCCAGCAAATGACCCCGCGCCTGTTGCCTGTTGAAAAAATTCACCTGGAGCTTTTCCGGTACGTACCTTTTACTGATCCGTGACCCACCATGGAAAACACATATAAACCCCAGCTCGTGCCGCGGGTCTTGCTCGTTTCTCTCTCTTTCTTCTTCATCCGAGTGCAAGGGCTTTACGCGTATCAGTGAGGATTCGTCCGAGATCGTGTTTTTGCTAGTTGAAAACTATAACTATGACCACTCCTAGTCGGCCTAGGCTGGCTAGGGAATTTTTGAACACCCAAAGCTTCCTGAGAAGGATTTCTTTTGCTTTCATTGCTTGCGGTCCCTGGTGGACCGTTGTGAAGAAGGTTGACCTGATGAAGATGCCAAGAGGCGCTCCAATCGGATTGTCCCGTGAACACCGACGTTTGCTTGTCATTTTTCTCATGAGCACGATCCAAGAGGCTGTAAATCAGGATAATTCGCATTTCCGCAAACTCAACACTTGGACAGGATAAGCTGCGGTCAGGCTGCGGGTGGGCAGCCAGACGACTTAGTGATAAATATTCGCAAAGAAGGCAGGCCCAGTGAAATCTCAAATATCTGACACAGATACTCAACCCAGCACCTGAACCACGACCATGTCGTAGCCTGGCAGCTGAGGCACCGATGGATCACGGCCATCCATTCGCAGGACGAACGGGCCTGAGGCGATCAGAGCCGCAGCCGCCTTCTCCCGATCCCTCCTAAACGGTCCTGCCCAAAACAGCCTCAAATTTGCCAACGTGACTAGCAAAACGTTTTATCGTCCGTGTCTCCGCGGACCGTAGGGCGTTGGGCAACAGGATAGTCGGGGTTCACCAAGAGAGCCCCCTAGCTGAGGCAGTTTCGTGCTCCAATTACCTTTCCCCATGCCCCTCCGGATCCTGGTCCCAGCCTGTCATCTCGAATTTGGCTTTGAAAGATGCCATTTCTAGAACGGTCACATGGCCGGCCTCGATCCTCCGGGGCGGCGGCGGAGAAGACGGCGGCGGACGGGTGTCCCGCTCTGGAGCCTTTTCTCCATCGACAAGTCGGGATTTGAAATTCGTAAACAAGCTCAGTGGGGATTCGCGGTAAACATCGCCGTTCACATCTGCACCTCCCCGTAAAAGGAGAAGATTTTTTCTCGATTTCATGACTCAAACAGCACCAGCTTCGCAGAGAGAATTTTGTTCCTGTTTGACATCATCAAAGCCACGGCAACACACGGAGAGGTCGGCGATTACCACAGCGAGCCCACTCAATGACTTCAAGGGCTAAAACAATAACATCAACTTGTTTGCCAAGTGAACGCCTTACCATCGGAGACGCGCCCTATACTACCGGCTCAACTCTATTCTTGGGGATAGATAATGCAGGTGGCTCTCCAACGTCAGCAGCGGCATCAAATGCATGCCTTCACCTCCGTGCGGAAACAATTGTCGCTGAGAAAACGTCCGTATCCGTGAGTGCATTCTGGCGACTGCGGCGGATTCCATCCAATCACAGCCCGACGAGAAAGGAGCGGAGTGCTCAGCTATCGTTCTCAGCGTCCCCAGCGTCCCATCCCGAGAGCTCCCGACAGACGCCGTCCAGCTGATCCCCGCCAGCGGGCTTTGCCTGCTGGCCCCCCGTGCCCCCCACCTACCAAAACCAGTATTGCCCACCCGAATGATCGGGTATCGGAGACGTCACAACCGTCAACCTGGTCAACCACAGCGCTGGTAATGTAAGCTGGACGCAACAAGGCATCGAGGCTAATCTAGCCGGCGTACTCTCGGCGACTTAGCCTCAGCTTTGACACGGGGGACAGCTCCGGCCGGTGTCACGGGCACGCCTGCGACCTGAGGCATTGCAAACAGTAGAATTCTTCCCCGTCTTTGACCCGGTCTGTATTCGTAGGCTTGAGTAATCCGCCCCCGTTACCGTTGTCTTCCTTGCGCATTGTGTTTGTGTATCCATCCCATGGGTCTTACAGCCGAAACCCCTACCACCACCGCCGCCGCCGACTTGCCTTGAAGATGTGATATATAAGAGCCAGAGGCCGTGAGCCTCCTCAGGCACTCTTCCCATGTACTCACAGCATCATCAACACAACATCACAACGATCCCTGAAGACTCATACGACTCCAAGTCAACCAGCATCTACAATATCATTACCCATGCTTTCATCAAGAGCATCAACCAAACTTTGCGCGCCTAGAACCGGCGCAGCCCAGCTCGTCCGGGCAGCAGCAACCACGTACAAAATCGGCGCCTCCTCCTCGCACACCCTTTACTACCCAGCAAGCCTTCGAATCCAGCAGCAGCAGCAGCAGCACAGCAACTTCTCGACGACGCCCGCCGCCCAGCTCCGGGACTTCTTCCCCGCCAAGGAGACGGAGCACATCCGCACGACTGCGCCGGCATGGCCGCATCCGGGGTACACGGAGCAACAGATG
The DNA here is from genome assembly GCF_026319265.1 of Colletotrichum chrysophilum. NCBI lineage: Eukaryota > Fungi > Ascomycota > Sordariomycetes > Glomerellales > Glomerellaceae > Colletotrichum > Colletotrichum chrysophilum. Next base: position 386,202 of record NW_026517313.1, on the reverse strand, counting down.
CGGGACATCGTGCCGGATCACCGCGTCCCGCGCACCGTCGGCGACTGGGCCGCGTGGAAGTTTGTCCGTCTGGCGAGGTGGTGCATGGACAGAGCCACGGGCCTGGGCGCGGACCAGCAGGTCGATAAGAAGAACCCGACCACGGCGTTGACCGCCGACAAACCGCTCACTGAGGCCCAATGGCTGGTGCGGTTCATCTTCCTCGAGAGCATTGCCGGAGGTAAGCCTTCAAAATAGTTCCACCCTTGTTCTTTGCATGTTAGCAGGAAGAGGTCACTAACACGTTACTCAAGTCCCGGGCATGGTCGCCGGCATGCTTCGTCATCTTGGTAGCCTGCGGCGCATGAAGCGCGACAATGGCTGGATCGAAACGCTCCTGGAAGAGAGGTATGTAGACGCGGCTCGAAGGATGTTCTCTCGGTGCAGTCAGATATACTAACATGGTTTCGGCTTAGCTTCAACGAGCGCATGCATCTCTTGACCTTTATGAAGATGTCAGAGCCGGGCTGGTTCATGAAGACCATGATCCTCGGCGCCCAGGGTGTCTTCTTCAACGGCATGTTCCTGTCGTACCTGGTCTCGCCCAAGATCACCCATCGTTTCGTCGGGTATCTCGAGGAGGAGGCCGTCCACACGTACACCAGGTGTATCCACGAGATCGACCAGGGCCTTCTGCCCAAGTGGTCCGACCCCAAGTTCGAGATCCCCGACATTGCGGTGCAGTACTGGAAGATTCCAGAGGGGCACAGGACGATGAAGGATCTGATCATGTACATCAGAGCTGATGGTATGTGTTATCAAGTACAAGTTCAAGAGGAGAAAGCATTTACTGATATCAACCGCAGAGGCTGTCCATCGTGGCGTTAACCACACTCTGAGTAACCTCAACCAGAAGGAGGACCCGAACCCCTTCGTCAGCGAATACAAGGACGGCGAGAAGCCCAACGCCGCGTTGAAGGCTCAGGGTTTCGAGCGGGAAGAGGTCATCTGAGGATGTCCTGACTGTACAACAAAAACACCTTTCCTTTGTTTGGCAAGTGTAGATCTGGGATAGAGACCAGACATTTCTGTTCCTTTGGGATTTGCGAATTATAGACGACAAGACCGATGATACCATTAGAAGAAGAGGGGTTGTCCGGCGCAACGGCGTTATCGGGAGACAGGGCAGTCCCCCCTCATTGTACAATATTGGGAGCAAGACATCGGTCTTTGGACTTGGTGGAATGCCATTTTCTTCAACACTCCGAAACAGGTTCCTTTGCTGGACTTTGACCAACACAGCTGGGGGTACAACTGAGCGAGATCCAGTCAGCTTCTTGCCGTCAGAGTGGACCCAACATGGGCGGTCGAATCGAGATATCCGGTGTATCCATCTCCTGGCAGATCGTGGGACACTGCTGTGGTACAGAATAAGCCACTGTGCGAGGGAGAGACGAGAAGGGAACGACACCGAGACAAGACAAAAGTGCCGGGCGCCTGCCGCTGCATGCCATCAGTCGGTGTGACGATTCGGGCGACGAATGTTTCGGTGTTCGTGGGGGATTTCAGCTCTTCTCCAGAATGATCGACGAGCACAGCCACCCGAGGGCACGATCCCTGTGGACGAAGCCGCCTCATCTTTGGATGAACGATATGTAATCAGACGAAGAACCAAACCCAGCGCTATTGCAGATTATGGCTGCCTAAAGTCTCGCTCGGAGTGGTCTGATGAACTGAAAAGTATGGAATCCAAGAGACGCCATCCACACGTGGGCAAAAGTAAAAGCAAGTGCCAATGCTGCTGCGCCGAGACGGCCGGAAAGACACGTCTGCGAGACACGTCGTCGTCGTCATCGTCATCTTTCCTAGCTTGACTTGACGTCTTTGAACCACATGCCATTCCCAGGCGTGCGGTCCGGTTCGTATTCCCGAATGTTTTCTAAAAATGGAGTTTGAGCAGGCGGGGGAAATGGCTCGAGACCCGCCCCGGCATGGGATGGAACCCGACCTCTCGCCGATGTGGAGAATCTAGAAGCCCGCGGAGGAAGGCAGTTTACAGACGTCGGTTGTCCTGAAACGTCCCTCGTACCTTTTCTCGAATAAGCTTCTTCCTGCCGCGTTGTGGATTTTTCGATGGCAGATGCTTGATGTCATTTCGGGGCAGGTCTGATATTGGGGGCCACGAAGCTTGGGTGGCTGTGTCAGACGCTATTCCGCGTCCTGCAGCGCTACATCTGCAACAGCTTTGCAATTGGCTGGCTGGGATGCAGGTGCCGAGCAGCATGAGCAGTCTGGCGTGTATCGTGGGAGATGTTGGGCGAGACACTCAGGGGTTGAGAATCACGGGCGAACGACAATGTCGATACCAGGGCTGCTGGTGGCCGTTGTCGTGATTCTGGCAAAGAAGGGGGGCCCTGTTTCGAAACGAATTGCGCCTCATTTGGTCTCCTTCGAGAAGTGTCATTGGAAATTCGGGGCCGCGAAATGTTGCCAGCAATGGAGGGATAGTGGGTGATTCAGGTGGGCGATCGCATCCGAACAAGCTAGGTGAGATGTGACGCTGATGTAGATTTGAGGGGTGAGGTTCATGTTGAATCTGACGTTCGTCTCAATGCTATGCACTTGGACGCGGGAAGGTGAGACTTGTGCCTGTCGATAGTAAACCGGCGGCTCAGCCTAGCGAGGCGACAGTGCCGGCGATTTGCAGCGGCTGTCAAACGATAAGATGGATGAAGCAGGGCTGATTGGACAAACGTCATCGAAGCCGAGCTACGGTACCTTACTCGGTAGGTACCAGCGGACTCTGTATGTGTTAGACGAGGACAGACTCGAACTCGGCGTTGCGACCTGTATCAGTATCTGGGAGGAACATGCATATGCCGGGCTTGCACAGGGCTACATGGAGGCGAGTAGGGTTGCTTTGCAAGTCGCTATGCCTTCTCGCTTGCTCGCGAATCGGCCTGTCTGATGAGGGTAACGGCGATGACAAAGTGTCAGCATCTTCTTCCTGCGCGCGTAGACTACCATTTCGAGAGTCCGACGCACCATGAGCAAACCACATTTGGTGGCCCTCTCTCGTCACCATTAATTCGGTGCTGATTCTAAGCAGAGACACCCGAGACTTTCGGACAGCCAACGGTTGCTAGTGGTGTCATGTTTTTGATGAGACCAGTCGTTTGGCTGTCCACTCTCATCTCATGCTGACGCGAATCACAGCTTCAAGTGGGCTCTTTCGTCCGTGTCAGGTCGTCTAATCAACTGGATACTGGAGGTGGAAAGTGGATGAAGCAGGCCTGTCAATACCTACGGGCGTCAAGGTCTAGACGGGGCGACGGCCTGTGACACTGACAGACCGATGACAGGTGGTTGGAATTTTGGCGGTATTGCGGCGCGCACGGAATGATGACGGACCAGGCCAAGAGATCAAGACTGGACAGTGAACAGCGCCGGAAGTCAATACTGGGCGCAGGGGAGGGTGGGAAGGATGGGAAAATGCAGGGCAAATGCGAAAGCCATGGATCGGTGAGAGGGTGGTGGAAGGGGAAGGGGAATGGGAATGGGAATGGGAATGGATGGACGGGGTCACGGTGCCGACGGCGTGTGCTCTGCTCTGCTCTGCTCTGCGGCACGGAAGTGTGAAGGAAGGTGGTGGGAAACCAGATGCCAAGACCAAGCGAGGAACAGCGTAATTTCAAATTATCGGGTCTGGTCAAGCAGTCAGCGCGCGCTGGCTGGGCGGTGGACACGGACGGGGGAAACACGAACCCACCTCAAGGCAGACTTGGAGAAGCAAAAAAACGCCTAACCTAACACTTTCAGTTACAAGTTGCTAGGTATTCGTGCCATTGCCAGAAACCTTCCCCTGGCTTGGCCAGGCACCTACAGAGTACTTGCGGACACCAACCAACCATACCTCCTCATCTTACAGAGTAGGTTATTAGGTACTCACCAAACAGATCTCCAGACATAGGCACATGCCTGCCCAAGCAGAAACACACTCACTCGTAGGACCAGCAAGTCGAGATTCCATTGGCCGTGGAACGGACCACCAGCCAGAGGCCGGCTGATGGGGAGACAACCACGGTCTGGGATAGACAGCAATATGAACTGTCAGAAGAGTAATATGGAAATGATCCAGTCTGGACTCTGGACACTCTGGGACCTAGCGCGCCTTACCTGGGTTAAGGTCAGCAAGGTGAGCTGTGTAATAAGCTGTACAGGAAGAGACCTAGGTCATATATTCGCATATACTCAGCGTACAGGCATGACATAACAGTAATGAAATGGATGGGTTTGTACGAATAAGGATGCGGATCGACGCTTGGATCACCGAGTCTACACTACCTACGGCGGTACGGCCAACAAGCCGCACAATTCTACAGTACGGACGGGATGTCCGTTCTCGTGAGGACAGGAAGCAATGATCCGCCTCCTGTGAATCCATTTCCCCGTGCTCGGTACCAACACCAACACCACACCCTGGTGTGACCCGGCCACACCTTGGAAGTGATGGCATTATCTTGAATATGTTCATGTTCGAAACAGGACCCCTATTTTGCCCCTCTTGCACCGGACTGTTTCCCGCCCGTTTCCCATGGTCTAAACTGAAAGAAGGGCGAGATATCATGCGCCAGGGAGCCAGTGTGTAATTAAGAAATTGTGAAGTGGAAGTGTGTTTATTAGCCCACATGCCCGCGACGCCGACCACCAAATCACCAAGCTACCTACCTAGGTAGGTCAAGCAGCAGCAAGCTCACCTAACCCCCCCGACCCCCGACCTCCGACGCCGCCGCCGACCGGCACAACTGATTACCGCGCCGTCGCGAGTCACAAGCTTGCTCCAGGGTGTATCTGCGTCCCACGGACACCCCAGTCCAAAGTGAAGTGTCGTTCAATCGGCCGCCACGGCTGCATGGCTGTTGGCGCCCTCCGTCCCGTGCTCCCACGAATATCAGCATAGAAACGCCATCTACTTTTCGCGAATCCCACTGATTGGCATCACCCCCGTCGTGGACATCACATCATCATCAAACTGTTTGTTCTCTTCGCAGCCATAACGAGCGCTACCAGAAGGTTGACCAACCGGACACAAACAATCAGCAGCAGCAGCAGCAGCAGCAGATCGTCATCCGACATCAGGACGTCGGGGCCAAGGTGGCAAGCAAACGCACGCAACGCACGCCCACAATTGAGAGCAGTGCAAAGCAACAGCAGAGAGAGCTACGATAGCTTCGACGACAATTCGCCTAGCTGTCGCGTCCTGATCCCTGCCGGCCCCGAAAGAACAAGAAAAGGATATTTTTGGATTTACGGTGCTAGGCTTGCAGCATAGCATTGCTTCTCGCTCGCTTCGCTCGCCGCTCCACGCAGACAGACACGCGGCCGGTACAGCTTCTCTTTGAACACCAAGGACGACAGCCAACCGAATACCAGAAGCAAAGCGGCCGTAGCAGCAGAGGATCAGAAGCCGAGACGCAGAGCTGCAGCCAAAGCAACAGCACAGCAAAGCAAAGCAAAGCAAAAGCAGCCCGGCGCATTCCAGTCAGTAGAACGGGCAGTCGGAGCGCGCCGTTGCAGAGAGCAGGGCAGAGAGCGGTGCTACGTGAACAGACAAGCAAGCACGCACAACTTGGCCGCCCCCAACCCAACCCCAACCCCAACGCCAGGTACCTGCCGCCGAAGGTACGATACTCACTTCAGCTGGGAACTGGACGCACAAAAAAAGGTACCCAATCGAGGTGCCAAAGTCAGGCACAACTGTCAGGTACTGCGTCTGCCAGGTACTGAGTGACTTCCCAAAGGCGCCGGTCGACAGATCCATCCTCAAACGTGCACAGCCTTGTGGGCACCACCCAGATTGGGCCGCCCAGGTGGATCCCCTCCAGCCAACCACGTCGCCTGTCAGTCCCCAGCACTGTGAGGTACCTTACCGCGCATAGCACCTGCCTCTCCACTCGCGTCTCTGTCTCCCAGACCCTGGTCGCACCCCTCCACTGTCCTCCTCCCTCACCCCTCTCCTCTCCTCTCCTCCCTCACCCCTTCCCCTCCCAACCAAGTTCCCCCCCAGCTGCCCGCTGCAAACTGGGACCCGACCGACACACCTCAGACCCCAAATTACCGCTAGAAGTGACTGCGAGGTTCTCTGTCCCTCTGTCTCTCTCAGTCGGTCCCGCCAGTCCTGAGTCCGATCCTGAGAGTCTGAGTCTGAGTCCTTCAGCTGTCCAGTCCGGTCCCGCGGTCTCTGGCCCGCCCACAGAACAGGACAGGAATCCAAGTCCCTCGCTTCCCCATCTCAACTCCCCTTGGCACGCTGGTACCTACCTACCTACCTACCTACCTACTGCGTACTTGCCTTACTTACCTCATTACCACCGCTTACCGCACACATACACTCCCCGACGCTTCTTCTTGCTACCTTACTGCGACACGCATTCTCTCCAACGCCCCCTCCAAAACCCGCAAACAACCCCCTCGACTTTCGTCCTCTCTTCGGCATCGCTCTCCATCTCATTGTTCAGTTACATCCGCCAGAAGCGCCTACGTCTACCGTTCCCGCATAAGTCTTTGCGACAGCGAATCGCAGTCCGTCGCATACGCTTCTCCCCCGCCGTCGCCAGTTGGGTGCGGTCTGTCAGCTCTCGCGCGTCAGCACAGCCCCAGGGCAGTGCGGTGCCTGAAAGGCTGACTTGTGAACTGCCTCGCCCAGTTCTAAAGACGGCAACAAACACTCTCACACACACGCAACACACGCATCCCATCCTTCCGACTACCGACTCCCGGCATCCATTTACATCATGGATCAACAGGCCCAACGCGGTCGCTCACCGTCTGCGGGGCATCAACAGCCTCATATAAGACAACCCTCGCATTCCCCATCGCCGAATCCGTTTCAGCCCACCGACGCAGGAAACATTGGACTCGGCCTCGGCTTGGATCAATCAGCTACACAAGCCTTCTCCGGACCCGCCTCCGCCGACTTCAACACCTTCAACAACAATAACAACTTCCTGAACGGCCAGCAGAACGGCCAGTCATTCAACCAGTCCGCCGCCTTCGCGAACCAGAGCTCGGCCGGCTTCCTCGACCCCAACTTCGCCTCCGGCGACTTTCCTCTCTTCCCCTCCAACACTACTCAGGGCGAGCAGCAGTACAACACCGGAGTCTTCGACCAGAGCAGCCTCAACCCAGGCGACATGAACATGGCCATGCCTCAGAGCCACCACTCGCCGACCCCTCCCCACCTGCTCAACCCCGACCCCCACCAGACACCCTCCGCGCACCAGTCTCCGGCCTTCAACCAACACCAGTTCTCGTCGCCCCCTTCCGGTCACTCGAGAAACGCCTCACTCGGGCCCGAGGCCGCTCTGCTGCCGAACCAGCTGAACGAATGGAGTCAACCCCAGTTTCAGGGCCACCGGAGGTCTCCGTCCGAGTACTCGGACGTCTCTTCCGCCGCCCCGTCGCCTAACCTCGTGAGCGCCGACAGCTTCGAGGCGGTCGACCAGCGCCATTCGCCCATGCAGCGCCCGCAAGACTCTGGTCTTTACCAGCAGATTCAGGGCTTCGACAGCTTCACAATTTCGGACCCGGCGCTTAGCAGCCCCAACCTACATGGCCGGAGCCCCTCCCACAGTCCGGCCATCTCCCCGCGCATCCTCCCCCAGACGATGCCCGAGCTCAACCAACCGACCAACTTTGGCCTCGCTGCCCAAAATGCCGGATATGCTGCCGGCTACGCGGGCCAGGAGGCTTTTCCGACACTGCAGCAACATGAGATGCCCCAGGTTGCGCCAGCTATCAACATCGAGTTTGCGCCTACTTCAAGATCGAACAACTTCGAGACCCCCAAGCCTCCCATGGATCAAGATTCCTTGACTCCTCCTGACCGAGGTATGGGACTTGCAACTCTGACCCATTCGTTCGTGACTAACAGAAGCAACAGGCCGTCCCCGATCCCGTCCACGCGCGGTTACGGACCCTTTCAACAGCGGCGGCCCCGGCATGGTTCGCCAGACTCCTTCAGGCAGCTTGTCCCCTCACCTGGGTGTCGATCTGTCGAGAGACTCCTCGCGATCACTCTCACCGCTCGACCGACAGGCCACGAGTCCCAATCGCAGAAGACAGTCGACATCGGCGGTGCCCAATAACGTCATTGCGTTGAGACTGGCAGACCCCGAATACCAAAACTCCCAGGATAACGGCAACGCGAAACGTGTGCAGAAGCATCCTGCCACCTTCCAGTGCACGCTGTGCCCGAAACGATTCACGAGAGCTTACAACTTGCGATCCCATCTGCGCACACACACAGACGAACGTCCATTCGTATGTACAGTTTGCGGCAAGGCGTTTGCTCGGCAGCATGACAGAAAGAGACACGAGGGGCTGCACTCGGGAGAGAAGAAGTTTGTCTGCAAGGGCGATCTGAAGGCTGGTGGCCAGTGGGGCTGCGGCCGTAGATTTGCGCGTGCGGATGCGCTTGGCAGACATTTCCGTTCTGAAGCAGGTCGGATCTGCATCAAACCCTTGCTGGACGAAGAAATGCTTGACAGACAACGTGCTTGGCAAGAACAGCGGATGCAACAGCAAAACATGCAAAATATGGCCGCCCAAGGTGCCATGATGGAGCCGGGCTACCCTATGGATACCAGCGGCCAGTACATGCTGCCTGCCGCACTGCTCGCACAGTACCCAGCACTCGCGCAAATGAACTGGTCTGCGCCGGACGCAAGCAGCGGCCTGGAAGACGACATTTCAGGCCGTTCATCGTTCGAAGCTAGCGACTACGAAGGTGACGATGGCGGTTATGTCAGCGGACCCGGCACAGGGTTTGGCGAGGGTGGCATGAGCCAAGGGTTCGGCGAAGTTGGTTACGCCAGCGACTACGGCGGTCGGTAGTGTTCGAACACGGCTGGTTGCTGTCTTTTTTTTTGCTTTGTTGCTTGACTTCTACGTGCGACGGATCGTCTATGATACACGTCTTTTATCTTTTTTATTCCTGGTGTTATACCGCTTCATGAACAAGCGACTGTTGTAAGGGGACACTGCGAATATTGCCGCTGATATGGATGGCATTGAGCGGATGGTCTGGTTACAGGGTTTAGAACGCGTTGCTATAGATACCATTATGATGAAATTCTAGGTTCACCTCTACTCCTCCACTTGAGTAAAAATCACCATGGCCTCCGTTGTACGTGAGATGTACTTGGCAAAGCGTTGCCCCTCGGAGGGGTTTCCGTCGGCGATAACGATATGGTTACATCACCAGCGAGGGGGCCCGCGGGGCCAAATCGTCGTCGTAGCGGGGCTTTTCGCTCATCGTTCAGTGCGGATAAGGCCATCTACGTAGTGACAACGAATTCAAGCAACGTCCGGCAGCGATTCGATTTGCAGCCGGCCAAGCTCTGATCTGACAAATGCATCCGGCGCCGGGCTGGGCAGCACCCGACGGAGGGTCAGCATGGGCTGTTGCCGTAAGCAGATGGCCGGCGCCGAGACGGGACCTTCGGTTGAGCAGGGCCCCGGGCCAGAGGAGCTCTCTCTGCCCTGCCCTGCCCTGCGAGCTTTAGTGCCAACAAGGTGAACTCCCTCGGCATCTGTCCTAGTAAGGGCTTTTTGGGGAGCTCTTTAGGAGGGGAAGCAGAAGGTAGAGCTTGACCACCGGGAATACTCCAGGAACGGTGTTAGATCCGCGCGACAGCCACGTTCCGTCCTCTGGGTGCGGGGCCGTCTATGATGTGGTTTTCTATGAGGTTGACCGCCCCCGCCGTCAATGTGCCGAGCAGCAGATGCTGGAGACTCAAGGACCCGCGCTTTGGGCTTGGCTGGACGCGGGACTAGCATTTGTAAGCTCTGACGACGGAGGGGGCAGGAACGCTCTCATGCTTTGTTTGTGTGGTTGGCATAGCTCTTTCTATATAAGACACCCTTCGCTCTCGGCATATCGACCCAATTGGGAAGTGAACTGACATCACCGCCTTTCGACTCACTCACACTCACACAGACTTCACAATGGCTCAGAACCAAGCTGTCAAGACGATCGAGGCCGGCGTGGCCAAGGTTGTCGACGCACCTGTCCCCAAGCTCCCCGCCGACGATTACATCCTGGTCAAGACGACCGCGGTGGCCATCAACCCCACCGACTGGAAGCATGTCGACCTCGCGGACAAGGCGGGCTGCGTCGGCATCTGGGTCGGCTGCGACTACGCCGGTATCGTGGAGGAGGTCGGATCCGGAGTGACCAAGGATTTCAAGAAGGGCGACCGTATCTGCGGACCCGTCAACGGATCGTGAGTTTCCTCTTGGTCGACAAGACAAGAGGCCATTTGTGTGGCTTACGACGACATATAGCAATGCTCTGCGGGAGATTGACGGCGCTTTCGCCAAGTACATTGCCGTCAAGGGCGACCTCCAGATCAAGACTCCCGACAACATTACCGACGAGGAGGCTGCCACCCTCGGTATTGCCGTCACCACTGTCGTATGCCTCTCCCTTCACTATCACCCCTCCCCCGTGATTCATCATCCACTTACACACGCAAAACCAGGGCCAAGGTCTCTACCAGACCCTCAAGCTCCCGCTGCCCAGCTCCCCCGCAAAGGAGCCCAAGACCATCCTCATCTACGGCGGCAGCACGGCCATGGGCATCTCCGGCATCCAGTACGCCAAGCTGTCGGGCTACAACGTCATCACCACCGCCTCCCCGCACAACTTCGACTACCTCAAGGAGCTCGGCGCCTCCGCCGTCTTCGACTACAAGTCGCCCACCGTGTCCGAGGACATCCGCAAGCACACGGGCGACGCGCTCACGCTGGCCTGGGACTGCCAGTCCACCGACGAGTCCGCGGCGATCGTTGCCAGGGCCCTGTCGTCCTCGAAGCCGTCCCTCGTCGGCACGCTGCTGCCCGTCGACAAGAAAAAGGTGCAGGAGGTCAACCCCAACGCCGACGTGCAGATGAGCCTGTACTACACCGTCTTCGGCGAGGAGTTTGGCTACTTCGGAAAGAGGGACGCCGTCCCGGAGAACTACGAATTTGGCAAGCGCTTCTGGGAGCTGAGCAGGGAGCTGCTCGCCGAGGGCAAGCTGAAGCCCATCCGCGTCATCAAGAACCGCGGCGGCAGTGGACTCGACGGCGTCATTGTCGGGCTGAAGGAGTTGAAGGAGGGCAAGGTCAGCGCGGGCAAGCTTGTTTATACCATTTGACAATTACAGAAAGGGAGGCTGTGAATGAGCACACGAGGAACGACGAGGGGAGGGTGTGTGTTGTGAGGTAACGGGGATTAATGTTGAAGGGATATGTCCTTCATTTTGTTTTTCCAAAGACGACAGAAAACGCTGAATGATGAATGACCGTGGTATCTAGACAAACAGAGAAGAACTCGCCAACCAACGCCGACCCAAAAATCGTACTACTTCCAAATCATGTCCTTTTCCCACCGTTTGCGTCGTATCACATCTTGGACCGGCCGACTTTTTGCGCCACCTCGTCGAGCATCTTCCGCAACAATTCCCGATGGGCGCCCTCCATCTGCCCCTTGACGAGGGGCATCAGCATCCGGCTCGTCTCGACCCTGACGTTCTCCACGAGCTCGTAGTCGCCGTCGACATAGCCCCCGAGCTTGCCGGAGCTGTGCTCGCCCGGCCAGCGCTCCTCGGGACGGGGCACGACGAGCCACTCGCTCCGAACGATGACGCCGCCCGGGGCCGAGGCGCGGGCGCGGAGACCATTGGGAATGTTCTGGAGGACGGCCGGGAAGGAGATTTCCTTCTTGATGCCCGGCACGACGGTGACCTTTTCGTAGACCACATAGGAGGAGATCTTGAGGCCCGTGTCGAGGAAGAAGTCGTCGTCGACGATGCTGTCGAGGCTGACGGGTACCTTTTCGAAGCGGGTTATCAGCGGCTGGTGGCGAAGGGCTGGAGACTGCGATTGGAGAGTCTCGATGACGGCCTCCGCCGGTAACATGCTGGGGAGCGGGATGCGTATTGTGAGATTGTGGTGAGCGGGCATGGTGGCGGATGGGTTTCCCGGTGGTGATCTCGGAGGAGCTGCTGGGGGTGTTGAACCGATGGCCCCAAGTGTACTCGGGCTCGAAAGCGAGAGCTGGATAGAGATAGAGAAGAACAACGTCTGATGGCAACAGACTATCGAGCTGAAGGGCGAGGTGAAGTCGAGATCAAGTCAGCTTCCTTCCCTGTAGTCCGAGGATCAGCGGGGTTCCCGCGTGGTTTGTCTCCAACAGAGTGTAAGCGGCCGGGAAAGAACCTTGTCCTGACTGACGGTTGAATTGCCTTTCCAGCAGGCAGGAACGGTATGAGCGAAGGGGGCCAGCATCTTTTGTTTCGTCTGATGGCACGTCCTCCTTGGGAGGGGGGAGGGGTTGTCAACGCCAAAACAAAGAGCAGAGGAAAGGGTGCACCTGATGCCGACATAGTGTCGCATGGACCTTGCCCTGCTGCGGCACTAAACCATCGACGTCACCCGAAGGATGGAGGCGGCGCGTGCAAGTCGACAAGCATATGCAAACCGACGCAAACACGGATGGCAGCTCTGCCGATGCTAGCAGTCGGTTGCACTCAATTGCAGTTAGTGCCTGGCTGACTTACACCCACCAAGGAAGGGAAGGAAGGCATTGGCTCGCGGCGCATTGGGTGAGATTTTGAAGCGATTCTCCTCAGTGACATTGAGGGCGAATGGATGACATTTCGCAGCAAGCTTGATACTCGACGTTGACTGAGAAGAGACGCTGAAACAGCCTGTGATACTAATTTTAACCCCTGGAGGAGGAGCCAGTGCCTCGGAATGAGCCCTATGGTAACGTCCATGTTTGGGGGAGGCGCAAGCTGGGATAAACGACAGGCCGATCTTGGACCCTGAGTCGGCACTTCCACTGGGGGACCGCAATTGGTGACTGCGCCCGTGGCGGGAGCTCCGGGGGGCGTGAGATGGCGGTGGCTGTGGCTGCGCTTGCTGAGGCTGACCGAACCGGACCTCATCCTCACCTCGGCTCCGCGGGGAGCTATCTCTTATCCACCGTCACTTTCACTCGGGGATGCAGGGTCGTTGCTCTTGCGGCTTGGTATCCGTAGGTCGTGTTCCGGCCGGCGGCGGAAGCGGAACAATCCTTCTTCTTCACGGCCCCTTCGAACGGGTACGGTTACGGTCAAGGTCACGGTCACAAGCAAGGGCCGTCGGGCTCGTCCCGAGTTCCAACCCCAGATTTGTCTCGTCCAAGACTTCTTTCTTCCAAGCCACCGGTGCTCTTTGTCACCCTCTAAACCAACGACTTGAGACATGAACGCGCATGGGACGAGGCCGCGTTAGGCATCTCAATAACGGGGCGCCATGAACTGTGGTCACGGCGGACCCTCTGATCCCTAAACGCGAACATGATTTACATGCCCTTTCCTCGAGACCGCTAGGTAAACAGCCAAGTAATCTGGGGGATCGATGACTTGATGCTCGTCATGGAATGGAGAGCTTTCTTGCAGCTGGAGTCATTAAACTCCGGGCTCCATTCGAAAAGTTGTCGACATGATTCTTGTGGAGGTCAATTGCAGTCTGCAGCTAGCTAAGTCGGTGATGCTGCACTTGCTGAGTTGTCTTCCCCATCGACCCATAGTTTCAACCTGAACAGAGGTTAGGTACGAAGCAGAAAGTTGCCTTCGCCGTTTTCTCGGCTCAGGTCTGACCGCCAGAAAGAGCCGCAACATCACACTCAAAGTTCATCCGAGGAGCATCCATGGGCTCATGTCTGTGTGGCAATGATCGGTTGAGCTGCCTGCAGTCAAGCTATCAGGCTGTTGCTGAAGCTGTGGAAACCAACGTGAGAGGGTTGTCTGCTATACACAAGGACGTCGCCAACTCGGCTGCACGGAGCGGGTTACCACATTTCTTGCGCTCAAAATGACATGTCTCATGTCTCAAGGACAATGACTTTCTTCATATCCGCACTCATTGTGTCCATTGACGGTGAGAAGGGGGAGGAAATTGAAATTTCTTCTCCACCGTCGCGTCCAAAGTGTAGACTTGGCGATTCGGCGTGGCTGGTTGGTGCGAATTCGGCCAGCGTGGTTTGAGATGTTGAAGCGGTGAAGGACACGCCATGCCTCTTTGGGCGATTATCGTGGGATGAGTGGCAGACAAGACGATTCAGTACAGGAGTGTCGCCTGCATCGCAAGACAGGCCCAGACTTGGGTGTGCATGAAGGCCCTGTTAGTTCCCGATGCGCAGCCAGCGGCGCTGCAAGTACACCCATTCAGACGCAGGTCTGGCGCTGGCTCGAGAGGACATTCGTCCATCGTACAGATGCCAAATGGGGCTCCGGCGGCGTGGGAAGACTGGCCAGGAGCCCCGACAGGATGTCGCCGTGCGAACAGGTACGAATACAACCCCCAGCGGATGTCATCCCACGGTCGCAGGTGCATGGCTGCCCAGTTGTCCATGTATCGATACCTCATCGTGTGCGGCTTGGTGCATCAACGTCGATGCTAGCTAGCATGCTGGCCGAGCCGTCGTCCGCATGGCAACGTCTCCATGAGCGACGGCATCTCCCTCAGTTTCCTTGCCCTTGCAAGCCTCGTCCCGCTTCCGCCGCCACGGCCCAGAGACAATGGCAATAGCGTTGGTTCGTATGCCATACATAGGTGTGTGAAGACTCGCCTGCATGGCAGAAGCTGCTTGTCATCAACATGGCAGTGATGTGCCCGTACGTATCCGACTACGACGAGCTCTGCGCGTATGGAGTGTGTGAGGCATCTCACTTCTCCATGGTGCCCATGCTTAGCGGGTGGATGTGGGCGTGTAGGTACAGTAGGGCTGTAAAAAAAAACGACACACTTTCTCTCGCGCCACCACTTTACGCGTTAACCACCCTACCCTCTACATACTACGAAAATATCCCCCTTAACCCCTAGCCCTTAAAAAAATCAGAAAAAACACTAGTCGCCTTATAAACAAACAGTTATTATAACCCTACGCTTTACAGGTATTTTAGCGCGTAATATAGCTACTAGGATAGGTTTAACGTAGTATATAGTAAATAGTATTACGTATTAATACTAGTATTAAATATCTACTAGATTAAATATACGCTTAAGGTAGCTACTACTAATTACTCCTATTATAAGAAGATATATATTATAGTTAATCTCTTATAACCTTTTTATCTTAGCATATAATCTAATTAAATTTATTACTCTAACTATCTCTAAGTAGACTATTTAATAATAGCTTCTTAAGTAGGGTATTATTTATAAAGTAGCACTATAATACCTCTAATTATCTAAAGAAAGTATAATAAGACGTCTTATACAGTATTTAAAGATATATAAGAAGCTAGTAAGTTAGTAGAAATATTTTTACTTTACTAATAAGTGCTTAGTTAAATATAGCTATAACTAGCGCTAAGTATATATTTAGCTCTATAATAATCTATTATACTTTCTTCATATTTATTCTAATTACTTAACTACTATAAGTATATTTTACTTACTTTTTAATCTAAATAGGGGATAAGTAACTTAATATTAAGTATATATAACCTTATATTAAATAAATATACTATTTATAGATATTCTAAGCTAGTATTTAGTATAGCAAAAAAACCTTTCTAGTAACTATAATACGTAATCTAAATACTAAAAAGAAGGGCTATATTATAAATCTATACTTTAAACTACTTTCAGAGAATTTTCTAGACCTCTACTCTTTATTCTATATATTTATATAAGATAATACCTCTATCTATATAGTAAAAAAGGTAATAGTATAGCTTAATATATAAGCGTTTTAAATAATTAACTAGCTTTTATATAGCTTAAATCTTAAACTTATTAAAAATTTATAAAAAGTCCTTAAATAGTAGGTTTATAAGGCTAAGCTAAGCTTAGAAATATAGAAGAGCAATAAAGAGTTTCTTAATTATTTAGTTAAAGTAGTAGAAAAGTACTAGCTTAATATTAAATAAAAAATAGTTAATAACCTATTAAAATAAATACTAAGATAGATTTAACCTATTATTAACGCTAAGGGATAGTATATAAAGTACTAGATAATCTCAACCTAATATAGAATTAATTAATAAATTTTCTGATGTTTTTTTGAGGTAATTATAGCAAAAAGTGTATTTCTGGGATTTTTTTTGATCCTCGTTGCTAGGTCGACGTGAGCGGGCTTTTTTCGGCGATTTCCGGATTGTGTCGTTTTTTTTGCCACGGCACTGTACATGGGGGAGCGCGGCGAGGTGGCTGGAGAGGCATGTATTTCCGCCAATTGAGCGCTGTCGGCGAGTGAAACGGATTTCCAGTCAGCTAGAAGGGAAGTGACCGTTGACTGTCGACTGGTGGGGGCCGTGATACACAATTGCTTTCTGTGTGTGCGGCTTTTTCTCTTGGGCTGGCGGGCTCCTTTTGGAGGGGTTGATGAGAGTGTAACGTGAGGCGTCATGATGAGCAACATGGAACATCGCAGTGCTGAGGAGGGCAACAAACAAGTGTTGCAGCGACAACCCAAGACACGGTGCTGACAGCTCACTGCCCGTCGCAGGGAAGAAGGTTGGAATAACCAGCCGTTGCGTGCATTGGGTAAGGTAGGGTCCAGCTTGTTGCTTAGTCTAGGAACCGAAGTCCAGAGACGACAGTCAGAAGCAATTAAGATGCGGATACCGGCCCAAGAGCAGGTGGCATTGGGGTACCCTGTCTGGGTAAGGTAGGAAAGAAAGTGAAGTGGCAGACAGGCGAGGGCGCGGCAAGGGCGTTGGTCGTTGTGTCGTCCCCTCCGGCCATCGTCCCCTCGGCTCTTTTCGCGAACTAGCTCGTGGGCCATCGTCACAACCCGTCTGCTTGTCTAAGTAAAGGTAAGGTACCCTACTGTCTGTCATTACAGGAACTTGAGAGAGGCATCGATGATAACCTCCTGACCTTGGTTTTGTGTTCCACTCCCGCAGTGTACTAGTGGTGCGTGTGTGTGGTGTGGTGTGTGCTGCCCGAATGGTCGCCCACTTGAAGCAGATGGGATCCTGGAGAAGAGGCATCACCTGGGCGGCAGGCTGGATGGGAGGGGAGGGGGGCCCCCCGAAGTGGTGTGAATCGAGTCAAAAGACGGGACTTGCAGGGACTACATCACACTTGTGCAGCCAATGAATCGCCGGGCCCGCCCTTCCACCCGCCCAGATGCCAGGGATGAACACCCTCTGGCGGACGAGTCGCTCGTTGCGCTCTTGCCGACTGTGGCACCTCCCTCCTCGCATCTACTGTATGCAGTGCTTGGTATCATGGATGATGGGCCATGCGAGGGGAGCGGGACGACGCTGAGGAGCAACAGCCGGGAGACAGCAGAGGAGACTCACTCATTGATGATTCGGATTGGACGTGATAGGACGGATGGCTGGGCAGATGGATCGCAACGACGTACATCCAGCATCCATATCCATAATTATTACTCCGACATACCTTACCTTACCTCAACTTGCTTCATGCTATGTATGGCTCCTGCTGATCAAGGGAGTTTCCTCCTCCTCTCGTACATCAACAAGCCTTCATAATCTTCACGACGACTGGACGGCACCACCAGCATTCATTTGATCCACCCCTGCTTTGACGGTGTCCCTTTCTGGCTCTGTTGCATGGCACGACGAGGCTCCTGGACAGAACAACAAGACGCGCAGAGCAGGAGGGGAAGGGAAGACAGCGCAGTCCCATCATCGACCAACGCCGGCGGCGCATGCGTTACGACCCCGAATCCTACGCATTGCATCGTTTCAACCCTGACCAACGACGAAGTCATCCGTTCAACTCGACGTGCAGGCCTACGATATCCGGCACCGAGCCAGACAAAAGCCTCCTCCCAGCACCAGCGGGTGTGTTGCCTGCGTGCGTGGTGCTGCAAGATACTGGCGGTCTGCAACATTGTCATCCTCCAATTCGCCTCGCCGCGACGATCCAGCAACGACGCGACGGGCCATTGGCTCCCTGTGCAGCAAGTGGCTTGTAAGAATCTTCTTTCCGGACCGTCTCCAGCCTTCCTATTGCTCCGTTTCTTCTCCTATATGACTCGACCTCACCTCCCTCAGTCAGTCAGAGAGGCTCACGAGGAAGAAGATAGGAGAGCCACTGAGAGTGTTAGACGAGAGCAAGAAGGAAAAAAAAAGAGACTTGAACGACGAATTGACTTCTTTCAGCGCGGTCAGACTGGCACTTTTTGGCGAGCGAAACAGTGGCGACGGCCGTCTTTTGAGGTGTAACACCAAAAGCTCCATCCCTGCTATCGCTCACAACTGGCTCGTTATCGACCACAGAAGGCATTCTCCAGCCTACCTATCTTTAGCCTGGGCTGCTTGGTAGCATAAGGTAGGTAATTAACCAACTACTTACTTATTAGGTACCTAGGTAGGGACAAGTGAAGCGGCCGGCGACCTGGACTTCTGAGGTATTACTATTTCGCCCTGTGGCACCTCTCCTCCGTCATTCTTTCATTCCATTCCCGTCCCTCACCTCCCTCCCAGGACCCTGGCGCCATGCTGCGCTGCGCGTAGCGGCCCCCGTCCCTTTTTTTGCCAGCCGAGCCGATCTCCCCCCAGCCCGCGCATTTACGGATAATTCCACCACCTCAGTCACAATCACAAACAACTTTACTAACTTGCGCAACCTCTGTTCCAGTCTCACTTCGCTCCGGTCATACGAATCCCTGAGACCGCACATCTGCAGACTCTCCCCTCGCACAACCAACCCGTCTTCCGTTTCATCGCTGCGATTGCCTGCCTCATACTTCCGCGTGCGCAAACCGCTGCCCCTCACCGATACCCCTCCAACGAAAACGAAACGACGACAGCGACCACCTTCCCACGTGCCCATCTTCATCTTCATCGATTCCTCCAAAAGCCGGCTCAGCTTCCATGATTTTTCGCACAGGAAGCTGCACCACGAGCAACAATTCCCAACATGGCTGCGGCCACGGTTTCGGCGTCCTTTCCAGGAAACTGGGCAAACGACGCCCATTGTTGGAGAACAACACAGCACTCGAGGACTAGCTGGGATGAAGAAGATGTACGCGTTCGCTTGCGCATCATCGCCTGCGCATGGGAAACCGCCTGGCAAAAACCACAGGTATGACCCGAATCATTTTCGTCCTTCGTCATTGTTTTTGCTCCAAATTTGTGGGCGACGGCGTCGTTCCAGCGCCGACGCCTCCAAAGTTCGGTTTAAACCCAACGGCTACCAGCGCCGTAGCCGTTTGGAGAAACTTACGAGTCCAACGGGGGAATCGGAGAGGGGAGGGGGGGGCTGCTCAGCGCATGCCGCCTTACCCCCCCTTCCCGCATTCCACTAACACGCCTCAGTCATCAGATGAACATGTAGACTAAGCTGATCCGCTGACATTCCTAGACCTCATCCTATCGCCGAACCATCAGAATCAACACCAGCACCTCGAGCCCGCTGAAAGTACCAGATTACGGTCCGCGATGGTCACGACATGTAAACCCACCATCCGAAGCATCTGAATCATCAGAACAAGTCATGGACCCGACGGGCTCTGGCGGATTCGCAAACCGACAACCCTCAGACTTCTCATTCTTCGTCCGACCTCAAGCCTCGAGCACAGACATACGGGAGCGGCGCGGCAAGGATTCCATCTTTCGAGATCCGACGCACGATTTCCTCATCGACTTTGGTTCGGAGGAAGGTTTCATGCAGGCGGCAAAGAAGAAAAAGAAGGCCCCTGCCAAGGCTCCGACGAACAATAGTAATGATGACGACGCTAAGAAGGACGATGAAGGCGCCGGAGACGGAGGTGACCAGGGAGGCGAAGCGCCCAAGGACGATGGTGGTGCGGCTGGCGATGGCGACGGCGGTGACAAGGACAAGGACAAGCCAACACCGCCTGCCGAAGAACCGCCCCCAGAAGACGACGGTTGGGGTTTTGCGGCCACAAAGACCAAGAAGAAAACCAAGAAGGGCATTGCCGATGATGCCCCGTCGATTCCCATGGACTCCTTCCAAGACATCAAACTAGACGATCACGGAGGTGGCGGCAACGGCGGCGGACTTGATCTAAATTTTGGTACAACGAACAGTAATACCAACAGCAACAGCAATAGCAACGGCAACGGCAACGGCAACAAACCAGGAGGTCTTGGCGGCTTGGGTGTTGGTGGAGGACTGGGTACGTGGGGCGCCGGACTTGCCAGCTCTTGGGGTCTGAATTGGGGGAGTAAAAGCCCGGTTTCAGCGGTCTCTACTGAAAAGGAAGACGCAAACCCTTGGGGCCTCAGCACTGCAAAACCAAAGAAGAAGCTGAATAGTCTGGGATTCAGTTTTGGCGACGAGAAGGCCGAGCCCGAGCCAACACCTCCCCCGCCTGCCCCCGAACCTGAGAGGAAGGAGGAGGAGGACCCATGGGGCTCTTTTGCGACTTCTAAGAAGGATAAGAAGACGAAGAAGAAGACCAATATCTGGGATCCTTTACCAGAAGAAAAGAAGGAAGAACCACCAGCCGACGATCCATGGGGATGGGGCACTACAGGTAAGAAGAAGGGCAAGGCCGACCCGGAGCCACCAAAGGAACCAGAACCAGAACCAGAGCCAGAGAAGAAGGACGACCCTTGGGCACTTTCAACTCCTCTTTCCAAGACGGAAAAGAAGAAGAAGAAGAAAGGCCTACTTCTTGACCCAGAACCGGAACCGGTTCCGGATCCTCCCAAGCAAGATGACATATGGGACTCCTGGGGCATGAATAATAAAAAGGCAAAGGAGGAGCCTGAACCACCACAGTTCATCCCTGAACCTGCTCCAGATCCTCCTCCAGCGGCGGCAGCTGACCCATGGAGCTGGGGGACGCCACCAAGCAAGACGGACAAAAAGAAGAAGAAGAAAGGTCTGCTTGCTGAGCCAGAGCCCGAACCAGAGCCCGAACCAGAGCCAGAGCCAGAACCGGTACCGGAGCCCGAGCCAGAACCTCCAAAGGTGGAAGAAGACCCATTTGCTGGCTTATCAAAAACGCAGAAGAAGAAGAAGAAGGCCGAGATGGCGGCAGCAGCACTGGCCGCGGAACAAGCCGCTGCTGACGCCGCCGAGGCCGAGGCTGCGAAAGAACCAGATCCAATTCCGGAACCGGAGCCGGAGCCAGCGCCGGAACCCGACCCAGTTGATGATACCGGATGGGGCATCGCCACAAAGAGCAAGAAAAAGAAGAAAGGGAAGAGTGAACCTGAGCCCGAACCCGAACCCTTGCCTCCACCACCACCTCCAGCTCCTGAGCCCGAGCCAGAACCGGAGAAGAAAAACGATCCCTGGAGTTTCGCGAGCTTGTCAAAGACCGACAAAAAGAAGAAGAAGGGCCTTCTTGCCGAGCCGGAACCCCCTCCAGAGCCTGAACCGGAGCCTGAACCGGAACCTGTGCCTGAGCCTGAACCAGAGCCGGAGAAGAAGGACGACCCTTGGAGCTTCGCTGGGTTATCTAAGACTGATAAGAAGAAGAAGAAAAAGGGACTTCTTGCCGATCCAGAGCCGCCAAAGGAACCGGAACCTGAGCCTGAACCCGAGCCTGAACCCGAGCCCGAACCCGAAAAACCAGCAGAAGACGACTTCTGGGCTAGCATAACCACCAAGAAAGACAAGAAGAAGAAGAAGGGCAAGCTTGCGGAACCTGAACCGGAACCTGTTCCCGAGCCAGCTCCTGACCCACCTACTCCTGAACCAGAGGCAGAGCCGGAGCCGGAGCCAGAGCCCGCTGTTGAGGACGACTGGGGCTTTGGCCTTTCTAAGAAGGATAAGAAAAAGAAGAAAGCTGCAGAAGCTGAGGCAGAGCCCGAGTCAGCCAAGAGCGAGAAGAAGGACGATGACGATTTCTTCACCGGTCTTGACTCTAAGAAGGACAAGAAGAAGAAGAAAGAGGCCGAGGAAAAAGCGTCAGACTCCTGGGGCATCTGGGGCTCTTCTAAGAAAGATAAGGAAAAGGAAAAGGAGAAGGATAAAGAGAAAGAGAAGGATAAAGAGAAGAAGAAGAAGAGCAAAGAAGTTACACCCGCAGAAGAGCCTCCGGCCGAGGATGACTGGGCCGATTGGGGCCAGAAGAAGGACAAAAAGAAGAAGAAGAAGGACGATGCCATGGCCCTGGTTCAACTTGAGGAAGACGAGCCAACCCCCGCAGAAGAGGCACCTCCTGCTGTTCCCGATGTTTCTGATCCGCTCGAAGACACTGGTGGCGACGGCTTCTTCAGCTCTTGGATGACTGGTGGTAAGAAAGACAAGAAGAAGAAGGGTGACGCTGAAATCGAGGCCTCCATGAAACCGGACGCTATTGAGGAGCCGGTGGACGATATCTGGGGCACGTCGTCCAAGAAGAAGAAGAAGAAGGACAAGTCTAACAACGAGCCCGTGGAAGTCATGGACGAAGAGCCAAGCCTGGATTTTATGCAGCCAGATTCCGTCGAGGAAACCAAGGATAAAGGCGACGACGATGACTGGGCCGCCTGGGGTTCCTCGAAGAAGAAGAACAAGAACCGTAAGGACAGACTTGCCGACCCTCCACCGCCAGCTCCTACCCCTCCCACAATGGACCTGACTGAGCCTGAAGCAGAACCAGAACCAGACAAATCCAGCTTCTGGGGTGACTTGACTTCATCCAAGTCCAAGTCTAAGGACAAAGAAAAGGACAAGGACAAGGAGAAGCCCAAGAAAGAGCCCAAGCTGAGCGAGAAGGAGCTGAAGAAGCTTGAAAAGGAGAAGAAGAAGGCCGAGAAGGAGGAGGCCGCGCGGAAGGCGAGAGAAGAGGAAGAAGCCGCCGAGCAAGCCGCCAGGGAAGAGGAGGAGCGCCTTGCTCAAGAAGCGGAAGAGGCCGCCGCTGCCGAAGCTGCCGAGAAAGCCCGGATTGAGGAAGAAGAAGCTGCCGAGAAAGCTCGCATTGAGGAGGAGGAAGCCGAGAAAGCTGCGGCGGAGGCGGCAAGGATCGCCGAAGAAGAAGACCTTTTTGCGGCTCTGGAGGCTAAGAAGCTCAAAAAGGGCAAATTGACGAAAAAAGATCAAGCAGCCTACGATCGGTTGAAGGAGGCCATCGACCAACGGAATGCGGACCAAGCGGCCGCGGAAGCGGAAGCTGCAGCTGCCGCAGAAGCTGAAGAGGCTGCCCGCATCGAGGAGGAAGAGCGCCTAGCTCAAGAGGCTGAAGAGCAAGCCGCCAGGGAGGCCGAGGAAGCCGCGGCTAAGGAGGCCGAGGAAGAGGCAGCCCGAGAGCGAGAGGAGGCCGAGGAAGCGGCCAAGAAGTCCAAGAAGAGTTCCAAGTCGGAGAAGGAATCCAAGTCCAAGTCCAAGTCTAGGGAAAAGGAGAAGGAGAAAGAGAGGGAGAGGGAGAGGGAAAGGGAGAAAGAGAAAGAGAGGGAAAAGAAGGATAAGAAGGACAAAAAGAAGGATAAGAAAGACAAGAAGGATAAGGACAAGGAAAAGGCAAAGGTAGAAGAAGAGGAAGTTGAGCAGGAGGAGGAGGAGCCTGAAGATGTCATCGACGACATCGACAAGGACGACGAGCTTGGCGACATTGAACTCACCGAGGAGCAAGTGGAGGAGCTTCTGGCCGATGCCGAACCCGCTTCACCACCTCCGCCTCCGGTATCACCGCCAATTCTGCAACCCAAGGCTGCCTTCGATGCCTTCAGTTTCTGGGGACTTGGCGGCAAGAAAGCGTCCAAAAATGGTAAGTGGCCTCAGGCAACCCCCAATTTCCCCTTCACACCACTCCAGCACACCACCAAGCCTCATCGAGACTATTGAAATGAGATGCATCCCACCGTGTTACAGTGCTGACTCCTCTTTGTTTAGAAGGTGCGAGCAACGATTGGAATGACAACAACACGTCTTCCGCCATAAGCAACGACGCCTCGACCTGGATGCAACCGTCTACGGCTCGTAAGGCTAAGGGAAGCAAGATCGCTGACAGATTGAAAGCATTCGAAGCCAAACCGCCATCGCCGCCGCCAGAAGAACCAGAGGACGAGCCGGAACCAATTGTCGAAGAAGAGCCTGAGCCGGAGCCGGAGCCGGAACCAGAGCCGGAACCCGAACCAGAACCGGAGCCAGTCCCTCCGCCTCCGCTGACGAAGGAGGAAAGAAAGCGACTGAGGAAGGAGAAGAAGCGCCTCGAAGCTGAAGCAGCAGCCGCACCACCACCTCCGCCGCCGCCGCCGCCTGAACCTGAACCAGATCCTGAAGCTGAGGAACCGGTCGTAGTTGACGCTGACGCTGACGAGAACAAGTCCTCAGAACCTCCTGGCGCGTTTCCTGCCGAAGAGGACGAGAACGAAATCATTGAGGTAATTGAGGCGCCGCCTGTGGAGAAGAAAAAGAAGAAGAAGAAGAACAAGGACAAGTACCTTCTCGCCGAGGATATACCCCCGCCTCCGGCGCCGCCACCTCCTCCTGCAGTGCCCGAAGCGCCTCCTGTCGACGAGCCGGAAGAGCCTCAAGATCCTGAAGTGGTTGAAGACCCCGAAGTGGAAGAGCCTGAAGAACAGCCTCCTGCCGAGGAGATCGAGGTTGTTTCTCCTCCTGAGCCAAAATCTTCCAGGAAAGACCGAACCAAGATTAGCCGCGAGGGTTCCGGTTCGTGGGGCACGTGGGCGGCTTCCAACTCTCGTGACAAGGACGGAGACCGGGACCGAGATCGTGATCGTGATCGTGACCGTGACCGTGATCGCGACAGGGAAAGGAAGTCCAAGTCCGAGAGGCGGGAGAGAAAACACGCTTCTGCGGAAAAACAGGGGACCAAGAGCTCTTCCAAGGGCTCGAGCTCCGATAAGGCCGACCGTTCCGTCGAAGCGCCGGCGCCAGCACGGCCGAAGCTGACGTCCATGTTTAGCACGCCACCCATTTCTCGCTCAACCTCCACTCGGGATCGGCGGCTTGGGTCCGGACATCCGTCGCGTCGACACTCGGTTGATGCCAGTGGCTTGATGTCCCCGCCTCCAGAGGAAGCGCCCCCGATGTCCTCCAAGGCGGCCAAAGTGCTCGGCGTCGATAAATCCAGCAGTCGGCGTCGCAGGCGCGACGAAGACGTTGTCATGATGGGAGCAAATGGGGATGGGGAAGACATCAGCCCCCCAAAGTCCTCCCGCCGACGTCAAAGATATCCTGATGATTTCGCGACGCCCGATGTTCCTGAGCCGCCACCCATGAAGCGATCCAGCTCAAGTGCCAAGAAGGGCCTTGGTGGTCTGTTCGGCCTAAGAACACCCAAGCCGGACCGCCCAGAGCCACCGCGCAGGCGACATACATATGCAACCGACGATGACACCAGACGGCAGCACCGCCGCAAGGGGTCCGCTGCTGACGCTGAAGAGGCGGAAGCCGTAGCAATGACGGACATGGACCAGGAGGCGCGTCGCGCTGCTCGTCGCGCCCGCCGTGCCGCACGGGAAGCTGAGGCTGCTGGTATTGTCGAGCAAGATGAGGATGAGGCTCGACGTGCCAAAGACGAGGCAAGACGTGAGCGTCGTCGTCGGCGAGAAGAAGATGACGCGGAAGCTCGCCGCCGCGATGAAAAGGAAGCCAGACGCGCAGAGCGCCGCGCAGCACGCCAGCGCGAAGAGGAAGAGCGCAGAGCTGCGGATGACCGCGAGGCTGAGCGAGCTGAGCGACGACGTCGTCGCAAAGAACGTGAGGCTGCCGCCGCTGCAGAGGCAGACGCGGAGGCCAGGAGAGCGGCCCGAGAAGAACGCCGCCGTGCCCGCGAGGAGCGCGACGCGGCAGCGATCGACGAAGACGAGGCCCGAAGAATCAGGCGGGAAGAACGACGTGCTGCTCGCGCCGCCGCGGAGACGGATGGCGAAGAAGTCCGCCATCGCGGTAGTCGCAGGCGGTCCACCCGAGAATCCGGTGACGAAGGCCTCGCCTCGTCCCGCCATAGATACAGGCGTGACGAGGAAATGAAGCCCGCCTGGCCTCATTCCGGTACCTCATCGTGGGTCAAGGAGCATACCGATGCAGGCCCTCCCCCGGAAGACGGTGGTCAGGCGGAGGCCATCCCGATGACAGAGGACGAGATGCGCCGCGAGCGACGAGAACGCCGTCGTCGGGCCCGGTACGAAGAAGGTACCGCCGACGAGGCTGACGATCGCCGCCGCAAAGCCCGTCGTGAAGAGCGTGAGCGGCGATATGCTGGCGGCGGCGGCAGCGGCGGTGCCGGCGGCGGCTCCGAAGGTAGTGATGAGCGCCGTCGGCAGGCCATGTTCTCCGATGCCACGCCCCGCAGCAGTTGGTGGCGGAAGTGGACTGGATGATACGACATGTCTGTATGAATGGATGTTACCGAGTGACGAAAGCGTGCGATGTGTTTTATTTTGATTTTGATTTTGACTCTTGTCTTGATTTTTTCTGCTATTTATCTTCAGTATATTTCTTCCCACGACATCAGCGACACATACCCCCAATCCATCTTACCAAGAAACGGCCAAATTATTGTTGCGACGCCTTTTTCTAAGCGTGTGAGAAAGAACCAAAAACCATGAAACATATACTGTCGGATTGTATCATCTCCTTGGGATCGGAAGTTCAGTGCATTGCTTGCGGAGGCTCAGGATTACTAGCATACGGACCTTGAAGGAGGCCAAAGGAGTAGGGAATTTGCAGATACACATACACTCTCTCTGTCAACACTACACACACAGCGCGTGCGCACACACCCAACATAGCGTAGCATAGTTATACCCGGGGAAACGTGTGAGAAATATTTTTTTTTCCTTTTCAGCGGATCTGCTGCTATTCTCCATTGCCCAAGAGTAAGGCGCGAGCTCCGTCATCACATGTGATTAGCTGCCTTCGTTGTATGTCGTGGATTTGTGTGACTGGACGGAATTGGGGACTGTGCAGAGATGGGCATGTGGATTGGAGGGGCGCTGGCCCGCGCTGGTGGAGAGGGGAGAAGAGAGGGGATTCATAGGCCGAGCAAGACATGCCACTGCGGAATCTGATTGATGCTCTGTGTTTTGTGAGGGGTTGAGGAAACATCCAGTGTGGTGTGGCGGATGGTCAGCCTCTGCGGCACGGAGCGGACCTTGTTTCTGGATGGAGGGGCCAGGATAGGGATGGGCTTGGTCAGGTACGAATAGCTCTCGAAGCTCCAAATCAGATCCACTCCCGCTTGCTACTGCCATACATGCACGAAGAGACCAACCGACCGGCCGTCCTTGAGGGAGACCCTCCGTGATGGTTCTGCCCGGGACGAACCTGTCGGTGGCTGGCTCTTGGTGATTCCATACTCTTGCTCATACAAAACAGGCCTAGCTATAGCATATTGAAGTAAATTAGAGAAACTAGCATTACTATGGTACTAATGTACGGTCTCTGGTCAACGCGCGAAGGCGTGAAGCTATCTTAGGTGACGGGTAGATGCGTGTGCCAAAGCACTAACTAAACAACGCCCTGTCTTGGGCAGAGAGTGCCCCATTTGTGAATAAATATGTAGAAGTAGATCAATCTCAGGAAATTGCCCGGCTTTTCAGCGAAGGCCAGTCAACTTGAGCAGGTCGTGTTGGTGGAAGTAGGCACGAACACGCTTTCCATAAATATCTGCATCCTCGTCAGTTCATGGTTTAAAAGGTTGGGCTAAGATGGCACTTACACATTGGAATGCTCGTTGCGCAGACGACAACCTGCACGCTGGCAATAGCGATCATCGTGCGCTTGGTGCCACCGGCAATGATCCAGTCGTAGGCGCTGTATGTCAGTCCAAAGCTGAAGATGTTCTTGAAGATAATCATGCAAGTGAAGCCTTCGATGGCGAGATCACGGTAGGCGTCAACAATGTAGAGGGAGCTGGCCACAGCGCCAATTACCATGCCAGCGACCTCAAAACCGAAGAAGACAAGAGGAATGCTGTAGTGGAATTCCTTGCTGATAAGTCCTGCAGAGGTGATACCGAAGCCGTACAGGCCGATGCCCCCAATGATGAACATTGGGAGCACCATGACGATGCGAAACTCCGGCTCGTAGATGCCATTGTTGCGCCGAGTCATGAACTTGGCGCTCCAGTCGGAAAAGACACCTGCGATAATGAATCCCACGAGAGCTCCGATGAAAGCACCCACATAGGCGTAACCGGCGTACACCTCATTCCAGTAGTAAGGGGGTCCGAGGAAAATGGCGGCAACGATGACTCCGATGAAGACCGTCCAACCGATCATGGTTCCCTGAACGAGGCAGCCCCAGAGGAACGCTGGCTGAGCGAACAGTGGAAACGGGCGCAAAAGCAATTTCCAGTAGCTTTCATCAGTTTTGCGGCCATCAAAGAGACTGAGCGATTGCATAAATGTCTTCTCGGGAATGTCTGCGCCATAGTTGGAGGCCATGCCAGGCACAAGCGTCGTCGTATCGGCAGAATTCTTATCATGACCGTGGTTCATATCCAGATTCTTCATCTCGTGGTCACTGGTGTTGGCTACCATGTCGGTGTTGAGAGCAGCGTCGCGACGATAGGCCGTCTCGGGGCACAGGAAGAAGACGGCAGGCAGCATGATGGCGCAGAAGATGGCTTCCAGGTAGAAGGTCCACCACCAGCCGATGCTGTGGGTAATTTTCCCAACGACGATGGGTGTGAAGAAGGCACCGCCGAAAACGGCCAAGTTGGTGAAGGCCATGCGCGAGCCACGCTGATGTACGAAGTACAAATCACCGACAGCAGCGTTGACAAGGGTCTCGAACGGAGCACAGCCGATGCCCTGGACGACACGGGCGCCAAGGAGAGAGTTGTAGTTGGTGCCGACAGCGCCGGCCCAGGCGGACGACCCGATGAGGATGCATATTCCCAGGATGAAAAGATGGCGCTTCCCCCATACACGTCCTGAGGGCACGAAGAAGATAGCAGCGGCGCCTACTCCAAGGAGGAAGTAGCCCGTCAATAGCGCGATGGACGTGAAGCTCTTGCGGAAGAGGAGCGCGATGGTAACGGTGTTTGCAGCGAGAATAGGACCCAGAGCCGTGGCAAAGATGGCGGTTATGGACAGAACAAAGGTGATGAGGTCACGCTTCCAGAGTGGCCAATTGAGGGGGTCGTTCGGGTCGTCGGAGGGCTGGGGAATCTGGAGGGGAGGGCTGTCAGCGGGGGGTGGCGGGTCGCGATGTGGTCC
The DNA here is from genome assembly GCF_026319265.1 of Colletotrichum chrysophilum. Lineage (NCBI taxonomy): Eukaryota > Fungi > Ascomycota > Sordariomycetes > Glomerellales > Glomerellaceae > Colletotrichum > Colletotrichum chrysophilum. The sequence continues at coordinate 357,112 of NW_026517313.1, read as the reverse complement.
CTGAAGTAGTAGCTCACCAAAATAATGGGAACATCTCCGCTGTTATCGACCTTCAATCCGTGATGAGCGTTGGTCGCAGCCTGTGGGCGGTCGGGGTCGTCGAAGTAGCGCGTCGTGCCTTTTGAGCGGATTGACAGCGTCAGTTTTGGGATGACAGGAGGACAGAGCGGGTGGTTGAAGCACAAATTGGAGTTGGACTCACCTGGAACATGGTCCAGGGACTTTGATTCTAAAACGCCGAGACCCATGGTCGCATAAGTTGTTCTTCAAAGCGCGTTCAGCTGAGTAAAGGAGTCGCGGGCTCACGACATGTTCGGGTCAAAAGTGCAGGTCGGAGCACGAGGCGGCCGAAAGATGTAGTTCTTAGGATGGGCCGGGAGACGGGACGTTGATGGACAGCGCTTGCCGTCGACGGCACCTCCCGTGCTGCGTCCTAAGGTAAGATGAGCGGGCGACGCAAAAAGGCTATTCTCAACACCAAAAAGGTTAGGAGCCATTCCGACACCTTACTCGGGACCTTGTTCAGTGTGTGGTGCGACCCTGGGACGACGAAAGTGGGCCTCGAGGTTCACCTCACGGTGCTGTCGCCGCCGTCCTGCAGGGCCTGGACGGACGGCATTCAGCGGGTGTTCCACTGTTTGCTCGGCACCTGCGGCTTGGAAGTGCTGGGATTCTCCGCAGGGCCCGCAAAATCTTGTGGCTCATCAAACCTTATTCAGCAAACCTTTGGGCTGTCTGTGACAGGGAAGCCAGCTTGGTTGATTGGGTGACTAAGCTTGTTGAAGGTTCCACAGCGAACAATGGTGGTGTCTACCACCAAGGAAATAAGAACTTGAAAAACGGCCAAACTTACCTGTTGGTGATGTTATGGCCGTCTCAAGCAGCTGATCCATCCCATCTCATCCCATCCTTCTGTTGTTAGAATCAACCTTAACAACTCCCCCATCCTCCACGTTAATTCCGCTCCTAAGTCCAAGCATCAGAGTTCCGGAGGTGGAGTCAATAGAAACTTCCCGTGCACATTCCCAAAACATGCATCCCACCATTATCATCTTACACGAAGCCGTGAACTCTAGCCGCAATTGTTACTAATCGTTGACTGTCGCCATTTCTATCATGATCTGTGTGGCACACCTCCTTGAGCTTGTTCGACGTGCACGTGAGCACAATCCCCTCTGCTGACCAGCATCTCCCCTTCTTCCAACGAACCTCGCCGTTGGAGTTCCTGGCGGCAGGCACGAGCGCCGCTAGCACGGTAAAGTGTCCAAGTAGGGTCCCACGACATGCAGATAGGCTTCTGATGTGCAAGGATGCCGCTTCCGAAAGAGGTAATTGGCCGATTCCTTGTGTCCTTAGGCTTGAAATGGGTCGTCTAAGCCTCATCGGTATCGCGATTCTTCAACTTCACGTCGGAGGAGCTGCCCGCCTCTGATGAAAAAAACGGTCATAACGGCACCCAAGCCCGAATTGCGCGTCTTTCCCCTTTTTTCAACTACATCAACCCGCCGGCCCGCTGTCCATCTGTTTCACCGCGAGTTTCGTTCAAAAAGAAGCAACTGTTGATGCAAAACTCGCCAGCTTGCACAAACCAGACCTGCGGCCTTTATTGTTGATGCTTTGTGCGGTTCGTCGTTTTTGACAGTCAACATACCCGACGATGATGACCTGCACAAATCAGCAGGCGCAGTGTCCCCATTCAAAACGTCCTTTGAAGTTGGCAAACCCGAAAGCTGGCCATCTAAGCATAATCCATTTTCGTCTTCAATTAATATTTCTCGTGAAACGCGAGGATCGTTTTTCATAGTATTTCTTGTATGCCAATCCGACCGTACGAATTCAAACCCGAACCTCCGAATCGATATCAGAATACTGGGATTCCTCCCAGGTAACTTCGAGAAACTGTTTCGAGGTCTAAGGAGCCCAATGTGCTGGCACAGCGACGCTTGTAATACGAGGGCGCTATGCATCCTGTTATATTCGCCTAACAGACTGCATGCAGGCTTCACCATTTGTTTGCTGTAATTTTTACAGCTGTCGGTTCAGCTTTGGCGTAGACCGCTATTACGGCCAGCGGATAGGCATGGATCGTTACGAATATTCTGGTGGAAAAGAGGTGGGAGATTAAGCAAACAATTCGAGGCAACAAGGATGGCAATTGGTGATGGCAATGGCTCTTTCTGGGGAGACTGCATAGGTCCTTGCCTACTCGGGCAAAAGCCTGCTTGCAAACGGAGCGAAAATGGAAAGAACGACGCGTCACGTCCCGTCACGAAAAGCCCTGCTTCTGGCCGACATGGGCATCCCGCGTCCTTCGTAAGGCAGCATTCACTCGCAGAATCTCACCAGCAAACAAACAATGAACTCGAGGCGTGGTTGGAGTAGTGGTTAACTCGTTGCCCTCCCACTTCTGTTGACAGGCAGAAAGTAGGTTGATATCTTCTCGATTTTGGGAACTTCGCTAACCCAAACAGCACTGGTTCGAACCCGGTGCCGCGCATCAATTCTTTTTTTGCGACCGCCCGGCTCTCCGTCGGTCAATACGAATCAATCCCCCAGCCCTTTCTGTGCTTTCGCAGTGTCCAATAGTCTGGTCAATGCACACCTCTCCGAACAATCCATTATTTTCGCTCGTCTGTCACTCCACGGCAGAGAGTAGGCTCTCGCTCGTCGTCGAGGACAATCAGAAAAAAAGGCAAATGGTATCCGTTTTCTCTCACTGACTTTCGGTTTGACATACGACTACAGACCACGTTTGCCGGGTCGGAGGCACCCTGAGAGAAGCTCAACGTCCACATCCGAGACAGAGTTCAGCCCTTTTGCCAGAATCTATACAGTCGATTATAGGACGCTGCGAGCTGTAGTCTGGCCGTCGATTGGCTGGACAAGTCTTTACAGACTAGTTTTGCCAGTTGGTTGGCAAGCGCAGCTAGGATAGGGTGATTTCAGTGGCGAATCATGCAGGAAGCTCGCGGGTGACGCAACTTTGCTAACGCTGTCTTTCCCCTCAGACGACGTTTGACAAATTAATGGCAATACCGAAGCACCTATCCAAACGCAAAATCCGAGCGGGCACGAAGATGACTCGAGGATCATGACCGCGAAAAAATAAACGGGCCGACAAGAGCAGATTGGCAACGGCGACCGACGGGATACTATAAACCCTCCACGCGCGACGTTTACGACAAGCTCAAAGCGCCCCCATCGAGAACCCCAGCAGTCCGATTACCGATAATGTGTAGAGGAACAGCAACGAGACAAAAAATGGCACAGAAACAATCAATGCGGAGTGCAAAGATCTGGCTTTCGTTTGACGAGGGAAGTGTTTCTTGACAACGGAAGGGGGAACGCAGAAGCTGCTTTGTACCGAAACAGGTACGCAGACTCACGATTCTTTCGTGCGAATTTCTCAATGTTACGGAGCTATACAGCAAGACAGTGCACTACGGTTGGAGCACGTTCTCATTTTTGAAACATATCTAGAAGAGTGAGGGGTCTCCGAGACTGAGATGTCCCCCGTTGAAGAAGTTATCAATCATCTCCAAAGAGAATGACCCATCGAATTCCGGCACCATTGTCGTGCCACTGAACGAGGATGGATGATCCTGTTGTGGGTGCGGCGGTGGCTGTTGCTGCTGTCCTCTTGCGTCTTGATGATGCTGTCCCCAAGCCGCCGGCGTACCACCAGCAGCTACCTGTTGCTCCCTAAGGCTGCTCGGCGACGCCATGGCGATCCTGTGCGGCGCGCGGTTGTCCGTGACGATGGCTGTTGTGGGCGTAGCCGCCGCCGCCGCCACGCTTGCTACATTCGGACCGCCCGTCCCCTCGACCCGCGCGGTGACCTTCTTCAAAGCTCTCTCCAACCCGAATTGAATCGCAGACGGCGAGCTGGCCGACCACACTGAATTCTGCTTCTGCGCCGCCTTCAGCAATTGCAGCACTTCATGGCTGCCGCCGTTATTGCCACTGTCTACGCCGCCATAAGGCGGCTTTTGCTCATATTTGGAGATAATCAGCATGGCGTACGCGACACAGAGCCGATGGAACTCAGGCAGCTCCTCTGCCCGAGTGGATGGCATCTCCACGAACGCCCTCACCACCTCTGTCGCGAAGCCGCATACCCGAGCATGCGCCAAGTCGTGGAGCTCTGGGTTCTGATGAGCAGGCGGCTCCTGACGCACGGCATCAGCTGGCTGTAACCTTGGCGAGCTTGACAGGGAGTCGTCGTCCGAAGAGGCCTGGTCGTGCTCAAGTGAGCGTCGGGCGAGAATTAGCCACGCGATGGAATGGCTTATCCTCAATGTCGAGGCCGCGGGTAGTTCTGGGATATCACAATATTAGTGATCGACATTGACAATTGTCTTCCTAATTATGTTCATAGCCCAAAGTGGAAGCCGGGTATTGAAATCGTCGACTTGGATACTCACCAAACAAATAGTTCCACCTCAATTTCCACGCCGCAAGTTCTTCACATTCCCCGTCGGCACCGAGGTACGAGCGCTGCGAAAATTTGTCCTGCAGGATAAGGTACAATGTGATCTCCGCATACATCATGGCGTCGCGCATGGTCACCTCTTCAAAGTTGAGGAGGAGCTTGCATTGTGCCAAGTACGCAGAAGGCACGGTCGCTGGCCTACCTGTAGTAGCCGCCCAACTAAAGAATGCAAGTCAGTAGTCTGTCGAGACTTGATGTTGTAGAACAAACTGACTGAAGGTTAACTAGGCATGTATTGGCCCAAAGTCGTACGACTCTCTGGTCATCCTCTGTCGAAGTCCTCGCCTTTGTTCTCATCAGAATTTCTGAGAAGTTGATGCTCAGCATCGCCTGCTGAGCGCAATGCCCACTCAACAGCCAACTGTCGACATACTCGGGGCTCTGTAGCATTGTGTCAGCCTCATATTGCTGGAGCGTAGAGTTGGCTTTGTTTAATCACGTACCGATGGCGAACATGCCCACAGACTCATGATGAGAATACCCATCAACTCCTCCAGCGGCAACGGGCTCGCAATCATGAGCTGGCCAAGTTGCAACCGCACATGTTCGAACACGCGTCGATGCAAAACTGAAGAGCTGTGCTCGGAAAATCTCATTGCATGCAGGCAACATGCGTCATGCAAAAATGGCGACGCATGTCTGAGATCCCTATTCCTCGGGGCCAGGTCGATCTCGCTATTTAGCAGCAAGGTGTTTTTTCTTCGACGGACAAATCTGTTTGCTGCGTTAGAGAAACCCAAAAAGAAAAAAAAAACATGATGCCAACTCGTTAACGCCTTCCCGTCACACCTAGGCATTGTTCAAGAACAAAGCCGCCGCTCTTCCTTTCTTCTTGGCCCCCCACAATTCTTTTTCTCGGACCCTGGTACTTATACGACTTTTGTATAGGGGAAAACACTTACTCCAAGACTAAGTCGCGAGCCGTCTTCTCGCTCAGTATTCCCAGAGAAACGAGGTCAGCCTGAACATCAAATGTTCGACGGAACCCTCCGCTTAGCTGGCTTCCGACTTTTCGAACTACCTCGGCGGGAGAGGAGTAGACATGTCGATCCGCCGGCTCAACATCCTCGTTTGCAGACGACCTACCAACGGTACCACCGGTACCACCGCTAACGACACTTCCAGTCCCGTCGTTGTCATCAATGACGCTGTTGCTAGTAACATTTTTATCAATAGCAATAAGTCTTTCCTGACGGCCCACAGCCAAAGTCCTCTTTAGGTCTGGCCTGATGCTAGGCGCCAACATTTGCACAGTGGCCTTCAGATCAGCTATTGAGGCCTCCAGACTTTTAATTCTGTCGAGTTGCGTCTTTTTAGCACTTTAAAAGAGTTAAGAGACATTTTCCCTCCCAGCAAGAAACAGGCATGGGGGCGGAGAACTTACCTTGCGTCCGCGTCTGGCTTACTCGTCGGTGCTTCTCTTGAAGAGACGGAATGCGTGTCACCACTGTCGTTCCACGTGCAGGTAATCCTATACCCTGTCAGTCAACCCATCTGATATCGCCCTGCCATTTCGAGCTAATTTCTGAAGGATATCTCGTTTTGGGGTATCACAATCCTTGATTGTGCCCTAACCTCAAGACCGCATAACCAACCAAGACAGTGCGCCTTCTTACCTTAGCGAACGACACCGTGAGCACTGCTCCGACTCCTCGTCCAGCTCACATCGACACTTTTGCCGACGGCAAGTATCGCAAGAAAGAATTCGCCGCCTTCTTTTCCGATTTGACTCGTCTCTGCCGCCTCCCGCGCCGTCCTGACGGCTCTCATCGCTGAGCCGCCGGCGGCGGACGTTGGGCGCGTCTGTCTCGTTCTGCATCGTGTTTTCCTCGCTCCCAGACATTACAAGACAATCCGAAGCCGACTATTGCGGAGATGGGGTATGCGGATATCGCGTAGTCGCCGCGGTATTGACGATGGCAGAAAGGCACGTCGTCGGACGCGCCGGACAAAAACGGAATTAGCCGGAGTCGGAATGTCGTTATCTCGTCCTCGCTGACTTTATCGTCCAATGGAAACCGTTCAGCGCCGGAGCAAGGGGTTGCAGGTGGAGTGGAGATAACCGGATATGGACGGACCGGGGTTGGTCGAGCATGGAACCTCGATCTGCGGTGCGTAGGGACTCCGGGGGACACCAGTGGCGAAAAAACGTGGGTTGTGTAACTGCTGTGTAAGTCTGTCTGCCTTTGATATAAAGTCTAAAATAAGAACGGTTCCAAACAGACGTGGTTTGAACACGAAGACTGCAATCGTCGCACAGCACATCGTCATCTGCGCCAATTTTCTATATCTGCGGCCTTAGTCGCTACGCACGCACACATTATGGCCGCCACCACGCAAACGATACCCGCTGGGATGAAGAAGATCTACCTGGGCAGCTATGAGGGCCAGACATATCGACTTGTGTCGACGAACCCGCCGCGAGACTGCACCCCGGATGAGATTCCCATCATTGACCTGAGTGGTATACACGGCGACCTCGACGCGCGCAAGGCGGTTGCCCGTGAAATCTTGCACGCTGCGAAGACGAGCGGGTTCTTCTATATTGAGAATCATGGGGTGCCAGAGGATGTGACGCGTGCCGCTCACAAAAAGGGGCTTGAGTAGGTCCCGGCCACCAAAAAGACGCGGCGACGACGACAATGGCGTCAACTTGAGGCGAACGACTTACACGATGACAGGTTCTTCAAGCTCCCAGAGGAGGAGAAGCGCAAATTGACTTCGAACACGTCTGCATACGGGTACTGTGGGTTTCGAGAGATACAAGCGAACGTCACGGAGTCCAAAGACAGGAAGGAAGCCTTCATGTTTCATTACGAGCCAGAGTTTGACCCGTTGTACGAGAACCGCTTGGACGAGGTTCCGGACCACGTCCGGGAGCACTTACCAAAAGAAGACTTCACCTGGACCGACTCCGGGGACGGCGCCGTCCTGCCGGGCTTCAAGTCTGCCTTGCTGTCACACTGGCGTGCTTGTCTGGATCTGTCCCGTCGTCTGATCCGCATCATTGCACTAGCGCTGGATCTGCCCGAGGACCACTTTGACGGCGCAACAACGTATCCGGGCGGCGACTTCGCCGTGAACTTCTACCCGGGCCACGGCGACGATCCGGTTGAGGATCCGGACGAGGTCGGCGTCGGGGCCCACACGGACCTCCAGATCATGACCCTGCTGTGGCAAGACGAGCACAAGGGGCTTCAGGTGCTCAACAGCTCCGGGGAGTGGATGTGGGCGCCGCCGGTACCGGGCACCTTCGTCGTGAACATTGGCGACTTTCTCATGCGGCTGACAAATGACCGCCTCAAGTCGACGGTGCATCGGGTCTTGCAGCACGGCCGGGAGGACAGGATCTCGATGCCTCTCTTTTTCGGTAAGTCTGTCTCCTGCAGCCTCGCGGGACGTGAGGTCATTGATCCCGCAAATGATGGGGCTGATCCAGTGATCCCTTCCTTCGACTGCGTCTTCTTGATCCCAAAAACCTGTTTTCAACTGAATAATGACGTGTGAAGGTTTCAATTTCGATCAAAAACTCGGCGTGTTGCCCACTTGTGTCGATGAGGCGCATCCCGCCAAGTATGAACCTGTGACGTGCGGTGAGGTGAGTCTATCCGAACATCCACCCACCTACCTGAACCCCGAGATAATCAGCGAGAGCGTACGTGTGTTGACATGAGACGAACAGCTCATCGCAAAGCGCTTAGCTCGGACGGAGATAACCTCCCGGCAGAGCGTGTGAACGAAGATATCGAGACGTCGATGGCCCCTCCCTTGAGGTTGTAATGCATGGACTGGACGTAGCCCGCCGAATGGTGGAGCGCGAGATCGTTTGATCGGGAACTTTTCAACAATACCTTGCCTGCCGCCCCAAGTGTTGTATGGAAACGGACAGGCAGTTGCAGGGTTTCATGTTGCGTTTCCTGCAACGGTAGGTCTCTTGGGACGGAATGTCACGCACGTACGCACATGATGCGGCGGGATTGGTATTGCGTGCTTGATGATGGCAACGGTAGGTCTCTTGGGACGGAATGTCACGCACGTACGCACATGATGCGGCGGGATTGGTGTTGCGTGCTTGATGATGTGTTGTCGTCAAGACACCTCCGAGAGCAAAGGATGTGTCAGGCTTCCCCAAACTGTCAAGAGATCGAACTCAAGCACCCGGCTCCGATTTCCAGTTGATATCAATGACCCCTTCTTTTCCGTGCCCCTGCTCTTTGTGCTTACGCGTGCGACGGAATACTCCATACGGACGAGAGGGGCCCTGTGTGATGCCCTTCGCCCCCCCCCCCCCCCCCCCCCCCCACACGCATCAACGAGAAATTCGAATCTGTACAGACGTAGTCCTTGTTGCGAGTACGCTTGCATGGGCCTGCGAGTATCCAGCGAATAGGCACCCTAACCGTTGAAAGCGGGGGTTTTTCTTGATCTCGATTCTTTGCCTGGTTATGGGGTCGACTGATCGCTTCCCCAAACGGTGGTCCATATCGTGCGATTCGGAACAAAAAAAAAAAGTTACAAGCCCACTCGAGAAGTCCAATTTCCTCACCGCTTGCTGACCGGTGATTCGCGGCATGTCACTTGCACGTGCACCGCCAGGGGGTCGGAGTTCGTCCAGGGGCAGGGAAGCGTTGCAAGGTTCTGGTGAGCGCCAATCTGACAAGTGACAAGCAATAAGACAAACGGGGTCACCTCGATTGTGACTCTCTCCAACGCAACGCAGTGGAACGGATCGGATCGCTGTAACACTGTGAATTTCCGAGGTCTCTCGCCCTAGAGGCGTACGAGAGCGTCCGGCAGCTGGGGCCTGCCGGGAAGTGAGCAGGCCTTGCGAGGCTTCAAGACGCAGCAGAAGCGATCACCAAGGAGACGACGACAAGAAATCAAATCTGTGGCGGGGATGGTGCTTGAGCGGTGATGCCTCGAACCATCGTCTGTTCTTTCGGGTAGATCAGCAAATCACTCCCCGCGATAACCCCGCAGGCTTGAGGGGACGGGGGGAAAGTCTGTACGGTCTAGACTGGGCTTCGTCTCTTCGTTCTTGTCAAAAATCAAATAGTGTTTTCATGACATTTTGCCGGCCGGTAACACAAAAAGAGAGAGAGGGTCCCGCCCCGCTCACTGGAAGCGCCGTTGATGCTGGTAATTCCTTACTACCTGCGTGTCTGAAAATGGAAATCCCAGCGAAACTTGCTGTACGAGCGGCCCTTTGGAGCGGTCTTGATTCCACGTCGAACAATTCATTGGCGAATGCCAAGCAAGCCTTGGAGACTTGAGACTTGGAGACTCAATCTCGAGAGATACCTCAAAAGCGTCACGCATGGCGAACATGAGATGGATCGTGATCCGGCAACACATCACGCCTGGTTGCGGCTGCTGACATGGCTTGGCACTGAAGCCATCTCCCGGGGTGCTGCATGAGACTTCCATGGAAATTTTGATGTGTACAGCTGGCGGTTTATGCATTCCTTGGAAAGAAAAGGTTGCTTGATATGGAATGAAGAAGCCGCTCTATACGAATGGAATATTGATATAGAGTAGTTAGGAAGGAATCGGAAACCACAAAAGAAGAAGCCGCTCTGCGGATGGACCGGATGAGCCTCTAGAGGACACGATCGAGGGCAGGAAACCGTTTCTGCTTCGAGCGACGTGCTTTTGGCGCCGTGGCCCCAGTAAGGCGCGAACAAACTGCGGTTGGTCCTTGGATCGTACGAGCATCATAAGCAAAGAGGACTTGGAGCCTCGCAAAGCGCCTGACGGTTGTCGAGATGCGAATCGTCGATGAAGGTTGACTCGGGTTGTCCAATTCGCAGCCGCGAGGTTGAAATAGTGCCTGCCCAGACGGTACGTAGCCGTGAATCGATTTGGCTGCGGTTCTGCGATCGCTGGAAATTTCTGTGCGATGTGTAATCAGAAGAGACAGTGAGGATCGGACAATTGATCTGGGATCTTGATGACAAGCGCCCTCCCCAGCGACCAGTCCGCATGCCGTTAGCACTGTCTGTCTGTCGTTTCGCGCACCGCAGTACTGCACTCAGTACAGGGTCTCATTGTGTGCAGGTGTAGTGTTAGTCCATCGTGCCGTGCAGATAGAAGATCCGCTGCCTGCTGTTCCCGCAATATGACCAGTGCCGGTGTACAACCAGCCTTGACACCTTGGCAGGCAGCTCAGCGAATTCTCTCTCGATTCCGAACTGAAAAAATTCCGCCGTGTGAAAAAAAAGTCGGCAGTTCGGACGTCTGTCTGCTTGCTCAGGTCTGGCCGCACGAAGGCGTCGGTAAAGTCCGATGTTCAAGACGATAGTCGGGCATGGCCCGCCGCAGAGAACTACTGCGTACGGACAGAACTGAAGAAACCACACAATGCCCCTGGAACTTGTGCCGGGCCTGTCACCAATGAGGGCCCGACACTCCAAAAGCGGAACCCCAGACTGGCGCAGCTGCAAGCTAGCTCCTGCAGCTGAGACGTGGAAGGCAAAGCAGAATGGTAGCGAAGGCCGAGCAGCTGGGGTGACTGCAACTCTTACAAGGTTTCGGCGCGTGTATAGATACATCGAAAGACGTAGCCATATTAATGCCACGGCCGTCGGTGTAGATGACGATGAAGTCCCGGGGCGGCTGAGCGGTTCAAGGGTCTCGGGCTTCTCTTCAGTCTCTGGGCCTCGCAATCGGGCGTGGCGTCGAAGGGCTTATGTCCATCAAGAGCGAAAGGAGGCTAACGGCAGCCGAAACGCAGTGGGAATGCATACTGGGTCCCTAGCCGTTTGTTTTGGCGTGCCCGAACAATTAGAGACGAGAGAAGGCCCGAAGTGCGGCTGAAAATAGGAAAATGCATCGAGCAATTCGTCCATTCCGTACGGATATACGGGTATCCGTAGCTGGATAGGACTTCGATTAGTGATTCGCAACTCGACGGTGGCTGGAATTCTTCGCGGTAGATGCCAGGGTAAGACCCAGACTACCCCAGTGCCTAGCCACCCTTTTTTGCGGTCGGGGTAGTTCGGGATGTGGACCAGACGATAGGCAACCTAGGCGGAAGATCAGGTCCGAGATGCCGCGAAACGGCTCAAGTACCCGGGTGGTTCCTCACAAAACCGAAAGGAAGCAAAAAAAAAAAAAAAAAAAAAAAGTCATTTTCGCGTAAGAGGAGACTTTTGAAGCGTAGAGACGGCAGAAGTTCTGCCAGAGAGCGTCATCTAAATCGAAGACGGGATTTCCTGTGTGTGGGTAGGGCTGAAAAACCTCCGTCCCGAGGGTTGCGTAACCATGGACCTTGACCACCGTCGTCGGCATTTGTATCTCTAGACAGTCATCAGCTTCTGCGGCGCAAGTAGCTACCGAAGACGAGGTTGTCGAATTTTGGGCGAGCGTTGTAGGTGATGCTTATGATTGTTTGGGGGTTGGAAAGCGACACGCCATCGGCAGACGTCGGACGCCGAATGGCTGGGGGGTAGACAAGCCGGCGTCGCTGCTAGGCGCGAGCCAAACCATCTCGTCGGGTTCGAGGGTGCATGTTTGTTTCTTTGTCCGTTAATTCCTTCTCTCATGGTGGCGGTAGAAGGCGAATGGTAAAGCTCGGATCTGATTTGGATCGACCTAGATCTGAAGTTTGCCAAGGGGCAGCCGCTGGTGCCGCCCTGTGGCGCGTAAGATGGTTCAGCCCCTCCCCGCATGCTCTTACCTTACAGTGCTCTCTTGAAGATTAGGTAAGACGGGATTGTGGGTCTACACTGGTACTCGGGCTTCGATGTTGACACCTATTAGTGTCATACCGCAATGCCATGCCTTGGTCGAGGTTAGGTAGGCTGAGGAAAGTGGTGCTGATGCTGACAGCTAAGGTCAAGTAAGGTAAGGTAAGGTACCTCGAGGTGCATTCCATACGGAGCCTGAAGGCGCCTGCCGTAATTTGCAGCATGTTTTGCGGAAGAAGGCCATCTAGCCGTACATCCGCGGAAGATACGGAATCCGGTGTTGTCTCCGCGACAAATCGGTCCCGCTCCGTGCCGTGCACCCTTCAAAGAAGCGACGTCAGTCAGTGTTGTTGGTTGGCAAATGTGCTAGTGTATCCGTAAGGTAAGGTACCAATACTCTGTGAGGTGCCTTAGTCCGAGGGATGAATGCCCTTTGGCACCGAACGAACGCTCGCTCCCCGGAGAGGGTCCACGCTAGGTAAGCTACCTACCTAGGGTAGACGACGGGCCCAAGGGCTGCTAAGCCACGTCGGGCGCCGCTATCCGCTTTTAGGAAAATGCCTTTCGCTGTAGTGCCTGCTACAACAGTAACAATAGTAAGGTAGGGTTAGCTCATGTCGCAATGATATTCAAAGTCCAATGCTTCAACATCAAGTCAGCTGGAAAGCGAAACCAAGCCATCATTACTCGGCAACTGTTGCTGAACTGAACCGCGACGGAGCGGGCCCGAGTCCCAGGCAGCAAGCAGGCTGTCGGATTGAAGCCCCCCCCCCTCCCCCCCCCCCCCGGCTTGTTTCGGTACCGCCTGCAGCAACCCATGGTTTGAGTCCAGCATACGGTAGCACCCACCTCCTCCTGCGGATCGCTACCTTACTGCTGACAGACAGCTTGGACGAGGCACTTTTGTCGCGGTGGACGTATTCAACTCTGACACACTCACCGAGGACTAGCGTTCGTCGACGTTGACGACACATCTCGCTTGAGCACGGGAGTTGGAATCAATCTAGAAACTACGTCTGCCGGCATGTCTACGCTGATCGTAAACGGCCAATTTGATTCCTCATCGTGCCAAATGCGTGTTGGTGTTGGCTCACGGTCAAGACCGGATGGACGTTCGGGGCTCGCGGGGATATGGGGGCTGATACAAGCATCGGTGCTTCCTCGCCGCGGGAGTGCAATCTCATCTGTCTGCCGCTTTCGAGTGCAACTGCTCTTTTACCTCGTACCACCGGGCCACCATGCCAGATACCACGCAGCACCCATTACTACGCAGTATGTACCACCCAGTGCAGCCAAGATCGGACCCGAGCAAGGCGGGACAGGGGTTTTGGAGTTCGAGCTGTCACACCAGCATGGTGTCAGGGAGGGATGGAGTGAGACAGAAATAGATGGAAACTTGGAAACTTGGCCGGTGTCAAGGTCAAGGTACGCATCTCCCGCACTATCAGCACCTGAATAAGTAGACTTTTATGTGAGGGACGGGCTAGCAGGCAAAATGGCAGGAATGTAAGGAGGAAACAAGACGAGGAAAGACACGCTGGCCAAAGCTGGCAGGTATGAGCGGCTTCACTTGATGCTCCTCAACGGACTCAACGGAGATCCCCTCACATCAACGAGGGGCGGAATTGGCACGATTTGATGGTGCGATTCTGGCCGAAAATCACTCTACCTACTGCGTAGTGTGCAGTGCCATCTTTGCTTCCGTCGTCCGCGTGAGTGATTAATCATATTGCTGGAGAAGGGCAGGCATTCCGGATACGCACATCTTAAAGTTTTACCTCACAGGACCCTTAAACTCAGGACGATTCGACCCGAGCAAGACAAGAATGGCGGGTGCCGGTTGGCGCCCACTGTTCCGGGGTCGGTCTCGTGAGTCGTGGTCCCGCCTGAATATGCACAGCACTGCTGCACGAACCCATTGCTCTATTCGTAGGTACGCGAATGGCCTCTAGTTGCAAGCACACTATGAGCGGGAGTGGACACTCCGGTGAGTAATCTCTCAAGGTCTTCCCAAACGGTGCATAGTGCAGTTGGGAGACGACACACCGTGCTCATGGCTTCCACAGGCCAGGTCACGCCAGGCCAGGCTCTTCTTATCAGACAGGTGCGGGTTCGCGACATTGTCCTCCAAGTAAGTGTGCCAAGTAAGTGGCAGACGAATGTCGTGCTTATGCTGGCCGTTGCTCATTTTCATCCAAGTAGGTGGTGTGCGCATTCTCCTCCCCTCCCTCCCAGGTCTGTCAGGGCTGTGAACCTTTAGCTCGCCCGCAGTGACCAGCCCTACCCAGCCAAGTTGAGCCAGGTCGAATCTTAGATCGGGTCTAGCATTTCAGATGAGATGGCCCCCTTGCCCGTGCCACATCTGTCCGATGGAAGTTTCTTTAGCCCGTTCCCAACGGCGAACGACTTGCGGCGTAGTACAGAAGCCATCTCTCCGCACCAGGTACGAGGATGGTGCTTGTATGTTGGGATGCCTTCAGTCTTCGGCACTCTGTGACGAGCCATGAGTTGTAAGTTGCGACAGGCCTTGCCTTGGCCCTACGCAGTGCGGATACTGGCCCTTCGGAGAAACCCATCATGGATGTTGCAGCGCAGCAGAGATGGGGGGCAGGCAGCCTGACCCCACAATAACCGAGGACCTCCAGCAGATCGACCCGCGTAGGGGACTCATTCCTTGTGGAGGGGTCATCCTGTTTTTCATACAGGGCTCTGCCAAACAAGTCGATGGGATGTTGCACCACCACTTTCTTTCGTTATTAAGCAAACTCCCGGCCAAGTCCTTTTGTACTAGCGACCGACGACCGGGCCTGCGTCATGAACACAACACCGACCGACCGACCTTACAGGCGAACGAGCCAAAGGACTGGATCGCCTCGGGCCCTCACTTTTTCCAATCTTGTTCACTCACTACTCATTCCCTCGCATCATCCCGGACTAGGGTATTATCAACCAACGCAGGCAGGTAGGCAGGCTTCCACGCACCAACGCTGGCGTATCCGTACCTACTGCTGCAAAGGACGAGGAGGAGTCGAAGCGGGAGCTAAACAGGAGGGGGGTGAGAGACAAACGAGGCGTGGAGTGGCTTCAGCCCGGCAACATTGAACTCACATGTATCCATACTTGTTGCCCTTCCCGACGCCGCCACTCATCGCTTTGTCGGGAGAGCCCCATGTCAGCCATTGGCAGCGTCAAGTCATTGCGAGCCCAAATTTAGGTAAGTCTTTTGTGGTTGCTTGACATGGTGTTGGACTCGATTTTTTTTTCTCCCCTTCCCCCCTTTCCAACCTCGGCGATACTCGTCGTCGTATCGCAACGCAGCGCATCGCATCGCATCCCACCGCTTGATGCCCCACGTATTTCCTGCACCATACATCTCAGCCAGGTAGGTTGTTGTGACGGTAGCCTACGAGTCCGTTTTATTTTATTTCTCAATTTGGTACAAGTCAGGACTCCGCAAGCATGATGTACCGAAGGCAAGGTAGGAACTGCATGTTTCGAGCGTGTACAATCAACTCCAGTCGTGTCGTGTACGGTCGGATGCCCCCGTTGAACCAAGGGGGGGAGAGGGGGAGGGACAAAAAAAAAAAAGACCAGACCTGATGGCTGCGGACAACCCAATGTTGAGCGGTAAATACCACCCGGCGTCCACTCATCCCGCCTATTCCCTGTCACAGTCACTAGTTGCGGGTTGTGAGTTTTGGACCTTGCTGTTGAGGGTAAAAAAGTGTCATTCCGCCCACCGTTATTGGATACGTCTCATAGGCTTGCTTTGTCCTCTTGTTTCCATTCATATCGCTCGGTCAATGGGAGTTGTGTGCGCCCACTCGATTAGTCTGCCCTGCCTGTGTTGAGCCTTCAATGGGTCATTCCACCCTCCCGCCGCCTCTCCTGGGTCTCGCTCCGGAACTATCTCTCGGCGCGTGAGGTGTGTGTGTGTGCGTGTGTGTGTGCCACTTGCTCCGGCGCCATCCTCGTCGCCATCCTCGTCGTTGCCTCTGCCGATTTCGTCTCTTCTCGGGTTGCAGTCTTTTTTACTCTCGAGCTTTTCTCTTCGCCATCCTAGCGTTGCTTGAGAAACAAGACTTGCTTCCACCGGCACCGCGGACCATCGGAGACGGCCTTGTGCCCCGGCCAGAACGGGACCCCCAGTCCATCAGTCAGAAACCAATTTGTTCCGCGTTGTCGCTGCCAGCCTTCCAGTCTTTTTTCCAGTCGGTTTCCCAGTCGGAAAAAAAAAACTCATACTCCGCCTGGCTTCTACCGGCGATATCCAGTAGTGGCCAAACAGCAACATCAATTGCCTGCAGCCACCTCCGCCTCCGGTGCGCTCGCCAGGCCACCCCGCAGCGCCCTACTATCATACGCCTCACCCTCACCCACCCCCCCCGAAAATAGGAAGAGAGAAAGAGAGACAGAGAGACAGAGAGACAGACAGAGAGAGAGAGAGAGAGAGAGAGAGAGGGGACTAAGGACAAAAAAAAAAGGATATCATAAGCACGCACGGAATGCACTCCGGGCAACAGGGACCCCTCAACTCCGTCTCTGGCCGTGCCTACTCCGTCTGTTGAAGGACGCTTCCGCTTTTGCCTTCCCTCCCTCTCCCTGCCCTCTTCATCCTGCTCCTCCACTTCCACGTCCCCATGTTGCCCAACGTGCCTGCTACGGCTTGCCACTTGACAACCCCAAGACTCAATTAGACCACATCCGCCACCTTTTCGAGCCATTCACGACACAGCTTCAACCTGCCACCCGTTTCCTCCTCTGTGCGACCGCGAAAGTGGCCCGCCGAGTGCCACCCTCGCCATCACTCGCCCTCTCAGACCCGATCTCGTCGCCCCTAGGGTTAATCACCCCTTCGCAAGCACCTCGACGGCTTGCCTGAATCGACGCTGTTGTTGTTGCAGTCTTGCTTTTGGTCCCCTTCGACCCTCGCACTGCCTGGCGTTGTGCTTTTTGGCATGCCATCTCCTCGACTCAACTTGTCCTAGGTTCTTCATGAATCTCCAACACCCAAATCGAATCAAACCCCCTCCGATCCCGTCACTATTAGGTGTACCATGGACGACGAAGCAGCAGCAGGGCCTTCTAGCGAGATGTCGCGAGGAAGCTCTGCCGCGGCCGAGTTGAGAAGGGACCGAAACTCCGTCATGAAGGTGGTAAGTCCAACAGACCCTTTCGCTATTTTTGCTGCAGGTTTAGCGTTGCGTCGACTGCAACAGCACAAAGTTTTGCGGCTATGTTGACGACGTGGCTTTGCTCGTAATTTTGGCTGCCGATGGTCGTTGAGTTTGGCGATCTCGATCTGTCGCCGTCCGATAGCTGTTCCCTTGCCGACCAGCAACTGTTTGGCCTTTTCTTGTCAACCAGAAGAAACCTGACATGATAACAGGCATGCGGTACCTGCCGTAGAAGAAAGCAGGCATGCGACGCGGAGAAACCCAAGTGCAGCTTCTGCAAACAGCGAGGGTTCCAGTGCGACTACGCGGCGCCGCCCGTGACGAAGTGAGTTCCTTTCCCGCCTAACCCTCCTCTGACTCCGATAGCATCAACGACTGCACGTCTGTTCCCAGCATTCCTCTCTCAATCCCTGCGGACTGCCTCGCCGGGGGTTGTCCGGAGGGATCCTTGTCAGCCTTTGTTAACTAGATGATGTGCGACAGGAAAGACAGAACTATGGAAGAAATTCGAGATTATCTAGCTCGTATCGAACCCAAAATCCACCACATTTATGAGAACAGCGGAGACATTTCTAGACTTTACCAGATTTTCGACCCTTTCGGCTACCAGTCACAAACCGCGACGGCGAGTTTGCAGATGCCCGTGCCCCTACAGACGCAGCTGCAGTACGTGTCCGCCGTTCATCAAATGATGCGGTGGGGTGCAGTATGGGAGATGCTTCGAGCTGCTGAGCCCAAGATAGAGGGACTTGAGACCCTCCTGGAGCCAAACTTTACGTCGATCCTAATGGAAAGCCAAGGACGCGATGGGAAACTTTCGCATGATGTTCTCAGACCGAATATTGCGGGCGGTGCGACCCTGAGTTATGCCGACAAAGAATGGCTGGAGCAAGGATCGACGATATACTTCAGTACTTTCCACCTGATGCACCCTGTTTTAGACCAGGAGTACTTCATGAAGAGAACACTGTCATCTGCAGTCAGCGGTAAAGTTCCGCAAGAAAGCGCAGAATGCGCTCTGGTGTTTCTGACGATTGCTCTGGCTCACATGGCTTCAACTGGGGGTGCCAGTATGGAAATGGACAACCAACCGCCGGGCCTGCACTATTTCAACGAGGCGAGACGCCGCATGGGATTCTTCATGGAAGATTCCACCATCGAAGCCGTACAGGTCTTCGTGTTAGCAGGGTGAGTTCTCGTAATCGGAGGGTGGGATGCGCCGGGCGTGGCGCCGGGATCCGGGCGGGATCCGGATCCGTGTCGGCGCCGGCGCCGGACCCGGGACCGGGACCGGGACCGGGACCGGACCCGGGGGCCCGTCCCATAGGTGCCCGCATCGGGAGCCGCACCCGCGCTTTTTGGGTGTGATTGTTGGAAAAAGAAATTTTTTGGCTGACTCGAGCTTGGTGGTTTCCACGACCAGATTGTACTATGAATGCTGTTCTCGACACATGGTAAGAAACGGCGAGAGGAGGGGTTGCCGTGGGTATTTGGCTAAGATGGAGGCAGGAATTCCGAGCTATGTCCGTTCACGCGTCCTTGGCTTGCCACAGGATGATTGCCGGGTGAGATTTCTCTACCCCCATTATTGCCGCGGGTCATCCGGTGCGCTGTTTTTACTGGCCAATGTGCTGATGAGAGCCTGCAGCAGCTCTGGCCAGGACCGATCTCAGACGCAGGCAGATCTGATGCGGCGGCTTTTTTGGCATTGCTCCATCACAGAAACGTATGTGCCATCGCCCCTTTCCCTTCATGTTCAATTCAACGATCCAGAAAAAAAAAAGTTGGACCCCCAACTCAACGCCCCAAACTGGACCCCTAATCCCCATCGTCATCGCCAACCCCATCTTCCATTTCACGGCGCATTCCTGTAGCCTGATGACGATGCGCGTCCGCGTCGTCTGCTTTAATCGCACCCCCCTCCCACCCCCTCGTGGTGTTTGGCTGGATCATCAACGCCCGGCCAGTCCTGTCATCCCCTGTGTCTATCCCTCCACGTCTGTCTGAGTTGTCTGACGAATGATTACTGAACAGGGGACTCAACCTGGAGCTCGAGTTGCCTGTGACATCGCTCAGTAAGACAGAATGCGAAATGTGGCCAGATATGTTCTCAGATAGTCTGGTCCCAGATGCAGGGTACGGCATTTACGAGGAGCATTTTTACTCGCAAATCAGCATGCGGAAGCTCGCGCTCGACATACATCGCACATTGTCAACGGGTGAGTACTTCTCAGCAGCGCCTCTGACTCTGACCACTCTCCTCTCGCTGGCGCTCAGCGATGACTCTGTCGTCATATGCCAGTTCTGAGTTGCACCATCGCAAGTGCAGCAGGAGGCATTCCCCATGCCACCCACCATACGATGATCCGTTTGGGATGTAACCCGCTAACGATCTCGCTTCACCCAGCTTCGACGCGGCCGGCCTCCAGTCCGGGGCTGTTTACGCAGACGGCCAAGGAGAAGGCTTCCCATGAGCTACACGTTGCAGTTGACCAGATGCAAAGTAGTCTCAACGAATGGCAATCGCAGTTGATGGAAGGACTTCAGTGGAATACTAACCAAAGCATGACCCCTACACCGTTCCCAGGGCAGTATCCCACGCCATACCCATCGCCGTACCCTACCCCTGGGGAAGAACGCATGGAAGGGGTCATGTCTTCAATCGGTTCCGTGTATTTTCCCAGCAACCAGTTTATGGCACAGCAGCAGATCGCGACGGGAGTTCTTCCGACACAGCCAGCGTCGCCCGAGGCCATACTCCAAGCTTTGCTGCGCACTCGTCTCGGTTACTTGCGGTGTCTGCTGTACCGTCCTTATATCTACCGGGTCGTGCATTCTGACAAGCTGTCTTCTCAAGACCTCGTCGGGGCCGAGGAATACCTCCGGCAGTGTGTTTGTTGGCCCATTATCATACCGCCGATGTGCCACAGCAAGCGCCTGATCCATGGTCTTTACTTCTGGTCGCACAACCTGATGGGGATTCTCATCATCTTACGCCTCGCCATCACGCACCCGAGGCTGCAGGCGGTGTGTCTCAGTATCGGTAAGAAGGACAAGGAGGAGTTCAAGAGACCCGGCGCGTGGAACGCGCAGGCGAGGCAGACCATATTTCTGTGTGTTGAATGGTTCAAGAGTCTCATGGATATCGATGCCGATGCTAGGTGGTGTTGGTCCATCATCCAGGGCATATACCCAGAGCTGGTCCTCAGCCCGACAAACACCCGGTTCCTGCCAGAGTTTTACCCGACGGCGATGCCATCTCAGGAGGGCTGATGACCCTACTGTAACCAGTTTGGCTGTCAACTTGCGGCTGTGCGCCTATGAGGAAGATGAGGTGGATGTTGAAGAGGAGCAGATGACACTACAATCTACAGCAGAGGTTGAAGGAACCGATCAGGTTAGAACGACGGGTCTACGGCTGCGAGCGGCTCGCAGATATGGTTGATTCGACTGAACAGACAACAAAACAAAGATAAGAGGGAAAAGAAGAGAAGAGAAGTGGCACTCACAAACAGAACACTTGGATTGCGATGGGGGCTTAGACTGGAGAGATACCCTTGCATGAGATGCTCCGCGCTCCCTCCTTTTTTATTTCGGTTTCTTCTTCTCCTTCTTGTCTGCCAATGACTGGCTCCGTCTAGAGAGCGACTTTCTTAAGATGAAAGCCGCAGAGAGCGCGACAGACACACACACACACAAGCCGTTCAATCATGATCCTTCAGACGCCCCCGGTGATGCTTAGCCCGCCTGGGACCGGAAGGGGGTGTCCCTCAGCTGGACATCTCCGAGTCTGAATCTTGCCCATTGCCTAATAATGCCGCACCGTTCTCTTCCAGCACGAGGAAAGCCACGACCTCCCGTGCCCTCCCCGTGCCTCTGGGATACGGTCTGCCTCTCACAAGAATCAACAGGAGACATCCTATCGGCAGTTTGATGGGAAACGCATCTTACACATAACAGGCGAATTGGGTTATCATCAAAGACTCCCCTCGCGCCACAGGCATAGTAACATGAGGGTGATTCATCAACACGCATCTGAACTGGTCATCCTCGTACTTGTGGATATCAAGTTCCGAGTTTAGACGAGGCGTTCTTGATTGTTCAGAGGCCCATGGAGGCCGATTGATCGTACCAAACTGGGGGCTCCGATACTTGACGTGATATGCGAAGAGTTGACGCGAGTTTGCGAGTGTGTAACGTACCTCCACAAGTTTCCTTGTATAATAAGATGCCAGATTATATCCATCGCTAGGATTGCTCATACATCGCGGCGTGCTCCGTCAAACCTCACCAAACTCCGGTGTACTTACATACCTGGACCGCCGACACCGGGTATGCACCCGCGTCGGCTTCGGTTTCCGCGTTGAATCTGCCAGTGCCACGGGCCGAACTGTTCCTCGGTCATTCCGCGTGCTACTACTACACACACCGAATGCCTCCCTCGAACGCCACCTAAACGCCACCTCTACCAACAGACACTCCCGTAACCGCCCTCGCACCAGTTGGAAAAAAAGGCCGAGAGAACCAACGTCAGAGGGAATCAAGCGCAAGCCACATTTACCAGCCTTCCACATAGACTCGAGAAACAGCACAATGAACCATCTAGGTGGTGGACAAGGGAACTAGTGGAGTAGGACAGCGACAGAAGGAAGGAACTACCGAACCCAACACATCGAGATGACTGCAAAATTGCAGATGCAGTGTCGCCTGTACCCAGGCCGTGGGGTGCGGCTGCTCTAGCTAGGCTTGGCCTGGCTTGGTGTGTACCTCGAAGGCGTGTATCTTGGTCTCTCGGCCGGGTAGGCAAGGCAGGCAGGTCAGACAGATCAGACCCCTCTCTCAAAAGGGGAAAGGGGAAAGGAAAAGGGGGGCGTGTGGGAAGTCGGATTGGGGCCCCAAGGGGGATGTAAAGAAAAGGAACATGCCCAAGCGGTGTTGGGCTTGCAGCACAAACCTGTCGTCGTGGTCGCTCGGATTCAGCCTCTTCTTTTCCCGCCCCCGCTCGTCCCCTCCAACGACCGCGACACATTCCTTCCACGTCAAAGACAAGACACGGAAAGGCAAAGACAAGACGTCGATGGACGAGGCCGTGCATTTTCTTTTTGTCCTCTTTCACTCCTGTGACGTGTGGCTTCATTGTTCTTGAGGCTTGCGCCAATGGCGAACCACGACGTTTTCCAGGGTCCTTGCCGCTTGCCCACGCCGTCTTTGGTCGTCACGTTCAAGACATGAAGCTACGCGCTGTGGCTGGCGTTTGTGGCTTTGATGTGGACGTAGGGGAGAGAGCTCGAGGGGTGGGTGAGTGTAAGCCAGTTTCTGTATCTGTATTCAGCTGGCATATGCCAAACATGCCAACTAATAACTCGACGCTTGACTCAACGGGTAGTTAGTAGATGCTTCTTGTCGTCGGCAACAATCGGCCCCAACGGCTCTTGTTCCGGCGGTGCACCTCTAATGCCATGATATACGAGGTCAAGAACGGGGACGAACGCGGTTCCAACAACGCAGGCGCAATTAGCGCTAGGTCCGCCGGTGCGAGGAATATGCATAAGGCGGAGGAGAGCCGGGCGCCACTATTGAAAGTATATGCGCGGCAACAGGACGGGCGGCGGTCCGGCGCTTAGGTCCGCACATACCTCTCTCCTTTCGTGTGTGTTTTGCTGTGTGTGCTCTCCTCTCCCGTAAAAGGTGGAGAGAGGGAACACGAAGAGCAGAGAGAGCCATCAGCCCGCATCTGTCAAACGTGACACGGATGATTGTCTTGGCCGGCCCAAAGGAGACGACGGACCAAGGCCAAGCAACTCTTCGCCGAGGAGCCGAGAACGACTGCCCGGCGGGGAGGGGAGGGGCGTCAACTCGACCAGCCCTGGACTGAGCCTTCATGCGGCTGCGTCCTGCGTGCCCAAGGGACGGACGCCGCATCGTCCCGGCCTGTCATGTGGCTTGCCCGGCCCCTCCATCTGCAACCTCCTGAGGCCTGCGTCGGGTTCGATAGCCGATCCATAGTTGCTTGCGGAGATTCCAGAGAAGCATGCAGGGTCTTGCATCTATCCCTGAAGGAGCAGGCATGCCGACACTTCTATCGATTCCTGTGTGACCGATGTAAGTCAAATGTGGGTAATAATCGATCAGTAACCCAGATGTGACGGTGATTGCCATCTTCAATTCAGATCTTCCGTTCAAGACTGGTGGATCCTGAGGCAAAACAGAGGAAGGAAGCTTCCCGTCTTCTAGGGGGATGAGGAGCATCTTCGCCATCCCACTCAAGTCTATAGCTGGGGGAAACAAGGCAGTTCCCCGTCCTTGTTCCGTTTCTCTTGCCGCCGTCCCCGCCGCCTATCAAGCTTTCTCGGTCGGCTCTTGGCCCGGCTCGGCGTGTGCAGAGACCCGCTGGGCGGATCGGGAACTTTCTGCTGCGCAACGTGAACACGAGATCGGAGCGAATCATGTCGTGCGTCAGTCTCTCTGTGTAAGGGGATGGATCGTACATCCCAAAAAAAAAAAAAAAAAAAAAAAAAAACCTCGGGTAGCACGACGTGAGGCTGCAGAACATGAACATCATGCGAGAAGAAAAGAAGATGTCAGCCGCAGCGTCAATAATTCTGTCTCGTGTTACGCGAGCAACCTGCCTGCAGGGAAACGGAGCGATGATGTGGGTAAGGGGTGAGATCAGACGATATGCCTGCATGTGCGCTAGGTATGTCTCTGACGGGGACCGCGGCCGTCCCTTCCCTAGCTTCCCAATGTCTCGACGTGTGCTTTGTGGTTGGCCCCCAAAGCATGAAGGAGGAGGAAGCGGCCCGAGCAACGAGCGACAGGCCCGTAGTCTGCAGGCGGTCTAGTGATGGGTAAAAGTCCAAGCCTCCCTGAGCAAGTCAAAGTGAAGCGGACGCACGAGCTGCTGCGTCTTCGATGCATATGGGTGTGTGAAGTATGTGAGTGTGTGTGTCTTGGTGCCCAATGGACGTGGTCGATGGTGCCCGCCCATGTCTCTCTCCTCCTCCTCTCTCTATGTCTGTGTCTCTCCTGCGATCCCAAATCCCTGGAACTGGGGGAGGGAGGGAAGAAAAAGAAAAGGGTGGGAGGGCTGAGCGAGGGAGCTAAGGAGGTGTTTGGACCCCCGCGCGATGACGATGTCGTTTGTACGTACATACGTCCCGTCTTGGGTGACGGAATTGAATGATTTCATCTGGGCTCCATCAGCCTTGATCCCAGCCTTATTCCGCCTCATCTACTTGGACGGAGCAGAAAATCCGCTGAACATCATCCGGAGTGGACGCAAAGAGAAGAAGAGGAAAAAGAAAAGAAGAGTTTTCCCCCTTCTTTGAATCATCCGGACAGGACGTGACCTGGCCATCCGGACCAATAATCCAGACAAGCGAGCGCCACGCGGCCGTGGCCTGTGAGAAATTTGGACGACGTTTCAGTGCCTTCTCGCGATC
Source organism: Colletotrichum chrysophilum (assembly GCF_026319265.1). Lineage (NCBI taxonomy): Eukaryota > Fungi > Ascomycota > Sordariomycetes > Glomerellales > Glomerellaceae > Colletotrichum > Colletotrichum chrysophilum. Next base: position 332,313 of record NW_026517313.1, on the reverse strand, counting down.
AGACTCGGCGGTAACCCAAACAACGTCACGGAAGGGCAAGGGAAGGGAATGTCGGAGGGGATGGGGCGGGAGGAAGAAACAGAGCAAAAGTAAACACGGAGGTTCCGGCTTGCCCGGGCCCCCGGGCGGCCTGCCTTTGAACTGGAAAGATAGAACATTCCCCGGGACCGTGTCGTCCCAGTGCCTGCTCCTCCTCCTCCTCCTCCTCCTCCTCCTCCTCCTCCTCCACCATCTCCTCCCCACTCTACTGAGCACGACGTCGTCGAGGAACGCGAGGGCGCTGCACCGCACCGCACCGCACCGCACCGCACAGCGAGCTCCGGGTCTTCCGTGGGCTGGGAACGTTCCCCGGGGGACCTGGGCGACCCTGCCAGCCGGCCGTTAGCACGCATGCTAATCATTTCCCCTGCCCCAAATGAGTTCCCCAACAAGCTCCAGAGTCAAAAAGTCTAAAAGCCTATTGAGCCGAAAGGGGCAGCCCGCCGACCAATTAGGCGCGCCTATGATGCCGGCAATACGACCCTGTAATTGGTGTGATTTCATCATGAGAAAAAAAAAGAGTGTCCCATTGCCTAGGGGCCCTGTCGATATTGAGTAGGCGGATGGAAAGGTGAAGGGAAAAATAAGGATTGGTGGCGCGCGGTTGAAGTAAGTCATGACTGAATCGGGGTAAGCACCACGAGTTTAGCAAACCATCAGGTGCCTCAATCTTCCCCCTCTTCTCGTCCTTTGTGCACCTGTGTCGGTTTTCCCTTTTCCCTTTTTCCATCTGTCCCTCAAGGTCGCAATTCTCGTCTGTCGGCTGCATTTCCCACGCTCAGACGTATCTTCACGCGGCTTTGTCAACACCTCAGAGTGAACATCAGAGTGAGAGACAAACACACAACCGAGCGCCTCGCACCACATACCGCATACCGCAACCTGCCAAACATGAAGTTCGCCATTGTCGCAGTCGCCCTTGCCGGGCTTGCCGGCGCCCAAGTCCAGCAGCTTCCTACCTGCGCAGTACGTTCGCATCCTGTTCCTCCGTACCCCTCTTGCTCTCGCTCTCAACCCCCCTGCCCCTGACGTCGCATCTGGCGTCGGCGGGAGGAAGCAGTTGGCGTCTTCGTGGGCTGACCTTGGTAACAGCAAACATGTGTGAACAAGTACACGTCAGGCACTGCCATTGCCGGCTGCAGCAACCTCGACATCAAGTGCATCTGCTCCAACTCGGGCTTCCTCGACGGCATCGCCTGCTGTCTCGCTGACGCCTGTCCCAAGGCTGACCAGGACACTGCCGTCAAGTACGCAAAGGACATTTGCACCGGTGCCGGCGTCACTGTCCCCGATCAAGTGGTGTGCAAGAGCGCCAATGCCACCGCGTCTGGTAGCGCGGCGGCCACCGGTGCGAGCCAAACCGCGTCGAGTCCCTCTGCCACGGGCACGGCCAACGCGGCGCCCATCATGGGACCTGGAGCGCTGCTTGGTGGTCTCTTCGCCGCGCTTTTTGCTCTGTAAATGACCTGGGAGTGTTTTCGATGTTCGCGACGACGACCGGCAATCGTCGTCTTTTTAAAGGCTCACCGAGCCTGTATGTGGACTTACTTATCATGGTTTTAATGGCTATATTTTGGGTTCGATGTGGCGTTAATTTTGCACCTACGCTCTGCCGAAATCAATACGTGATTACCATCAATGTGTCGTTATTTTCGTCAGTGACAGGAAACGTTGATGCCATGCAATTGGTTGGTGATATCAATGCGGCAGCACAAGGATTCTTCTTAACCTGCAAACAAATGCAACGACGGTGCTGGACAATGAGACCAATGTCTTGGTCAAAGCGGTCGGCAACGGACGATACGAAAGCGGAGTCACGTTGATAACGCGCCGTCTTGTCTGTGGATATGTCGGCAGAACAGCGGAAAAGCAGCGCCGAAACATCGGCGGGACCCCTTCTCCTTGGACCCTGACCTTACATCATCCATCTGCCGACGACGAGCTCAGCACGCGGGTAGCATTTGTGTGTGTCCGGGGGTAGCAGACCGCCAGTTCATGTGCGTGAGGCCTGGCCTGGCCTGGCCTTGGTACTGGTGCTGGTGCTGGTGAGGATATTTATTTTGAGTTTTTCGACGAACCTTCTTCTGCATCGGCCTAGGGATCCTGGACTTCCCCCAAACGCCCTCGGGCCTTCTGCAGGCGGAAGCTGTAGGAGGTGCGGGAGGGGGATCAACAAACGGCGAGATTGACAAAAGTCTGTCTGACCCTACCGCCCGCCTGGAGTTTGAGGGAAATCTTCCTCTTCCCGCTGTCAAATCCGAGGTGCCAGAAGCTTGCTACGCTTCCAAAGCCTCGTTGCGACCACACACAACGCAGGCACTGCAGGGAAGGCAGTGTACGCCGAGGTACATGTTTGCTGAGATGGCACTTAACAGGCTGGGTGTGTGTCGACGATGAAGACGACTACCAAGTACGGCACGATCTTGGCACACCTTGGTAGCACGCATGTAGGTTAAATGACTGCCGACGACGGCACGTGGTAAGCTTCGATGGACGTCGCAGGTGAGCGGATGCTGTCCCATTTCGAGGTGGTCTCCGCACACTGACAATGCCACCGAGGTCGCGGCAAAAGAGGACGGAACGGAGGTGATAGCCGCGTCATTTGCCATGAGGCTCCCGGCCAGACCGGGAGACCCCGTCCGGGGGAGCAAATGTTGCCTTGGATGTTGTCTCCGTCGTTCATGAGATGAGATGCAGCGCAAACGCTGGGATGCAACGGTAGCAACCGTTTCGATATCGGCATCTGTAGATCGGGAGCGGTGTAGTCCAAATGCTACATTTCCAACGACGGCCGATTGGAAATTCCGGTCTCGATTGTCCAACGCAGCAGGGGCTGAGCTGCCAGTCCGACGGCCGAGGCGGTGATGCAATGCTCGACTTTACGCAGTAAGGACTCTTTTGCGGTGTTGATCCCGTCTAGTATGGCCGATGCAGCCGACGCAACCGACATCCATGTACGCTATATGTACTGCCTAGTACATGCAGGAACCCTCAAATTGCTTGGGAAGAGGCCCAATAAGGTATGTGACAACGAGCGTACAGCTTCATGGTTGCCGCAATATACAGAGATGAGCCGGAACCATCTGGCCAGAAGTGGTCTTCGTCACCTCAACGCCGGCCCAGGGTGGATGAGACTAGCCGTCACTGCCACAATCTTTTCGTATATCCCCCACCTAAAGATATTGTCACGGCGCGAGGTCTGAGCAACGGCAGACAAGCGGGCGATGGTGAGAATCTGCTGCGTGCCCGTAGCATTCTTTCTGGATTATTCGGCGTCTTGCCGGTGTCGTTGTCCTGGCCGTCCTCTTCTCGTTGGCCGTTTTCGGCTTGAACCACAGACCTGAGAGCATTAGAGGCTGGCCCCCCACAGGGACAGAGACGCCGTCCGACAGTCTACCCATGCAGACGCAGACAGATTGCAAGAGCCGCGCCGCCACGCAACGTCTGCCGTGTGCACTCGGAGGGGTAGGTACATTCAGGCCGGCCGATGGGCTGGAGCGCAAGACGTATTGGGAGATGCGCGTGAAAACGTCAAAGTCGCTGGCTTGGTGTGGGCGGGATGACATGTTATGGGGGGGAAAGTTGACGGCGAGGGAGGGGAGGGGGGCGTGTGTGAAAGGCAAAGTACGTGCGGCCATGTATCCGTAGCATGGCTCCCAAGTTGAAGATGATGCTACTCGGTCGTCTTGAACTGAGTTAATCTCTTCCTGTGGCATGTCAATTCAACGCCAGTGCGCCGACTGCCCACTCTCGCCGCCGCCGTCCATCGCGCAGTGCAGTGCAGTGCAGTGCCGTGCTATCGCAGCAAGGGTTTCGTATTCCGGACATCCAGGGCTCTCGCCGAGGGTTTAGCGGGATGGGGCCAGGTTCCCCTTCTCTCTCGCTCGAGTTCTCCATAAGGCAGACAAGGCTTCAACGCCTAGCCGTTCCTGCAGGCCTCTCCACCACCTGTCAGAGTTTGCTGGGTCTATCCGTGGTGTGGTATGGTGTGGTGTGGTGCGGTGCATGTACATCGCTGGGTACCGCCGTGGGAGGTACTCGTAGCGCGCGTGCTTGACGATACCCCTTCCAGACGCTAGTTGCGAACAGGGTAGCCGAGGGGACTCTCACATCGGGTACCTGTCAGGATGGGCTTGCAATTGCCATGATACGCTCCAAATCCGATTGATGCGATCATCCAGCTCTCAGCCGCCGCCCAGGGACAGACAGAGTGAGAGAGAGTGAGAGAGAGAAAAACAGACCAGGGCCAGGGCCAGGGCCAGCGCCAGGGCCTGGGAGATCAGATGAGGAACTTGGGGTTTGCGAGGGCGGCTTTGGTGGTTTGGCTGCAGAGACGCCGCAGAGCTGCACGGTGCTTTGACCATTTTGAAGTCTGGTGTGAAACTTGACGGTGGGTTTGTCTGCGAACGCTTTGACGTTGGAAACTCCTGCTAGCTCTGCTTCTGGTCCTGGTTCTGCTTCTGCTTCTGCTTCTGCTTCTGCTTCTACTTCTACTTCTACTTCTGCAAGAGGAACGAGGTAACACCTCGCCGCTCGGCGACGCGAGCGACGCGACCTGGGTTATTGGAAATGGGGTGATGACGCCCCTTTGGTCAGCATTCGTCTTTGTCAGTCTGTCGTTATGTAATCTTTGATCTCTGCTGCTGAGAAGTAGCTGTCTGCTATCCAGACCGACTCAGGAGCTGGAGATCCGATGACATGTTCGAATCGTCACACTTCAATCGTGTCGCAACATCATGATGCCTCCTCTTATCGCAAACTGCTTGGCGGCTCCGATGCTTTTGCTCTCGTCTTAGGGGATGAGGAGCAGCTGGATAGCCGTTTTCCTGATAGAACCTACAAAGGCCGAGGCCATGTGGGCCATGCCAGGCTTGGTTGAAGCTTTTTGCCAGTCCTTTGGGGCAAGCTTGCTTCCCAGATGAGAGCTGTTTCCGCTAGTCCTCACAGGTGTCTTCGGGGGAGCTTGGTCACTGATGCTGCTGTCGGCATCGCCGTGTTTGACTCTGCGGTGTCTTCACAGGACTGGTGGGATGACGTTTCCGATGTTGCGCCGTCACGCCGTCAAGTCAAGCGTAATTACCAGGTGTGTCTCCGTGAAGAAGAACCTGGCCCTTCTGGGATCAAATAGGTCGTCGAATGCTCACATGTGCCTGAAGCACGCCAAACCGGCGGCTCGGAACTTTTCAGCTTCCACTCCAGCAACAGTATTTCGTTTGTTGTTTTAGAGCCCTTGCTTGTCAAACTTGAACCTGGCAACGCCCTGGCAGGCGAGCCCTTTCATCTCGCTCCGTGGCCACGACTGCTTCTTCGACCAGAAAAACGACGCGTCGTGAGAGAAAGCCCGAATTCCCGAGTAAAACAACGAATCGGGAAAACCAACTGTCCTGTTTCTCTGGCTCAGAGTCACGATGGCTGGAGATCTTGCGGAGCTGCCCCGTCTGCAAAGCCTGGTTGCAGAGACGAGGGGGTGGTGGAGTTGACCAGCTGCAGGGTCGTCGACCTGTCAAATGCATGACACCCCTCCGGACCCTCCCCGTGTGGGAGTACCGTACAGACACTTGCGATGGTACTGCATGTCTGGATCTGGAGCCAAATGATTAAGATTTGATGGCCAGCCAGAAGCTCGGCAATCCTGCTACGGATGCTGCCATTGCTCTGGCACGACGCGACCTGATGCGACTGTCCCCACGCAAGCCAGAAACCATCGCATCAAGTTGGTGTGCTCTTGTGCGCTCAGACGCGCGCACCTTTGCACCATTGGATGCAGTAGACGAGAAAGTTCGTTCGACTTTGCAAGGAGACCAGCTGTACAGACACAGAGTATCCGTAGGCGGTGTGTCTGTGTGCGTGTGCAAAGTGCATCCCTCCGTTTCTGAGACACTGCGGCCGCTCCTTCAAGTGATTCCTGCTGCTTTCTTTTCCACCCCATCTCCGATCTTGCTAGATGAGATCTGCTTGCATGACAAGCGGCGCACCCTAGTAGACCAGTTTTCCTGTCATATCACAAACGACCAGAGTGAAAAGGTCGCCGACCCCCCGTATGGGATGTAACCCGGCTATTTGCGTGACCCGAGGACCAGCATCGGTTCGTGGAGTCTCTCCCGAGCCGGACAACAGCGGAAATAACTCTGGCGAGAGGCTGTATTCGCACGATGCCCTTGTACCCAAGTCAGCAAGTCATCAAAAGGCCTGATGTCCGTTCACTATGAAGCACACGAGGTCCGTCTTTAAACTGCGGTGCCATCTCAAGTCGGGGAGCCAGAAGGAATGCCGTCCTGTCGCGCCCGCGGTGCTTCCCGCAAAGAGCCTGGCTTCGGGGGCATGATCCCGTTGGTTCAGATGTACAGAGCACAGCTCTAAGCGGCAGGCTGGGTGACGTTTCGCAAGAGTCCCGAGCAAGCCATCGTGGGGGGGGGTTGTGGAATACGCCTCTGCAAGCCACTGATCTGATCATCTGTGAGCACAAGCCTGGGGTCCTGAACATTGGAAGCGCCTCAGTCTGACCGGTCGCCAAGCGAGGTCGCCCTGAGTGGCTCAATAGTGTCAAATGCCCTGGCCGGCACATTTGACGCCTTGTCATGTCGTCAAAGCAGTCTGACACAGCGCACTAAATATTTGCCGCGGCTCCATGCTCCGGCATCCGCAGAGACAGCACACTCCACTCACCACGAGGCCTGCAATGTGCATTCTGACCGACCGTCCATCCATACGTACGGACAGTGCACAGATACTTGTATGCAAGTCGGCCGACAAGGCAGAACGATTGTCAGGGAGCCCGGCACGACTCCTTGTTGGAATCGTCGTGAGCCGCAATTTGTACTCTGTACCATACACATCATAACGATCAGGTGGGTCTCAGTGGAAAGTAGTCTGGCCGGAGATGGCTTCCGAGTCCCGCCGTATAACGAAGACGGGCACAAAGTGCTGAAAATAGCCAGCGGCAACGCGAAAGTCGAGACGGATGTCTTAGTGGAAGGTTGATATTGACAAGGGCATACACCCTCAGCTGGCAGTCGGCCCAATGAAGTGTCGATTCATTGTAAACCCCTCTCCAGAATATAGTCACACAGGACGATCGCTGTCGATTGGGCTGGATTGCACGGTCCGTTAAGCGGCCATGCTATTACGGTTGAGATGGGGGTCTTGTGGCCGAGCAAAGCAGCGAAGCATTGTTGTTGAGTTGGAGTCGACGAACGGGCTTTCCAGCCATGTCTGTCGCAGACGGACGGTCCTTGCGGGGGGTGACATTGGAGAGTACTATGTACGAATAGTGTAGCGGCAAGGTGACAATGACCACTGTCGCCAGACCTTGGTTGCCCTGATGGTAAGCTTGACATGCCCTTTTGGGATCTCCCGGTGAGCAGATTCTGGCATCACGGTGCTGTTTTCGACCGTGTCTGATGCCATTCCTGTTTTCCGCGTTTGATATGCGCTGCACACCACGACCAGGGTAGGCGGACCAACAAAATGCGGGAGGTGCTGTAATAGTACATATGCAGGTATCCACGTGTGATGCGGATCTGGCTCCGGCGCTGATGTTCTAGAGAGAACAAACGTCAAGAATTACGGCGTGGTGGTCTCGCGAGCTAGCGAGTTGAAGGCCAGCAAGGAGACTAATGACGGCGAAGGATGCCAGCGTCGGTGAGCCAACAGTGTGGCTGTCCCGATAGCGAGAGCTTTCTGCGGGGGTTTGCTGTACTCTGGTTTTGAGGTCAGTCAGTCAAGGCGAAAGAGCGACGCAGATGCAGTGGACGTGCTCGGATGGCTTTGGGCGCGTAAAGGTCTGGGCTTGCCCGAGCTATCAACAGGGATGGATGGATGGGAAAATATGATGGTAATTTGGAGGGAGGGGAGGTGAATTGAGTCGAGGCATGTTACCGACTGCTTAGAAAGATGAATGGTACGTTGGGGTTGGAACTTGGAAGTGTGTGTGAGTGGAGAGGGAAATAGAGAGATAGAGAGGGTTTGGGTGGGTGGGTTTGTTGGTTGTGCTTTGACCTCGAAACGACGATGCCGGGTTCGTGGCCAGCGAGCAATATTGTTGTTGCAGATGGTGGTTGTCGTTGTTCATACCTACTAGGTGGATGGGAATGGATGACGTTCGATAATTTCTCGGTTGTTGCGAATGGTGAGGCTGAGTCTGGGATGGGAGGGTGAGGTTGAAAAGAAAACAAAGCCCTGCGGTGGCTCGAGATGGATGTTGGCTCAGGCTCTTGGAAATGGAATGCGAGTCGGGGGTTGAGAGTTCCATTCCTTTTCTCGCTGCAGACTGAAGAGCAAACAATGCCCGACTCGTAGGTATTGTGAGAGTGTCCTGTCGGCAGTTGCAAAGTGGCAGAGCCCAAGGTCAGGCTGTGTTTCCCTTTCTTTTCTTTTGCCTCTTCAATTGTTCTTCTGGCAGCCCGCAGCCCGCAGCCACAACACTTCCAGCTGGGCAGCAGGCACCCCCACCTGTGCTGAAGATGAAGACATGGAATGAATCCCCTTTCAGCGTCGTAATGTACCTTAGATGCAGCAGCTACAGACCTCGCCTACAGGCCGGGACAGAAAAGGAAAAGCCAGGGGTTCGGCCGCCTCCCAACTTGCTGGATTGCAGGCACCTGGCCTTATTCGTACGGATGGATACCTTCCATACAGAGCAGTCGCAGGTACCTTGGCTGCTGCCGTGGCTCCTGAATGAGAGGAGGAGGAGAGAGGCGATGCCATGCCATGCCATGCCATGCCCATGGCCGTGCATGCTTCCCAACCCACGTCCACGTCCACGCCCACGCCCACGCCCACACCCGCCCACGTCGGGCCCTGCCCTGCCCTGCTGCAATGCGCCTGCTCGCCCGCTACATACCTACCTTAAGTGGGGTGCCGGCATCCATCCATCTACGAGTAGAGCTGTCTCTCTCTACCTTGCGGATATCGTGTCTCTCTTCTCTCGCCGCTACCGTCATAGCATCGCCTCATCTCGTCTCGCCTCGTCCAACCTCGCCAGGCCTCTCCCCTTCGCCTTGGGACCAAAGCCAACAAGGGTAGAGATAACATCCGTCGTTTTTTCCTTCTGCTTGTCTTCTCGCCTCGTCTCACCTCGATCCTGTCTTCCGAACCCTGCTGGAAGAGTGCCGCAAAGACATTCCCTTTTCATTGTTGACCTCCATCTGCTGGTGTTAGACCCGGCCTCCAGACAACGCAAGCCGACTGATACCCTACGCTGTCACCTACTGGCGACGGGATGCCGCCGGCGCCGAGCGGTGTGGCTTTATACTGTCTATTCGCTCTTGGAAGCCTTTCCCCCAGCTCGCCAACTGATGGAACCATAGCTACCCCTACCTTACCTCAACTTCACACCGGGCTCACCTTACCCCGGAGATGAGGTGAGGACAGGTGAGTGGGATGGGGATGAGGGGAGGGGAGGGGAGGGGAGGTGAGCTGAGGCTGGTTACGGTGCGGTGCGGTGCTGTGCATTGAGCCGGGCAGCCCTCCAGCCCCTCCACACTGGACTGCTTGTACCTACAGCACAGCACAGCACAGCACAGCACATACAGCACACTGCCTACCTAGGCCTAGGTAGGTGCTATTAGGTGCTAGGTGCTAGGTGTGATGCTGCATCAACTCGGCTCGCCTCGACACGCGCTGCATTCAACGCTTAAGCGCACACAGTCGAAGCAACGCCATGCACCAACCACCGGGCTGCCTGTTCCGTTCGTTTCTCTCAGCACAACACTTATGCGCATCGTTTGCTATGATTGATGGCCAGTTTGTCCTTCATGGCTTCATGGCTGTCGAGCAATGCACAAGACGACATGACACAACAAGAGCAGCAGCAACAACATCATTAACAACAACACAACAGGGTCAGCTTCGCTTGGATCACGCATTCGGAACTCCCGATATTGCATGTCGTCAGCCAAAGTTGCGTCGGACAGCTTTGGTCCTGTTAGCAAAAAGCAACCGACACCAAGGCAAGCAACTCAACCTAGCACGGCACACAAGGCAAGTCAGAGCTTGAGGAAGACATGCTCCGACCGGAAGGGATACTTGTCCATCGGGAGCTTGTCGCTAGCAACGCGCCTAGCAGCCAGCACCTGGCACCTCAGTCTTGACGCCTGAACAGAGACCTCCCGCCCTGACATTTCGCCGCGAAGAGAGGCGTAGCTTGGTCTTGTAGGTGCGTTGACAGGGGTCCCAACTGGGATATGTCCTGCACCTCCAGCGACAGCTCTCTGTCTCTTGGGTCCAAATTTGGTGTCCGTCACAACTCGATGGAGCGTCTGGTCTACATAGTAGCATCTTCTCGCAAGACACTGAGACGGCCCTATCTTTCCCAGGTAATCAGCGCACGCTACACAGAAAAGGAAAGGACAAAAATTAGAAATCTGTCTCGAGCAAGGGTCACTCGACGGCGTCTGACGTCTCCTCTCGCAAATGCCCGACCTGACCTTGTCGGGAGAGAAGCGGCAGCTGTACGTTTTCTCGAAGCATTTCTGCCCTTAACCAGCAAGCGAGGTTGAACCCAGAGGCGGCCCGCGGGCGGCCGTCGCCAGCAAAGGCTTCCTTGGACTCTCGAAACTTGCTCTCCATCTGCTCAACATGCTCCCGAGAAAGACATCGTGGTTTCCGATGAGTCTCTGTTTACCCCTCGGCGAGCCAGGGCAAATTTCCAAAAGAAGTGACAAACACGGAGGTCGCCATTTGCCAGAGTCCGTCTGTCCTCCGGACCCTTTGCTGAACTTGTTCCCCTGGCACTCAAAACAAACGCCCATCAAGGACAGCTACAATCAATACCTGGCTTCCAGTCCGAATCAATCAATCAGAAAGTACAAATCTTTCCATCGGCACCGAAAAGCTCGCTCGGTTTCCAGCTCTTTACGGGATGGCCCTGAGCCACACACCACACCACCATTATCCGTTGTACACACAGGTCTCTCCGCAGGAACACACACTCCACGCGTCGGCAAGGGGTGTGGTGATAGCGGATTTACCTTGCAGCTGCCACGAGGCGTGCACTTAAGACCAGGGGTCCTGATACCTCCCGACCATGTATTCTCTTTCGTCCCCATGCCCCCGTCCACTGTCAAAGCCCTCCATCGCCTGATGGGGGAATTTCCTACCCATATCCACTGTCGCAGACCTGGACCTTGCGAAGCGGAGAGACCTCAACCCTGGACCTCGTCGTCCGTCCGTCCGTCCTAACGACCGTTTTTTTGTTTTTTCGATGCAAGCGCTTCCGTCATGGCTCTCAGACATGGACAGGGTAGCTCAAATCCATTCACATTCTGATCAAAACCAATTGTTGCGCTCGCTCTCCTTTTCCCTCAAGGTACTTACCCTACCGCACGCCCTGGCCCTGCGCTCTCTCCCTCTCCTCGTCTCACTCATATATATCCCATCCGGCCTCGACTGATCTACCGTGGGCTTTCGAGAACCAGACTCTCGTGTGCCTAAATACAAAACCCTCCCAGGCCTCAGATACACCAGCAAGCGGGCTTATTACCTACGCCTCACATTACGCCTGTCATCTCTTCTTGCTCGCTCTTCCGTCCGTTCAACTTCGGACCTCATGTCCGACTTGTCCTAGAGCCAAAGGCCTTCTCTATCCACGCCATACAACGATATAAACCCAGGCATGCCATCACCTCTTCCAACAAGAACCGCCTGAACCGCAACCACTTGGATACTCAGCCCGCCCTAGCCGGCACTTCTTCTTCACACCAGACCTTTTTCATGTAAGCCTCTCACCTGCGGCGGAGACAGGTCCGAGACTGACCTCACCATTCAGCGTCTGACCTCACTGTCGCCCAACATGTGTGACTTCACCAAGAACTACTACATTTACACGTCATGCATCGATCCTGGCGCCCACTTCTTCAGAACCTCAGTGGACGGCAATCGGAATCGGACATGTGGCAAGGGGCCCCATGAGCGTTACATTGTCGTCCCCGGCCACTGCCCGCTCTGCGGTGGCTAGTCATGAAGCCACAGGGAGGACTTTTAATTCTCACTTACCGTTCTCACGCCTCGACCATCGACTGTTGCGTATCCGGGCGTCATCAGCAATGCGACCTTTCCCTTTGGTACGGCCAAGCCTTGGATGGAGCTGTAGCTCCGGCAGCCCGCCGCTAGAAGGTCTCGACGCGGGCAATTTCATTTATCCGGCGGTATGGACAGGCGTTCTTGGGATCAGTAATCATACATCTACGTCCGGAAAGCGAGACACGAGCGACCACGGGGTGTTCGACAAACTGCGGATCCGGGATGTCAGCCGATGGGGAACAGGTACGGCTGCAGACCCAAGACCGAGACAACGTGGACATCCGGCGCGGCAACCTGGCGCGGCAGGAGAGGAAACTTTCCCCTGTCGTCGACTGTTAATGGGCGAAGCAGCCAGCCTGGGAGGGGTTCCCCTCAAACTGGGTTCTTGACCAACAAGGAGAAGGGAGATGGGACAGCAAAGAAAAAAAGCACAGCAAGCGAGCACTGAACTGCATCCGTCGATTGGCATAGCATTTGTTGGCTTTTCAGTTTTTTCTTTTTTGGATGCTTCCTCGGTCAAAAGCTCTTGACTCGTTCTTCATACGCTGATGTTTGGTTTGAGATTTGCTCATTTTTTTTTTCTCCTTCTGTTCATCACCGGCATAGCAAAGCAAGTTCTGTTACTGCTCACTTTGGATGGGCTGGCAAAGCGGGCATTACGGCGTTTTTCGGGACTGGGTGTCGTCACCTATGGGGGATAACCATAGGAAACAACAAGTTGTCATTCTATTTTGTCATCATATTGAGGTTACTTTGCAGGCATGTACCACACACCATTTCGTCACTTTTGGCAAGACACACAAGACAAAGAGAGAGTGCCCACGGGCACTCTGATTGCAAGTTTTCAACGTCGCTTCTCCAACATCCTCGTGCCAAGACGCCGTCCTGTCCTCAAGTGTTTCCGAATATGTAGTTCGGCAGAGTCGTCATTGTTAACAGCAGGGCTAGTATACCGAAATCTTCCTCATCTGGACGGCGGGCCTGTGTGACCCGACGCGAGCCTGCAACCTCCAAAACCCCACGACAATGAACCGCCTCCGCGCCGTCCATTGCGTAACCACGGCCAGAGCCACAGGATGATGCCAATGGCTGTACCACCCGACGCCATATCGAGACATGCAGCTGCCTGATGCTCCTCCCATGGACCGACCGAGAACGGGACCGGCTACGGCTACGGCGGGCTCATCACTCGGCAGCAGCGCAGGCAACCACGAGACCCGCCTCATGGGTATATAACAGGGCCGCCATATACCCTCCTTACATGGCCTGCGGTTTTGTTTTGTCTTTCATGCGAGCCCTTTCCTGATGCTCACCTCCCTCCCCATGTTTCTGCGCCGCCTCAACCCCTCTCGCTTCCCGCCTACGGCCCTGGACTCGCTCAACCCCTCATCCGTTCTATTGCCCTCGAGCCTGCCAGCCGGCGGCAAGAGGCTTGGAAGCCGCCCAAATCATTGGCGGTTGAGTCGGGAGCTATGAGCCGTCCCTGACCCTGGCATCGGGATCTACTCTTAGTCTGCGAGCTGTGATTCGAAGAGCTAACCACCGCATCGCAATGAATACGCCCGTCGCTCCTGTGACGCTTACTATGGGACGGAGAGGTGTCGACAGACATCGAACAGGTTGCTATTTGATGGTTCCGCCGCAGCCAGCCATACCATCAGCCAGCCTGGCTGCATGCAGCCGAATCCTTTGATACTCGAAAGACCAGGACGCCGGGGTTGAGACTTGCTCACGTCGTACAGCTTGCCCCTTGAATTGCCTGCTGCATGGTTCCGGAGGTTTCTCGCGATATTTCCAAGCCTTGCCATCGTACCGCGCATAAGGGTATTTGGATGGGTCTGACTGGGGCCTCGCTTATGGCCTGATCGACGCAACATGCGACACTAATGACAGCTGAGTGCAGCACCGCTGGCCTTTGCTATCTGGTCGTCTGCATGCACGAGTCTCAAAACAGGTTGTGATGAGATTGTGTCGTTGGTCGCAAATACTGCAGCACTGACTAACTTGCTCGTCCAGGTGCCTTCGTGGTCGTCGGATTTGAAGCCCCGCCTGGCCTCGGGCAACCTTAATCCTTCTTGTCAAACGTGACAGCAGGACCTGAGTGCTGGTTGTGAAGGGATGTGAGTCGACCACGTTTGCAACATGTGGGAGGACAGGCTTCGCGATGTCACCTTCGCAGGGTCATGGAAGACAGAGACCATGTGCGACGCGCGCGGCGAGGTCTGTTGAGTTTGCGTTTCTCGTTTCCTGAGGATACGGCCGCCAGACGGAGCAGTGGACGGTGGAACTCAATGTGAGCATGACCATTGGCGATGGGTCGACGACGTTCATCACTCAACGCCGGTGGTAGATCGTGGGCCGCTATGCTCAATCCCAGCTTCAGGAGTGTGCCGATGGTCCAGCTGGGGAGTTTGACAGCTTGACAGATGGAGACGCTTTCAGCAAACCCACAGCATGGCACGCACCATGGTAGCAAATAAGTGTTGATCAGCGCCGTCTAGTGAAGCTTGCGGCGTCGGGGTTGCCCCGAAGTGCATTGAGTTGGGCAGAAGCACACAGCCCCCTGCTGTCAGCTATGGTCTCGACTCAGTGACGTGTGTTTCGAAGGTTTGCGAGCGGCCAGTATCCGCCGAGGAAGCAATGAGAGTGAAAGAGAAAAAAAAAATTAAAAAAAAATGAGGCGATGCTGCGATGGAGCCGTGGAGCAAAGTGATGGGGGACACCACCTGGAGCATGCCTCTCCAACGTGGGACTCGAATTCGTACCAAAGCGGTCATGGCGGAGCGGGTCGAATTGACTTTGACAATAAGTGGGGGAATGGGGCCGGGCTCGAGCAACAGCAGGTGGGAAAATGGGAAAAAGACCAGGAAGTGTGCTCCGAAAGACGCAAGACGGGAGCGTAGGCTGATCCAAGCTCCCACCCTGTCCAGCACCTTTCCTCCTGAGTTGGAAACAGGTTTTGTCTGTTTCGTCAAAGTCAACCGATGCCGGCCTGAGAGTCTTGACCCGCAAGCAAGTTGGAGGAAGGCCTGAATAAGGTCCTCAGACGCCGTACGTGTGTGATGTGAGGTGTCCTGTGTCCTGTGTCCTGCTCCGGTCCGTGACTTCGGTGCCGAAAGTGCGCATCGGCCGCCGCCAACCTCCTCACCTGCGTTCGGTATGGGGCCAACGTCCAAAAACGGCGCCGTCTCCGGGGGTCAGCCACCATTCCAGCGTTGCATCGCCGAAACGGTATTCCGGGTACTGTGGCCTGACATAGACTGCCCTATGCACCTCTTCCAAGGGCGTCCCTAGGCCTGCATTTGATCGTCCCGGTGCTCCGGACCCGTCACCACCGCCGGAGACCTCAACTTAGCCTTTCCGTCACCTCCGGCCAAAATGTAGCCGACGGCGGGTTCCCCATCCCGACTCCCGACTCCAAGACGGGGTTCCCAGTTTGCCGTCCGATTCTTGAGGATTATCGTATGTTTCGACCGCACCCACCGAGTCAAGCGAGCGCTTGTCGACTTCAAAAGGTCCTCGTGCCCCGTCCTTGACATCGTATTTTGTTTTTTCGACCCCGGCTGGGGTGTTCGGACCTGGAATATATCGATGTAATATGGTTCGTTCGTTGTCCGTGTCTATTTTGCCGCTCTGCCATCCAACAACCCTGATCCTTGACGCTAAGGCCCTCCTGGCGGGGACGACCAGCTTCCCCTTTGATAGTGACATTTTTCTTCTCCATTTCCTGTCAGTTTCCTCTAGAGGCTCAAAACTGGGGTGCGTTGCCGACCTGGTCCTGGGCCGTCTCCGCCGCCTCGTCATCCCCCCGTCCTGGCGGCGCCGAATCCAACGCTCCGCAGCCGTCAAAACGGCAAAGTGGAGGAAGAGGACCTGGCGTCCGTCGTACGATGATTTCGAGTCAGTCGGATCATGTCCAGTCCTATGTTGTAGTGTAGGATGAGATTCCTGGTTGCAGCACGCAATTCGCATGCTGCATCGTGATGAAGCTGGATGGAACCGTGCCGGTGCCAACTCCACGTGTCGTTCCGTTCCCCGGCTCGAGAGATCCGAGCAACCGACGTCTTCGCACTCCCGAAGACGGTTCTGGCCCAAGCCGGCCCCTGGAAGTGCAGGGAGCGGCCGCCAGCAGTCCTCTCCTGCCATGAACACCCAGCCAAAGAACCGTTGCCCCAGTGTGGGTCCGCTCGTTCGATACCTTAATTAGACGAGACACAGGTACGTTGAACGGGAGGTTGCATCTTGGACAAACCATTGGACTACCAGGAACCAGGGCGTTGGGTGACCGTGCCATTGTCCGACCCAGAATAGCTGTCATAATGAGGAACCAAGCATATCACCGCCCCAACTGCCCGACACGTCGGCTCTCAAGGTCAACTGCCGATCGAGAGCGGCGAGACATTGCGATCGCTTGGACCCTCGGCCGGGGTTTTCCCGAGATCCATCCCACGACGGAGAAATGACAGGATACTAGCCCAACTTGGCTTCCCCAAGATCAAAGTTCAGGTCGATGGAGATTCTTCTGGTCGTCACGGTTTGGCCAGTGGGGTTCGACGAGTCGGCCAAGGCCGACAAATGAAGACGAGGACGAAGTATTTGGGTCGGTTACGATACCCGGTGGGAGTCCAGGGTACGGTTAGCTGCGAATTGGTGTACTGGTCGTGGTTTAGCCTCGCCAGCGGATACGGAGTCAAAGTCGGAAGAGGCTCGACCGCCAACGCAGTTATTTGCTCGTGGGGATGGATGAAAACTCTTGCGGTGATGTTGACTTGGTGGAAGGTGCCCTTTTGAAGGATTGGAAGGTACAGATCGATTGGAGCGGCAGTCATGTGTCAATGTCAAAGCACAAAGCACGGATGTGATGACCACCTCTTGCGGAAAGTGAGAATGGCATCGAGGGGCCAGTAGGGCCTTCTTTCCTCATTCCAGTGTCTTTCCGGATGCGGCGTCCCCCACTCCTTCTCTCTTTCCTCGCTGTTCGTCCAATGATCTTATCTAGATTACTCCATGAGACGGTACCCAATGGAGAGGAAGGCCCAGTCTGAGACCATTCGCATGTAGCGCTCAAGTACATCTGCCCAGGTACACAGCTATGGAGTACCTTGTGCACATACACAAGGTACATTGAATAGGTACGCACAGAATAGGTAGCCAGCAACTTTGAGGACTCCAAGGTCTCCAATTGAGCTTTCACTCTTTCCCCAGATGCTCCTTGGAACCCGTCCCTGCGTCTGAGAGCCCTTGACTTCAATTATTATCCGTACTACGAGAGCCCTCGAGGCGTAATTTAGCCCCTATGCGGCAACTAACAGAATCGTCTGCGGTTCAATGTAGTCCAGTCTCACCTGCTATGGTCACGGATGCTGCTGCGGCAGCACTTTCCGCCGTGGTTTTGGTTGTTTCCTTTCGCTGATACTGATGCATTGCGGCTGCTGACTACATTCCGAATCCCCTGAACTTCTTATCTCGCAAAGTACCTGATATTGATGGCTTCCTCTGGTTTCAAGTTTTCGTGCTGCGAATGATGGCAATCACGCAACATGACGTTCTCCAGCAATCGACCCCAATGCCATCGTCACTGCGCCGTGCTATGCTTAGGCTTGGATGATCAATAATAGCCTGCACCGCGTCTTCTCCCGTCTCCTCCGACCCCAGCCAAGTGTCCAGACAGACCAATCGTACTACACGATACGCGAAGTGGACATTTCGGCACACATCGCTTGCCATGCGTGCAACTATCGTCCTTCCCAGGAACGAGTGGGATGGGGCCTTATCAGCACCCCCGTCCCAGGACGAAGTCCGACTACAGAGCATCGTCATTCTCGTCGTTTCAATTGTGTCGATTCTTGGCGCAGGATGGATCATGCTCAGTTTCTGGGTAAGTTAGAAACTGAAATGAAGTCTCTTCAGCTGACAAGCTGCGAAGCTATTTCCAAATCTGCGCTCATTCCGCCACCGTCTTATTCTTGGCCTCGCCATGAGCGACCTCATCATGGCCGTCAACTTCCTCTGCTCCACTGCGATGAATATATCCGGTCGACTTATCGGTGCACCCGAGAATGCCACCTTCTGTAGCTACAACGGCTTCATGACGCAGTTCTTCGTTATACAAACCGACTATTGGGTTCTCACTATTGCCGTTTGCACATATTTCATCCTTGCTGGCCACAAGAGACAATCGACGTGGATTCAAAACCATGAATATCTTATCTGGTCACTCCCCTGGCTTTTCTCAACTATTTGGGCGCTCATCGGCCTCGTCAAAGACGCATACCGCGACATAGGCGCTTGTAAGTCACACCCCTGCGAAGTGTGGCTAGTTTGCAGACTCTAATCCACCATTAGGGTGCTGGTTCGAATCCGATCGGACTCGTCTACTGGTCAACTTCGTCCCACGATGTAAGCGCCCTTTGGTTGTTCACATGGGCTTCAGCTGAAACACATACAGGGGTCATCATAGCCACTATGTTTGTCCTATATGCCTATCTCTACGTCGTTCTTTACAGAGCACATAATGAACTGAGCTCGGTGGTGGACGAGGTGTCCGGGCACACGACCCCTGTCAGAAGCGTTGATACCAGCTTTCAAGACGACAGCTTTGGTGGCGATCGTCAGGCCCGTTCGTCAGCCACGTTGCGAAGACTGAGAAAGGTTTGAGGTCAAAGGTTGCGTAGACGCCAAAGACTGACCGACTAACTCTGTACAGATTGCCCGCTTGATGCTGTTGTACCCTCTCGCATACGCCGTCATCTGGTCACTTCCAACGGCGATTAGAATATACAACTCAACAACGGAAGCTGCAGCACCGTTCGCTCTGCAGACTATCGATAAAGCAAGCATCGTGGTCCAAGGCTTGGTCGACGCGGTTATCTACGGCCTGAATGAGACTTCGTGGTCGAGTTGGCGTGCCCGCTTGTCACGTCATGGGTACCCCACTCTGGCGACGATGAATGCAGACGATGCAAACGAACCACGAGAGAGAGAACGTGAACAGAGATCTTGTCGACCGGCATGCGGAAGAAGAAGAGAGATTACAGAATCGACGGGGTCAGGGCCTTCAACCCTCGTCGAGCCACAAGATGCGATTGAACTAAGAGATTTTACGACCGAGCCGCATCGAAAAGTTATCAGAGAATAAGACAGGGTTGAAATTTATCGGGGCCTCGGAGAGAAGGGTGACACTTCTATCATGGCCCATACATGGGCCACAACCAAGCCTGGCCGGTTTGTTCTTGGAAGGCCCAGACCCAATTTCAGTTCATTAGGTGTTGTTGCTGCACCTTGTTAGACGTAATTGAGCTATTCGGCCCATTGATATACTATTCGACTGCCATTAGCTGGAGAGCAAACACAGAGATACTCGTGAATTCGTCCTTTATCTAGACGTGATATCAACGTTAGATTACTACGTCATGTGGCTCGAAAGCAACCTTCCATCCTAACTACAAGACATGGTCTTCATGAATCATTGACCTTCCCCCTTCCTCTTGATACATCACACACAAATGACTTCTTTAAGCCTTGGTTCCGGAGGTCTCGGCGGCAGAGGTTGCAGGGACGTCCTTGGCCTTGGACTTCTTGGCCAAGCGCAAACCGCCGATGGCCATAACCAGGGCCTCGATGCCGAGCACGACGACAAGGGTGACGAGAGCGCCGATGACACCGGCAACGGGGGTAGAGATGCCGTTGGCGTCCTTGTTGGAGGAGCCGGAGCCGGTGGAGTTTGCGCCGCCGTCCAGACCAAGCGCAGAGGCGCAGGTGCCCGTGGAGTTGCCGCAGGCGGTGCACCAGGCCTTGGTGTCCTTGACGGCGAACTTCTGCATCTCGGTGACGAAGGTGTTCCAGGGGAGGAGCGTCTCGGACTGTCCGAAGAGGGGGTACGCGGTCAGGTTGTTCTGGCCGGCGGGGCCGTTGGCGAAGCGGAAGCGCACCGAGACGTCGTCGGCGGCCGGGGCGGAGGCGGAGGCGTTGGTGACGAGCTCGAAGACCATGGAGGAGGCGTAGTCGACGACCTCGGTGAAGCTGGAGGACGCCTTCTGCAGCTGCGCAAGGCCGAAGAAGGAGGAGAAGGTGGCGTAGGCACCGAACTGGATGTTGGCCTTGGTGGAAGAGGCCTTGGCGGCGTTGGCGAGAGTCGAGTTGAGGGCGACGAGGATCTGGCCGGCCAGGACCTTGCCGGCGATGGCGCGGATGGGGTCGCTCTCGTTGTAGGCCAGGTTCCACTCGTGGACGTCGGCGTAGGTCTTGAGCTGGGCGAGTGTGCTGTTCGTCAGCAGGCTCTCGGAGGAGATGGTGTCGTTGTGGATGGTGGCGACGTTGACGAGGTCGAAGATGGTGTAGGCGTTCTCGAAGATGGCCGTCTTGGAGGAGAAGGTGCCGTTGATGACGGGCAGCAGGCCCTGGTAGAAGTCGGCGGAGGCGTCGCTGTAGTTCTTGTACTCGGGGGAGGAGAAGTAGTTGTTGGAGCTGACAACGGCGTTGCCGCAGCCGCTGCCGCCCTGGAGCCACTCGCTGTTCTCGGCATCCTGGGAGGTGGCGGCGGTGCTGACGGCGTTGACGGGGACGTACTGATAGCCGCCGAGGGGCGCCTCGACGCTGGTGCCGTTGGCGAGGGTGTTGGCCGTGCCGGCGGGAGGGTAGAAGCCCTGCAGCCAGGCGTAGGCGGAGGACTGGAGGACGACGTCGGTGGGGGAGGTGACGGCGAGCTGCTCGGGGCGGACCTCGTCGGTGCTCAGGGAGCGAATCTGCTGGGAGGCGTTGGAGCTGACGTAGCGGGAGCGATAGTAGAGGCCGGAGCTGTAGACCTCGTCGGCGCCGAGGTCAGTGAAGCGGACCGGGGGCCACTTTTTGGCGGTGCGGTCGCCGTGACGGTGGAAGACGTAGATTCCGAGGACCGTCTCGGCGGCGGCCGGGACAATGGGCAGGCCAAGGGCCAACAGGAGCTTGAGTTCCATCTCGGGTGTCTGTGGTTTGGTGTCAGTAAACCATGCGCTGTCCGTCGTCGCATTACCATTGAGAATCAGGAATGTCTGGCTTACGTTGTGTGGTTGATTAGGTTTAGGAATCTAAAGACTTGCGGTCGACACAATAGTACAACACGGTCCCAGCCGGTTCGTTATTCCCGTCTAGGAGAGGAAGACGAAGAATTCTCAAGGTGAGCAAGCGACCTTGGAGATGGAGAGAAAGCCTGGCACGTCCAGGAAAGCGCCCTCCAGCTGCCAGAGCCGGGCATCGCCGACTCTTTAACCATCGCCGACCGTCGGCTTCCGCACCTCATGACTGGCGGAATGCAGGAAAAGAGAGACGGCGAATCCCTGAGGGACCCCTCAGCCCACCACACACCTCTTCTTCCCGAATACCATCTCCATTGCTGCAGCAGTAGCGTGTGTCTCTCCACCAAGGCTTGACCCGCTTCCTAGCTCCGGACCAGTCGATGGTTCGCGATAAAGGAGGGGTAAGAGAAAAGCACCAGCCACGGTGAGTACTTTCGTAGTAATTGCAACTTATCACCGGCCGCGCCCTATCAATTGCAACCAAACAGCCGCGGGAGGAATCTGCGTTCGGGGTCGGGATGGACGTCGGGATGTGCCTGAAGCAGGCAACTCGTGCGTCCAATTAGTCAAATGGCGAAGAGTGTCCCCACACCATCTGCAACCTATCGCCTGCAGGTCGAGGGATGTGGATGCCGGCTTGGCTCAAAGCTTGAGTTGCGCCGCACGCAGCCGGCCTATTCCAGAGCCGCTAATTAATTACCTTAGTTGACGAGGTGACAAAACAAAAAGTTCCCCTAGGCATGCAACCACGAGGGCGCCGCCGCTGCATCTCCGCTCCGCGGCTTTGGGCTGTCGGGCGGTTAAGACAATGCAAGGCGGGAATGCCTCGTGCCGACAGCCGGAGATTGATAAGATTTCATTCTCGGATTGAAACAGCGTGTCTGGAACATTCAATCTGTTTGATTTTCCACAATTCGCAATATCTAACATGTAGGGCGCATCAGCAACCGCCCACGCGACATCAACTTACAATCTTCGAACCCCAGTCTCTCTATCCAATTCCGCGGAGTTGTTGGAGCTGTGTTTTGCAGACCCCACAACCAGAAACCCCCCCCCCCCCCCCCTGCCTCTCAAGCCACCGTCCATCTCACAATTTGGAAGTCGGCTTGCGCCCGCTCTTCACGTGCTTCGAGATCTCGCCTTTGAGCAGGAATTCCGGGTACTTCATGTCTTCATCGGTTCCGACTCCCAGCGCGCTCTGCCGCCTCCACGCGCCACCGTCAACGGGAATCGCCTGGCCGTTGACGAAGCTGCCGGCATCACTGAACAGGTAGACGGTGGAGTCGGCGATATCGCGGATGTAGCCCCACCGGCCCTGGGGAACGACGGCATCGGCCCTCGATTGGTCGGCCTTGGCGCTGGAGAGACGTTCCATGCCCTCCGTGTCCTTGATCGGGCCCGGTGCGATGACATTGCTCGTGACACCATACGGGCCGTACTCCAAACACACGGAACCCATGAGGGCATCAACGGCAGCCTTGGCGGCCGAGACATGCGCTTGCAGTGGCATGCCGGTGTAGTGAAAAGTCGCCGAGACGAAGATGATGCGGCCACCTGTCAGGCCGTCCTTGCTAGGCGTGGGGTTTCTCTTGGCCGACTCAACCAGGTACGGAAGAGTGGCTTTGAGGGTGTTGAAAGTTCCCAGCACGTCAATGTCCATGACAGCCTTGAAGGCGTTGGGGCTCATGGTGGACAAGGGTGCAATGAAGTTGCCGGCAGCGCCTGCACTACTGGGCCGTCAGTCTCGGAGCCGGATCGGACCCATTGAAAAGCGGCACTTACATGACAAAGTCGATGCTGCCGAGCTCCTTGGCACATCTGTCGGCCGCGTCCTGCAGGTTCTGAGGCTGAACGGCGATATGTCAGTTTCCGATGTCTCTACGGGGGCGGCTGGTGCAGCGTTGCATACATTCCGGACGTCGCATCCACCGATGCCGATGACCTTGGCGCCTGGTCTCGCAGTGGCCAGGTCCTTGGCCATGGACTCTGTCTTTTCGACATTTCTGCCAATGATACACGCATTCGCTCCGAGGCGGACAAGAGCGCGGGTTTGGGCGCTGCAAATGGTTCCAGCACCGCCGGTGACAAAGGCAACTCTGTCATCTGGAGACACACGTGAGTCTCACCGGTGTTCTTGAGCAACAACGGTACCACGGGTAAACGTACTGAAAATTCCGTCCTTCCATACCGGACTCAGGTACTCGGACTCGGGAATAGGCATGATGGCAGAGTGTGTTTGTGGAGAACAACGTGTGAGGGTGACGATGCGGTCTATTCCCAGACAAACACGGCGCGGTGGATCTGCTTCCCACGGGATTGGTGAGGTAAGGCGGAATAAGCGTGAGAATACGACGACGACGATTCCGACTACAGGCCTCTGTGGATCCAATGGCTGCACAAATGCCGGATGGTATGCCGATCTATGTGGCACAAGAAAAAAGAAACGAAAAAAAAGGTCCGGCAGGAGTAGCGGTTGCTTTTGGGTGTCGGACGGCAGAGTGCAGCTCAGATCGCGGACGGTAGTGACGCGACGAACCTCGGTAAGGTCGGCGAACGGAGCCTGCCGCACGGTGAGAGCAATAGTGATTAGTCGACGGGTGTGCTTATGTCAGCTTTCTGCCAACCGACGGGCCAAGGAACCCAGGTCGAATTAGCGGAACTGCACCTCACTCAGCCAGCGTGCCACGGCTGATTGGCGGGCATGGAATACAGCGCGGAACAGTGCTGGGTGAGCTTGCCTAGGCTCATCGCTGAGCTCCTGAACGGACCACAACACCTTCTTCACCTTACCCCCTCCTACCCCAGACGGACGCTAATTTAGCGCCCATCATCCCCGGAGCTGTCTCCTTATCCCCTGACGAACATCGAATCGAAGAAATAGAGTGCCTCACACTTCTTCAAAAGGAATTGAGGGCCTATGTGAGCAGCACCCTAAGAAAACAACTCTACTGGATCACTCGCTTTCGTGTAAACAGCTTTCGCTTGCCTCGAATTGGCCTGCGTTCCCTGTGCTGGAACAACTCCTTTTCCCGTGGGGTTTGGACTGTACTTTCACTGCCATCGTCCAGCGACTCGACTTATTGTCAGCGTTAAACGACGCATGTTTCCAAACCCCTCACGCACACACAGAATCACATAGATGCAGGATGTAGTCCGTCTTTATGGAACAATGATACACCACCTAGAAGAATAAGCAGGGACTTTGATCACAATCGACATCCCAACCCCTGAGTCGGGATGTAGCCTTGGCTGGGCAGCCCAGATGCGCCAACAACAATACCCACCTCGTTGTTGAATCTATCAAATCAAAGCTTTCCAGGCCCTCGACTGATATGGATATTTTCCAAAGGAGTAAATGGAACCCGAGAGCGCAGTGTGCCAATGCTACCAACGTGCATATTTTCTTCTGGGCGAGGAGAGGGGTAACATCTGTGGCTCTTGGACAGATAAATGACACCACGCCCGTCAAACCTCAGGCAAGATTCATCATCTCTCTAGGAACTCTATGACACCCAAACGCCCATGATGTGCCAAAATTCTCCGGTTAACGAAGGTTCGGTCATTGCCCCTGGCGAGAATGTAAGACCAAATCGAACAGAACCTTTCAAGATTCATCTCATAGGGATTATAGGACACGGTTGACACCACATCGGACCTCGCTGTCGTAGGTCTAATTTGTCTCGCTCAAACATACAAATAAGCTGCTCAATACCGTCTCAGAGTGTTGCGTCGTCAACCACTAGTATTGCTAGTTCGGTACTCAGGTTTCGCATCGAGAATGGGAGAATCTATCACTCATACAAGGAGGGCAGTAAGTGAAGCTATCAACCAGCTAGATGTATGACATAAACGTGGACTTACGTGCGTAGAATACAGCTATCCCAATGACCAAAAAGAGAACGAAAGACTCGGTATGCTCTAATCCTGCTGTTCAAAAACCGAGCTTGTCTCACAGCTTCTCTAGATCTGCAACACAACCTGATGCTTCTCACCTTGCACGAGAAGTTGGGCCTCGCCCCGCCTAACGACCAGGATTTCAGGGTCAAGCGTGTGCTCGATGTTGGAACTGGCACCGGACTCTGGGCAATCGACTTCGCTGACGAGCACCCCGACGCAGAAGTAGGTGAATCCTGCAAGCCATAAATACTCGAACGCTCACACGTGCCACAGGTTCTCGGGACAGATCTCTCTCCAGTTCAGACAACACAGTGAGTACAACATATTAGGAATTCAGCTGCTGCCACTGCTGTAGCTTACGTTTGAAAGTGTTCCGCCCAACGCCAAATTCGAGATTGACGACGTGGAAGAACCCTGGACGTACAGTCAACCTTTCGATTATATCCATGTCCGCGGGATGACATCGAGCATTTCGGACTGGAAGAAGTTTTTTAGTCAATGTTTTGCGTAAGCGTCCCACCTCCAGGTAGCGTCGATTTGGCTAAACAGAGAGACCAGGAACCTCGAGCCCGGTGGGTATCTTGAGCTTCAAGAAGGTCACATGCGACCTGAGTGCGACGATGGAACTCTCACACGTGAGCATGCTATTTCAAAGTGGGTAGATTACTTGGAGCAAGCAAGCGCCAAATTCAACCGCCCTTTCGTAGACTGCCCTAGTCTGGTGAAAGTCGTTGAAGAAGCAGGCTTCGTTGACGTGAAGTTAACGAAATTCAAATGGCCTCTTAATCCATGGGCTACAGACAATCATCATAAGCTCCTCGGCGAATGGACTGAGGAGAACTTCATGGAGGGTATCGAGGCTTGGACCCTTGCTCCATTGACCAGGGCTCTGGAATGGACGAGAGAGGAAGTCTTGGTCTTCCTGACACAGGTGCGGAAAGAACTGAGGGACAGAAGCATACATGCATACCTCCCCATGTGAGTTGGAACCTTCCGTCTTCATGTTTGACAGCAAAACTGACAGTGCCAGTTTCGTGATTCATGGAAGAAAGCCTCTCCAGGCAGGCGACGAAGGGGAGCAGTGACGAAGAGAAGCATTGAGGAAGATAAATAGTGAGGTCCAACATGAGAACGACAGCCAGAAGGAATTCTATCGCATGTTCTTAGACAGATTATTTGTGTTCTCCATCTAACAAGTCCTGGAGATCATTTCATCGGCGATGAGTCGGGATTCCGGTGATAGATAACACAATTTATGTATGTTATGCAGCGTAACTTGTGCACGATTCGCAACCTCGGTGCAAGTTGAAGTGCGAGCAGAAAGCACGGATAATTTTAAGCTCAGCTTACCCCATATGATAGACCCACATAAGGTACCCATCCAAAGCAGCCAACCAAATCGAAGCAAAACAACCAAAACAGCCCCTCTCTTCTGTACCTATTCCCGCGCAAGCGGCAAGCGGCAAGGCGGGAACGTCGTCAGAGAGCGTCAGTCAATCAATCATTCCGACCCAACCCCATCCCCAAACCGAGACCTTTCACTCGTGCCGTGCCTTACTTTCCCTCGACACCCAAGTGGTCAGGTCCCAAGCCAAGGTAAGATCAGGTTCAACAAAGGGTCGCACCAGAACCCCCTCCATCAGCGACCAACCGACGACTACCATCCAGCAAGCCGTCAGATTTCGATTTCTGCGGCGACACTTCGACTCTTGCATCCACATCATCATCGCACTTGTCTCCAACCTCCCCTCATTCTTCCCCGAGCCTTCACCCCCCGCCACCATGACTTCTAAAGGAGTCTCGCTCCTGAAGTTCGTGGGAACTGTTTCCCTCGGTCTTCTGACTGTACGTCGCTGCCCCTGCTCTCTCTCTGTCTCCCCCGCTCGAACGCACCGACCCGGCCTGTCGTCGGATCACCAGTGACGCCACTATTCCCATCCCCTCCACCTCCCCGCACTCGCATCCTGAACCCCGGCACAATTTGACAATGCATTCCCTTGCTCATAGTCTTCCATTTACGACCCAAACATCGCATCGCATCGAAAAGCTGACTTTTTTATTCAACAGGGCCTCTCCTACTCCCTCTCGACTGTGACCGTCCCCTCGATCCTCTCCCTCCCCTCCGCATCCGACGCCCTCCGAGCCTTCCAGAACCTCTACCCCAGCGCGAACACCCGTTTGCGCATTCTCACCGGAGTGTCCACCGCCTCGTTTCTCTTCGCCTTCTTCCTCTCCCCGCGCGCCTTCCGTCACCCCTACCTCGTCTACGCTTCCGTCCTCTGCCTCGCCTCCGGTGCCGCCGAGCAAATCACACCCTATGTCCTGAGCTCTCCCGAGTCCTCCTCGGAGGCCATCGCCGCTCGTCGCCAGGCCCGCCGTGAGCGTGAGGACGCCCGCAAGGCCGCTCGCATCGCGCGCCAGGAGGCCCGTATGGAGGCTAGCTACGAGGTCCTTGGCGACACCCACAGCGACGCCGCGAGCGACGGCGAAGCTGCCGCCGCTGCCGCTTTTGCCGAGGAGGAGGAGAACTTCAACGGAGAGGAGATCCGCGTCGTGGTTGATGGCTTCAGGAAGACCCAGATTGTGCAGACAGCCATCGCCTCGGTCGGTTTCCTGATGTCCGTCATCGGCATCTGGGGCGACGGCGCCATTCAGGTCTTCCAGACCGAGACCGTTATTGTCGGTGTATAAGAGGCGTTGATGGCCTAAGAGATATGATTATTGCAAGATTGTTTGCGTATAGGAGTCATGATATTGAGGGGGGCTGGGAACACGATGCTACATCACTACCACTGTCTACGAGGCACTGTCGAACTCGTCATATATTCTTCCTTACTCACCCCGACTAATTAGAGTCGGATAACTGGAAAAAATAGACCACCGAAGCTAAAACGAGTTTAAACTCGCCTTTACAATGCTCACCTAGGTCACATGACAAGTCGATGTCGATGCTGATGCACGGCATGATTGATTCATTCATTACGCTGTATTGGGATAAGTAAACCGTGGCTAGGCATGTGATACTAATCCTACTACGCTAGGCCAGAGTTTGCGATGCATTCACTGTCCAAAGGTGTCGAGACTTTCAAGCCTGATGACTTCCTAAGACTTGAGTCTCTCGCTTCCGGCCATGTCATCCTGTGCATCCTTAATCAAGAACCTGCAAGGTCGTTAACACAGTGCCCTGGATCAGGTCGATGAGGCCGAACTTACCTATACATCAGTATCGTTGGCGGGATGGTGCCCAGATGCCAAAGACTATGCGCGTCAAGAGCGCCAAGTAAAGGCGGAAAGTCGAACAACTCGAGACTCATGACAGTGACGATAATGGCGACGACGATACTCGGCCAGATAGCCCACACCCTGCGCGTTTGCCTGTACTTGTTGTAACTGAACCACAGCCACATCAGGTTCTGGATCACTCCGACGACAACGTTTGCCGCCATGTTGTAGGTATAATCCCAGCGCACACCCTTTAGGTACGCAACGTGCCCCGCATACAGCAAGACGCACAGCAGAGTCCACGCCCTCAGAACGGACCGTCTCCGCGGCGTCGGGCGGTCTAGACGCATGACGCGCACCACGGTGTAGTATAGCCCATAGAGCACGTTGGCGCCGGCGGCAAAATAGTCAAGCTGCTCCGTCGCAGCAAAGTCGCGCGTGTGGAAAATGGCGCTGAAGGTCCACGAAGCCACTCCGACGGCCGCGAGCCAGGTGTACCAGGGCATCAGCGGGTAAGAGGCCGGGACGGCAGCGCGGAACTTGCGCAGGCCGTCATAGTGAGCCCAGAGGTTTCCCAAGCTGAATATCGTGCTGAAGGGCTCCTGGCATCCGAGGAAGCGGTGGAAGGGCCACTTTCCGTGGAACTGGACGACGCGCTCGCCGGCGGCAACGCGCTTCTTGGTTATGATGTGCTGGCAGGTGTAGTCGCATTCGGAGGAGCATGTCCAGAGGAGGAGACGACGGTGGAGGGCTGCAAGACGGGAAAGGTTGGTTAGCTTCATGCGTTTGGTGTTCCAAGGGGGTCAGCAAAGGGGGACGTAGGCGACGTACGGATCGGGGTAGCATCTTTGCCTGGAGCGCAGTTCTCATCGTGGCAGACCTGGATCGCGGGGAAACGAGGAAGAGAGTGTCAGCCTATGGAAGTCGTAGACCATGCTTTGGGGGTCATCTCGCGCGCGGGTGTGGTGGCACCAACTTGGACGCATTCGCGGAACTCTGGCATGCGGTCGCCGTATGAAGCCTCGACGGTTGTCGCGAAGACGAGGAGGGCGGCGAAGACGGCTAGGAACAGAGGAGACCGTGATCGTCTCCCCGCTCGTGGAAACTTCATGGCGCGGGCATTTATCGATTCGTCGTCTCGTTGCTGATGTTGTTGTCGTCCCTCGCAGTCAGTGTCGCGTGAGGCGGGTGCGGGAGGGTTAAAGTCAGAGACTGCTGAGGTGGTACGGGTTTCTTGGATTGCTACGGGACACAAGGGTTCGGAGGTCTCGGGCGCTTGCTGCCTTGCTTGTCACTGCTCGAATGGAGGACCGGTCATTTGCTGGCGGGGAATTTGCATGTGTGATTGGCTTGATTTTCTGGGGCATTCCAAGACGTGGGTTCAGCTTAATTATCCGATCTCTTTTCCAGGGGCTCCCAGACTTTACCTTTTCATCATTTGTTTTTTTACGTCTGGCGATGCATCGGGGATTGGGTGACTGCAGCTGATAGATCGCACCGGTTTTTAATTCCTGAATAGGTCCTTTTTCTGCGGATGGATGTAGAGGTCAGCCCCTCTGCCACTTCACCGTCCCAGATGGGCTTGGGCCAGAAAGCTCTGGTCGTTGTGAAGTCCCTGCCATGATGCTTGGAATGCAGTCTAATATTGTCGAACCCCCCACCGCCTTTGGGCCCAACTAATGTCGATGAGGGCGAGCAACAACTCGATAATCCAAGCAGAAGCGTGCTCCATGAGGGAGACACAGTTGGACTGCACAAACCGCAGAATGTCAAGGTTCGCAGACGGGCTGGTTCGCCATGCTCGGATCTGGATAGCCAAGACTTGGACGAGGAGTGTCGTTTTAGTGGTAAAAGAAATACGCGAATCTTCTCTCTTGAATCTCTTCTCTGAAACATTTTGAGAGAGATCTTTTCCCAAAGCTATGCCCCTTGTAATAATCCTGCGAAGCTGTATCCGTACAACAGAACGTCATGGCTTGCGGGTGGGACAGGAAGGGCAGTGGGCCGAAAAGAAAACACGCGATGGCAAATCTGTGTTCACAACGGCAAAACAAAACTAGTATATCGTCGGTATGGAGAGGTTGAAAACCCCTCTCGGGTATCATAACTTTTAATCCCTATGAACAGCTCTAATGCTTCGGCTCATCGCCGTTGCCAAAGCACGCGCAGCATCAAGCAATCAATAATGACCTGAGCACTGCTTGCAGCCAACGGAGTTTTTCTTTCCTTCATGTCCCAAACAACTTTTCGTCTATTTACCCCTCTCTATTCCACTTCGGATTCGAACATGGACTTGAATGTAACCATTTGTTCATAATACTCTCGATCCAGGGGGCTGGTGGTTTGGGCGCTGAAGCCCTCTTGGTAGCGCATTAGAACACCATAAGCTCGGAGGAATGGGTGCTTGTAAGCATCAAAATTGATGACCACCGGCGTGAAGAGCTCAGGGAAAGTAGCGCAGTCCAGGAATGCCGGGTTGCGGTGGCACTTCTCCTGGATTTGGGAAGCCCTCACATGCTCCAGGTGGCGTACAACTTCCAGTTGAAGTTTGTTCGGTTTCGTGTCCGAGCTGAAATCTCCCGATAGCCATTCTTTGGCGAATTCATCAGCCTTACGCCTTCGGATATAGCTGATGAACTCCTGTTCGAATTCAGGCGACCATTTGCCCTCGCCTATGAATGCATGACGGCCCTCCCTCGTGGAGAAACGTCGATCAAACATCTTCAGGACAGCGCTTTTGGGGATATCCGGGGGTCCATTGGAAATATAGACTTCCATGACGTTCCAAGTGTGTGAATGGAAGACTCGCTGGATGATCAACGTCATTGCCTGTGGGACTTGACGGTCGTCTTTCTCGAGCCTGTGGACATAGATGACGTTGCCGCGATAGTAAGGAGAACTGTGAATGTCAGCCGGGTGCGGTTGGTCGTAGATGTTTCTTGTTGCTTACTGGGAGTATGCTATTCGGATCCAGTCCACGACACTGTCGAAGGCACATCTAAGTCTATGAAGTATGCGCTGAATGGCTCCTAGGACGTGTTCGATTCCAGAGCGAAGAGACATGGCGATCTTGGATCCGAAATAAGAACTCCAATTGCAATTTGTTGATGTTTATAAGGAAAGTTTCTGTGCTGGGGTTTGAAGCACTGCTAATGGCGAATCGATGCATAAGAAGGTAGCATCGTTGATGAAGTGGGATGGAAAAAAGATCGTTGCCAGGAAGCGTGGATGTACCTTCAAAGTGGGTCCACCATGTTGAGCCTACCCGATTTGGCAATCAGCTAAAGCTCCAGTGGGTACCTGCCTACAAGAAGGTGTGGCGCTAGCAACCGACTCCTTCCAACAGGTCGTCTCGGCGAGTACTGCTGTAAGTGGCTTCGGTGAATGCAAGGCTGCTACGTTCGAGGATACGAGTTGAAAGATGGCAGGAATAAGGGGGCGTTCTAGCAATGGTCGACCTTTCTTGTCACTTTCACTTACAGAACCCTTGAGGTTAGCGGAAGTGCGTCTCAGTTGCACAGCTGTGGGAAGCATTCACACCCTCGATAAAGGTTGATATGCTTCTGATAAACCAAATTTCTGGCTATATAAACGGATGGGAATATGTTTCGGTTCCGACTCTAGGTACTGATTCAGTGTTTTTGCAATTTCTAGCCCGACTTAACCCAGCCGCACAGATACCCGGCAACGCACGCCATCCCTTCCGCATAAGGTTTCATCACGCGAGACGGAAACTCTTCTGACGGGTGCGAATTCGCAACTTCTACTAGACCTATATTCAACTCTGCTACAAAAAGAAGAAGGTCACAGGCTCGGAGAGCTTTCAGATGAGACCCGTCCCAGCTATCCCGCTCGTCGGAGGCTGGCACGAGGTCCAAGTAGGAGATATCAGATCGCTAGTTTGCCACGGACCGACCAAAAGTGGTTTTGGTTATGCATGTAGGGTCCTGCTAACTTGGTAGAGAAGAAAGTCGCTCTCTCTGGCCAGTTCACTCCGGCACCTGAAACCAGACGTCTGGGCGCCAGCTATTGACTACATAGTAAATACAGCCACATCTGACATGACGTAGATGTAAATCCAAGTATATTCATCCAGTAAATGTATCATGACAGTCTTCAGGGGGTTCTCTAGAACAAAAGCGACTTCAAGGTTGCTATCGACATCTACCCAAGAAGAAACGTCAGAAACATAGCTTGCTCATGCATCCATCAAGTCTCCAGAACCCCTCCCTCATCCTTGGAGGCCCTGCAAAATTCTCTCCGGCATCGAATATTCTTCTGCAGCGGCTGAATTGGAAAGGCAGACTGGCATTGAGCACGGCCTAAATATCACCACTGCTCTCGAGGACTTCATTTATCAGCATCGCCAACGCAGCGCATCAAAGTAACCGTAATGTTCAACTCTCATTCAACTTGAAAGCTGGAAAGTCTGGTTTGTTGCCAGGCTAAGAAAATCCCGAATCCTCCCAACGCCATGCCCTCAGACACATCATATATGCCCCAAATATACCCCAAAAACCCGTAGTATACACAAAGAAACTTTTTCGTCATCACCCCAAGCCTTACCAGAAATACGGCGGCGGTATCGCCAGCATCCAAGTGTCAAGCCACCTCGACGCCGCGAATCCCGCAATGAACCCTCCCATCGCAATCGAAAACATGACGGCAGCCGTCAAGCTCGGGCTGACGTCGTGATCCAACCACGTCTTCCTGAACCTCAGCTTGCCCACCCTCATGTGGAACATCTCCTCCACGTCGACTATCCCGCGGTAGTTCGGCTTCAGCTCGGTTGAGTCGCGCTCCGTAAAGTGTTTTCTCTGCACCCTTCATCGTCGTGTCAAAGGATCAGCCCTCGCTTTTAGCCCCGTCTGGTCAGTCTCTTCAGCACTGGGGGTTTTGGAGAAACAGGGGAACGGCAAAAAAGAAACTTACAGCAAAGTAAGGCAGATGTCACCTTGCAACCTCGCCTTCAGCTCGAGCTCGGCGTCGAGGTTCAGGCCGATTTGTAGCCGTGCGGGCTTGGACTCGGAGAGGCGCGGAATTACGGTGGGAGCAGGGAGGGTTCCCTTTGGCTGGGCGACTTGCTTGTTGCGGTTGCGGCGGCGGCGACGGCGCGTGCTGCCATCCGAGGAGACGCTTGAAGCGCCGCCGATACTGGACGCAGAGTCGTCTACTACATTCTGGGCCTGAGGAAAGTTTAGTTGGAAGGTTTTCTCTTGAGTTGAGGGGTTCTACCCTCTCGGTGATGTTGCTACCTTTGTGCTCGTCTTTGTGTCTATTGAGATGTTGCAGGGAGCCATTTTTTCTGCTTCGGAGTCCTTCTTCTGGGCGCGGGAGGGGATATAGTATGGAATCATCGATCGTCTGAAGACAGAATTGGGTTGCAAGACTTGTTGGCGGTCTTGCCTTTGGTTTCGATTATGTGTCTAGAGGGACTTTGATGCTGCAAGTCTTTCTCGGATATCATTTCAGAACAGAGTTGAAGAGAAAGCAATCTTCGAACAACGAGAGCATCTTCCCAGGGGTTGGGATGACAACTCTCCTATATACCCTCCCCAGATCCCCCGACTCGCCGCACCCGCAAAAACCACCAACCACCACCACCCTGGCAACTTCTGAAATCTGTTTCCGAAATCCAGCACTCCGTGAAATGCCCACCTGTCCAAATCATCCCAAAAAGTTTCCGAGACTCATCCCACTTACACGGACCCCTTCGAAGCCCCTTCGTTGCAGCGTCACGTGATGGGTCGATGGTGGAGTAAAACGGATGGAAACCTCGTACGATGCCGTTCAACGCTGAAACGGTAATGCAACCTCGACGTCGCTCATCACTCAGCGTGTCAGACAAGGGGGAGCCAGACTCCGATGTTCTGGCCTCCCACGGCCCGCCTTTGCTAATGCGGATTCCTGTCGCTGGGTGCAGGGCATACTACCGGGGATTTCACCGTCCTTCAAAAGAGCCTCTCAGAACCCCCGGTACCCATGCTACGCCCCCACTTCACTTATTTCGGTAAGCCTATACCTGCGAAGCGGGTGCTCACCACCTATATAATCAAACTATCTAAATAATTAATTAAAGCTATATTAATCTATTAATAACGTTATAGGGTATGTAGTTTCTTTCCTTCTTTATAAATTATAACTAGAAGTATCT
The DNA here is from genome assembly GCF_026319265.1 of Colletotrichum chrysophilum. NCBI lineage: Eukaryota > Fungi > Ascomycota > Sordariomycetes > Glomerellales > Glomerellaceae > Colletotrichum > Colletotrichum chrysophilum. The sequence goes on along the minus strand of NW_026517313.1, from coordinate 297,927 downwards.
TACAAGCTAATCTTTATACTTTAGCCTTTTTTATAGTATTAGAAAATACTAGTTTAGCTAGATTTTTATACCTATCCTATATAGATATAAATATAGCGTTAATCTAACTACTCTTATTAAATCCTTTTACTATAGCTATTACTTAGCTTCATACTATAGCTAATATATTTCTTAACTATAATCTCCTATTTTTACTAGCTTAATGTATATAGTAAACCTTCTCTATAGCTTATATTTAGCTAAAGTTATCTCTAGTATAAACCAGCTAAGCTACCTATATAAAGGTATTCTTTATAAAATAGTCTATATTATATATAAAGTTAAAGATCTTTTTAGTAATATTATTAGTTTAGTTATATATTTTTAATATAAACCTTATAAAGTTCTAATATATTATATTAATCTTCTAGTAAGTTATTAGAGTTCTAAATAGTAATAACTAAAGTTTATCTCTAAGTTTTAGAGTTACTAATAGAGATAGTATTACTTAGTAAATAATAATCTTACTAAGTATTTTTAGAGAGTTATATAAATAAATATTAATCTCTCTAAAGCTAGATATAATAGTAGAAAGCTTAAATACTTATTCTCTAACTCTTTAAATTATAGCTAGGAACTCTAGTTTAGTAATATAAGTATAGCTCTCTTAGATAATAGTTTTAAATACTTTTAAGTAACTATATATATATAATATTATGTTATTAATTAAGTAATAAAGATATCTTAATAGTTTTTTAGTATTAAATTATATATAACTAAGCTATTATAATTAGTTATTAAAAACCCATAAATATTAATATTAATATATAATATTAGTTATATATAATATTATAGCAAAAACGTAGTATAATTTATAGTATGTAGTATACTATATACTACTACTATAGTAGTATATAGTATAGTTATAATATTGATTTTTCTAATATAGTATACTATATATTATAACTATATATAGTCCTATAGTACTATAGTATATAGTAGTTAATACTCTAGTTAATACCTATTTATAGTAGCGTTTTACTAGAGGTAAGGTTAGCAGCTTTATATAGTAGTAGATTTACTATATCTAAGAGGACCTCTTAGCGTATATAAAACCTTATATACTTAAGTTAATTAATATATATATATAGTGCTTCTTTTTAAGGTATATCTAGTTTAGTTTTGCCATTTGCTTGTTTAATAAGTAAAGGTTAACCTCTTAATTAATAATATAGCTGCTAATATAGTGTCTTGAATATCTTAGCTGCTTAGGTTTAATAAGTTATTAAAAAGGTAGAATTTTTGCCTATAGTAGTAATAATATCTTATATATGGTTTTCAGCCTATTAATTATATTTTAGTATTAATTTAGATTTTCTAGGATTTTTTTTGTTAAGATATTGTGGGTTAATTAATTGTGTAGATGGTTTGATTGTATAAGTAGTAAGCAGAGATTGTCCAAAAAATATAATATAAATACATCCCCTTATATTGTTAAATCTACTAATATAGGTATTTTTAAGCACTTAGTATGGCTATTATATAAAGTAGATATACTATAATTATCTATCAAAAGGCGCTATTCTTAAGTGTAGGATCCACTTTTATAGCCCCTAGTCTGCTATAGTTATCGCTGCTTATATAATCAAAGCACTAACATTTTCCTTCTTAAGTTAAATATAGTACACTAAAAATACAGGCCCACTTTTAAATATATAAAAATAATTTAATTAGTAATATTACGTAATAACCTATATAAACCCTGTATTTTTTGCTTTATTATAGCTATATATCTAAAAATAATATTAAAAACTACTATATTTAAATAAAAATAGATATATTCTAAGAAAATACAAAAATACAATGTATTTTCTGTATTGTATTTTTTCCAATCTCTGGTAGTGAGCACCTGCTTGTGTGGGTGAGGGATTTACCTGAACTAGCGGAAGTGGGGCGTGGCATGGGTAGGGGGAGATCAGGGTCCTCGTTACCGAACGTTGTCGTCGTCAAAGTAAAGAGGGTCAAACACTCGTCGATTACCCCTCGTATGTTTGACTTGTCGAGCACGCGTCTAGCGGGAAGATCCCGCTGGGCTCACAAGAGACAGGCATATTTGGACACGGGTTATCGATTGACCATTCATATTATCGAATTCTCTTGATTTTCGCCTCGAGCTTTTCCACGCGACGATGAAAAACACACCAAAACTCCACATGTATGCGCCGCGCATGCTGAACCGCCACCTTTCGTCCCATCCCAGCCCAACCCAAACGAACACCCCTGCCGCCAAGGTATCTTATTGGGAAATCTAATCATGTAGTACGAGAACCCACGAGGTGTGTGTCTCGATGGAGGCAGCCATATCGTAACCCATTGAGAGCCTTGCCGCCGTGCTTTGAAAAGCAGGATGAACCTTTCCGTCCTTCCGAAAGGCCTAGACTTTCCCCGGCTTTTCTACCGATGCCAAACCCGGCACCATCCAAACCTCCACCAGCTCATGCAACGCTTCAGATTCAGTCCTAAGGCCTGGGGAAATGGGGAAACGGATGTCCCAGTCCGCAGACTCGGAGACACCCACAATGACCCAAAACGTAAAGACTTTTGTGTCGATCATTGTTTTGTTCCTCTTGACCCATCTCCATTCTCAAGTGCTCAACAGGTCCCTCACTGACATGCCACGCCCAGCGCCGCGTGAGTTATTGGTGCCGTCACCGCTCACGGTACCTCTCCTGTCGTTGTTTAGCATCAACAGGGCGGCCGTCGCCTCCTGGTCGAGATCCCGCTGCGGCGCCAGCGCAGGGCTGGTAAGCGTCGAGAGCGAGCCCGAGGCGATGCCGTGGGGGTAGGGATACTGATGTGGACCAAAGGCCGGTGACGTCGTCGCCGACGATGCGCTGTAGCTGTAGTGGCGTTGGTCCGTCGACGCAGACGAGTACGAATCGTGACGGTGCCTCGAGTCCTGTGCGAGCAGCGCGGGCGACGGCGATACCGACGGCTGCTGGGACCGGGAGTGCTGGGCGGGAAAGGTGGGTGACGGGGCCTCGGAACCGGTCATTTCGACGTCGTCGGGTTCCTGTTGGTACTTCGGGACGAACTGCGGTAGGGAGCTCCACGGATCGCGGCCCGACGGGGTCTGCAGGCCGGACTCGGTGGGGGAGACCCCCTCGGACACGTCCCGCTGGGCCTTTAGCTTGGCGACGCAGTCTTCGAGGTATCTGACGTATTCGATAGAGGCCTGTGTTAAGCCTAGGTCAGCATCATGCTGTTTTCATCTTATGTCGACATGACTGCACTCACTTGCAGAATAGCCAGCTTGTGCATCTCTCCGGTGCATGCCGGGATCATACCCTTCAGCACAGCAAACTCCTCGTTCATCTTAGACCGGCGGCGACGTTCAATCAAGCTGTGCGCCGTCTTCCTCGCAATCTTCCGCCCTGCCGCGCTCGTCGCCGACGGCTGCTTCTTCTTAGACTGCTCCTTCGTGGACGCAGCGGCTTTCGCCGGGCCTGATGACTTGGTGCTGGCGGGAGCCTCCTCCGGCTCCTCCTGCGGCCGGGGCTTCATCTGAATAATCTTACGGGATCTCGTGGGCGGAGGGGGAAGGGCAAAGTTCTCGTTCGCAGCCTTCTGCGCGGCCGAAGACCTCCGCCGGGACTTGACTGCTTCAGCGGGCTGTACGGGGTACGGAGTGACCTTGGAGGGAGAGATGGGTTGGAAGCCGGAGTGGGGGGATGTCCTCGTGTCGGTAGGCGAGACTCTCGAGGCGTCTTGCGTCAAGGCTGCCGGGGGCAATTCGAAAGCCAGCTGTAGCGAGGCCAGGTTCTTGGAGCCATCTTGGCCCTTTATGTCTGTTGAGGATGCCGGCGTGGGCGGCAGCGTGGGACGTGGCATTGTGAGATGATGGAATGTGACGACGGGGGAACGGGGCGCGAGCGGCCTTGAGAGATAGACCAGACTCCCCGAAAGGTATTAGTAGAGTACGGCGAGCCGAGTGAGGAAACTCGACGCCCAGGCTGGACGACAAATCGGTTGACGTCGGTTGTGAGGCTGTGCCCGCGGAAATCGATGCCGGATGGTGAGGGACTCAGGTCGCTGTCGGCTGGTGAGGCTTGGCGTTGATGGGAAGCGCCCGTCGGGGTTTCTGGCCAAGTAGGAGTCAAAGTCCGATTCGTTGTGTACGGTCACAGTCTGGGGCCGTGATTGCAAAGGGGAAAGAGAGGCACGCGACGATGAGGAGTTGAGGGCATAGTTGAAGGGTTTGTGGAAGGAAAGTAGCAGAGGCGGGGGGGGGGGGGGGGGGGATGGTTAAAGATACGGCACGGGAGATGGGATTGGGCACGAGTTGCGCACACACGCACATTAGCAAGTAACTGACTCTCATTCTCACTATCCTTGGCACGTCGTTCCTCACCTCTTTCTGCTCTATCTACAACCCCGGACTGTGGCTAAATCTGTTAAGACGCTTGCCTCAGATAGCGGCCAACCTCTTAGCAGGCGCGTAGCAGGCCACGCCCCCCATCTCTTACATGGGGAGGGGGGTGGTCCATGTTTCTGGACGATACCCTGATGAAGGTCCATGGGGATGGGGATAGGGATAGGACGGCAGTGGTTGGTGGTTTTGGGGGCAACGAACTAGGAAGAAGGAGAGAGGGCACGCGACTCCGAGCCAGAAGTGCCAGAGAAAGGAACCCATAAACAATGGACGAAAAGAAAGTGAGGAACACAAGCACAGCCTGGCCGGTAGCAGCCCTGGAGAACCGCAAAGATGACGGGCAACAGAAAACAGTCCAATCAGAGGTTCGGACGCAGGCTCCTGGGCGAAGAAAAGGGCAGGAGAGGCATCTTCGAGAGTCGAGGAGGTTAACCAATCAGAGCGTCGGAATCGAGCACATGGGGTTCCTGAATGGTATCTGGGCGCCCGCAGACGGTTTGCTTCCTACTCAAGAGAAACGTCAATCAACACGGCCACACAGGCCACATGGATCATTGGCAGACCCCTTGCCCGCGCGCACGCCTTCGTTGTGTGGACTTTTCAAGGTCCCAGTCCGGGGCTGGCCTCTAGTCTGATGCAGCGACCTGGGGTCCAGAGCCAGAGGCACGAGACATGTGCTCGAGATGCGGTTGGACGACGGCTTCGATCGTCGACGACCGTTGCTTGCTGAACCGTGTTCCATCTGTGGCTGGTAACAGTCGTGTGCGCATCTGCGTGCCTTCTTTTCCGGTCGTGTGTGGTGACAGAGCGACCGGACACGAGTGGTTTCCAACCCTTCATGGCGATTGAGCTGAATCGCATGCAGATGGCGATGGATGACGACCCCCCTCCCTTTGCGAGCTCAGGGCCCGCTTGCAAAATGAGCACGTGGGCGGTTTGCTGCTGTAAATCTCCCCAACGTATCGTTATCTCGTGCGTGCGACGCACTTCATTCTTGGCCCTGCTGAATCTGTGGACTCGTGGAGGCCGTTGATCTTGTTCGTCTCAAATGCTTGGACTTGAGGTCGTCTAAACCGAGGTCGGTTGAGCTTGTACTCAAGAGGCCGCCTGGCAAGCATCGATTATGAGCGAATTGATCGCGGTGACTTCGCTGCAGAGGCATATGGAAACGGGCTAGCTGAGCTGTCATGATCGGATTTCCTCTTTCTGAGTTCCCGTGCAGCAGCAGCGCGCGTCTCCTCTCTCCGTCTCCTCAAAAATAGAGTTTGGTCCCGATTTTCTCTCCAAGTGGAAGCTCTGTTGCGGCGTGCCTCCCCGTGCCTCCTCCCAAGCCAGAACGTGGGCAACCTGTCTGTTCCCGATTTAGCCTAGCGCCCGAGCCCTGGAAATGGGGGCAGCCATGGGCGGGGCCTTTGCAGGGGGCCGGTTCGCGGGTGCCGTGGTGGCTCACGCACGGCACGAAGCTTGTTGATGCCGACTCTCCTCCACTCACTCGGCCGCCACCTCCAACAGGCGCACGTGACGGTTCACTGTTCACTGATACCGACTTGGGTATGAGAATCGCCAAGTCTTGGCAGAAAATCACTCAGGTATGGCCGCTTCGCGAGTTGTCTCAACGGCCCGGACACCAAACTCGTCCATGCATCCAAAGAGATCCATATTCCTAACTAGACCCAAACAAAAAGGTGCCTCATTAACATCGTAGCAATGTCCCCAAGTCCCTCACACCTTGGTGATGAGGGTTTTCCAAAAATTCCATGTCGTCAAACAAAACCGATACAAGTTACAGCATTCCACAGCGTCGTCGTCGAGCCCCCTTACACCTCGTTGCTGGGGTAAATGACCTTCGTCGTCGCCGCAAACTCCTCCTTAATACTCCTCAAGCTGACGAAACGGCTGAGCAGGTTCGAGCTCCCCGCCTTGTCGTTGGTGCCACTGGCTCTGCCACCGCCGAACGGCTGCTGACCAACGACCGCGCCGGTGCTCTTGCAGTTGATGTAGAAGTTACCCGCAGAGTTGCGCAACTTGTCTTCGGCAAACCTGATGACCGATCGGTCCGAGGCAAAGATGGATCCTGTCAAGCCGTACTCCCCAGTTGAGTCAACGAGATCGCAGGCCTCCAAAAAGGCATTTTTGTTTGTGACGTCGTCATACACGTGCACTGTGAGCACAGGGCCGAAGAGCTCGGTGCTCAAAAGCTTGTGGTTCTTGTTGGTTGTCTCGTAAATGGTAGGATGGATGAAGAAGCCCTTCGACTTATCATACTTGCCTCCCGCTACAAGGCTTAGCTCCTTGTCGTTCTTGGCTTGGTCAATCACGCCAGACAGCTTGTTGAACGACGCCTCGTGGATGACAGGTCCCATGAAGTTTCCGTGTTCAGCGGGGTTGCCAATGGTAATTTTGTTGACCTCGTTCACGAGACCCTCCTTGAACTTGGGCCAAACCGACTTGGGTACGTAAGCCCGCGACGTCGCACTGCACTTCTGACCCTGGAACTCGAAAGCACCACGGACCGTCTGCTTAACAGCGTTGTCGATATCGGCGGATGCGTGGATAAGGTGGAAGTTTTTGCCGCCCGTCTCGCCGACGATTCTTGGGTAAGATTGGTAGCGGCCTTCAGCCACACCAGACCCGATTTCACCGTACAGCTTGCGGAAGACGGCAGTGCTACCAGTGTAGTGAAGAGCAGCGAACTTCTTGTGCTTCAGCGCGACCTTAGTGACCTCCTCAGGATTACCAGGCACGAATTGAATGACGTCGCGCGGCAAGCCAGCCTCCAACAAGATGTTATAGACCAGCCAGTTTGAGAGAATAGCCGAGTCGCTGGGCTTCCAGACAACGACGTTGCCGAGCAGAGCTGGGGCTCCAGGCAGGTTACCAGCAATTGCAGTGAAGTTGAATGGGCTCACAGCGTACACGAAGCCCTCAAGAGCCCTGTACTCAACCCTGTTCCAAACACCAGGAGAGTTGTGTGAGGGCTGCTGAGCGTACAGCTCCTCGGCATACTGGACGTTGAAGCGCAAGAAGTCTGCCAGCTCTGCAGCAGCGTCAATCTCGGCCTGCCACGCGTTCTTGCCTTGGCCCACCATTGTTGTAGCCATGATATCGTAGCGGTATTTGCCCGAGATCAGGTCGGCGGCCTTGAGAAAGACGGCAGCTCGGTCGGCGAACGGCAGGGATTCCCACGCTGGCTTGGCGTTGAGGGCAGACGCGATGGCTTGGGAAACATGTTCCGGTGTTGCCTGGTGATACTTTGCGACGGTAGTAGCGTGGTCGGCGGGGTTGAACTGTTCTCCGACAATGCCTGTCTTGATCTTGGGGGCTAGTCAGCACATCGTCACTCATTCGTAAACGGGCAATCAAGACCGACCTCTTTTCCTGCGACGACCACGGGAACCTCCAACGGCAATTTTGTGTTCAGTTGATCAATGGCAGCAGTCAAGCCTGCGCGTTCAGCTGAGCCCTTGGCATAGTGGTGCTGTGTGATTGTCAGTCAACTACCCCTCACCACCCAGCTTCTTCTAAGCTTCGTTATTGGGACCTGTAACCCACGTTTGGCTCGTTGTTCACTTTGGGAACTTTGAAGGCAGCGAACGTCGCCGCTCTAGTGGTCGTTCTCGTCGCAGAGATGGCCAGGCGCGTTGACTGTCCAATAAGGGATGCAGCGGAAGCTCTCCGTCCAATAGATGCAATGCGTGAAGCACTCCGCAGCTGGGAGTTCAACAGCCCAGAAGCTCGGGTGGAAGACATGGTGGACAGCTATGCAAAATAACGCCGTCTAAAAAGATCAAGTGGCCAAAAGCTGGGCCTCTTCGGACGCGCACGAATCAATTGATAAGTCTGGCAAAGACCGTCTGTCGGCGATTTGGAGAGAGCAGGAAGGAGGAGGGGGAGGTAGCTTCGAGGTGAGGGAAAGCGGAAACCAGTTGGTTATTAAGCTTCGGCACGTCGGAGGCGCAACGTAATGAAAAGTCGTGAGTCGTGAGACATGCACCGTCGTTCCTAGATGCCGGCAACCATCAGGGCGCAACACACGGGTTGATGCGGGTTAAGAATGCGTGGGCAACGAGAAAGCTCATGAGGGGCTGCGGGGCTTGCCTCAGTTCAGAGGGACCTGGAATGTCATCCCGAATGCAATGACGTGGGGTCTTGCTGCGATCCCCTGCCGATAACAGTGGGTTTAGATGCTTATCACGGTTTGCGGGGTAGTTGCCCGCCAATCAGATACTCCAATTGTGCTGCAATCTGAAGCTCCGGCCAAGATAAGAGGTTGACTAGGCGATAAGGGAAGGTCTTTTGGAGAGCTTCCGATCCCGACACTGTAAAAGTCGGAACGACCCTCCGACCCGACGTCGGGACAGGCCTGGGTTTTCGAGAAATTAGGTTCAAGGGATGATATGATTTTTTTAGGAAAAAATCACAGTAGGTATCTTATTTTCAGTCCTTACATTATTAATTTTTGGCGCAACAGAAAAATCCAAACAAGACAATGCACAAATGAAGCGAAGCCCGACCAAGTTCGGGCTGTGAAGATGCACCCGCATCTCTTATCTTTCGGCCGTCTGCCGCCGTTGCGAACATGGCCTCCTCCTCTTCAAGGGTATATCATTATGTAACCATCCATCTTCGGATAGAGCGTCCGATCATGCTAGCGACCACGCCCAGCGTGCTTATTCCCCGTCACCGTTTGGTCGCTCTTGTTCAGGGAATGGCATCACAGGCTCCGGCTTGAGGTTGTACTTGAGCAAGGGCACAGTCAGGCCGTAGCCTTCAGTGATGCCTTCGGGATCGTGCTGATTGACCTCGACCCGGATGCAGATATCCAGACTACCGTCGTTGCCAGTACCATGTTGCGCCATAGCCGCCTTGTGCTTGGAGCCGGACTCGATCTCACCGAGATGCAGGTAATCGTGCCCGCCCTTGCCCGAGATCGTCGACCTTGCATCTCCATTGATCGACGGTGCTGCGAGTCCGCGATTGGGCGAGTTCTCCGTCAAAATGGCAAAATTACGGCTAGGCATGGTCACATGGTTGGAGCTTGACGTCTTGGTCGAGTCGCCCGGATCCTTATCGAAGAACTTGAGAAGCGTCTCGTCTGTGTCGTGGTTCAAGTGGTGAATCTTGTTTCGTCTCGCCAGCAGGTTGGCGATCGCAGCTGGCGGTGGCTTGTTGGTGATGGCAGATGATACCACGTTGGCCATGTATCGGTGGTCGTTCTCGGTGGCTATATTCAGACGGGGGTGGGAGTAGAAGCGGCCAAGTGCGGCGAGATGCACGTCGCCGCCGAGAATGGTGATGCGAACCGAGAATTCCGATGCAATAGCCTGCAGTCTTTCGACCAAAGCTCCACGCTCCTTCTTGTGCGTTCTGGCCGTGTAGTGGTCATCGAGATCATCAAGCAAGTCGACGCTGCCATCGAAATGGTTGAAAACACCGCCAGCTATCTTGGTTAGCAAAGAAAAGCGGCCGGAAGTTCTGATTGCACATACCCAAACCGAATCTTCGGTTCAAGAACTTGACTGGGCCCATGATAGGGCTTCTGAAGACGTTCTCCAGCCACGTGAGGCGCTAGCACCGGTCAGCTCGTTCACCTACACGCTAAAGAAGTCAAGCCAGTTTCCTACCGGATACGCAATCGGGATTCCCAACAACAATATCAAATGCTTCAAAGGGCGTCCTGATTCAGCCGCAGTCCTCAACTCATGTCTGAGGCGGCTGAAGATCAAGTCATATGTCTCGGGGTAGTTGATTTGATGTCTCGTACGCTACACTCGGTCAGCCAAAACAACCTCCTTGTCGGTGTCTTAGACAGCCCTTACCTCAGTTCGAGCGTCAATACCCAGGAAGGCGATACGCGCTCCCAGTCGGGCAAACATGTTGTGCGAATGCTCCGCCACGTACGGCTGCAACACGTCAGTACTTGAGAGAATGACATCAACTCAAGATTGCTTACGCCAGGCTGTGTTCCAACAATGTAGCTCGGGTCAGACTTTGCGGGTGCTACATAGGTGTCCATGAGTTGGTTGGGGTCGAGTCCCTGCCCTTCGGTGGTGGTCGTGCGATCTGTGCTCCTGTAAGTCCAACGGTCACGTTTCTCTCATGCAATGGCTACTCACCTGATGTATAAGTCGATACTGGGGGAGGCAAATGGTGCTGGAATAGCATATAGTACTTGTGAGCCGTTCCGCCAATGCCCCTGAAGACGTCGCATCGCATGAAATCGTCGACATAGGAACCGAATCCGTCGATAATCTGTCGCCGATCAGCAGAGCTTCTCCTTACATGCGGATTTCAACGTACGTCGTGGTCGTCCCAGATATTGACCTGGGGAATCTGGCCGTTGGCCGTGGCGAAGGGCTCAGTAGAGTACCTAGACTCCGTCAGAACTGCACCTGCATTCAGAAGCTGCCTCACACTCACCATCGAATGTAGTTCTTCAAGTAGTAGTCATCGCAAGCTTGGCGGAGCTTCTCCGGGAAGGGAAAATGCCTGCGCTTCTTGGGGTTCGAGATATCGGTCCACTCGCGCAAAGGACCGTCGACTCGAATTCCGTCATTGTAGATCTGATCGCCACCCCCAAGCCTAGACACAAGTCAGCAACACAGAGGGAAGTGATCCGAAACACTGGACGCACATGACATGGAACGGGCGTTCCTTGTGATGTCTGTTGACATCGTTCCACAGGGCGGGACCGCTCCAAGCATCCTCGTCGGTGCCAACACTGAAGCCGTTGCAAGAGTGGAACATGATGCGCATCGACTCGTTGACGGCGGGGACAAAGAAGTGGTAGCGGTCTGGGCGGATACTGGAGAAGCGCATGTCGGGTATCAGGTACTCCCACTTGGCCTCGGTCTGGGAAAGAGGAAGCGACAAGTCAAACGCCCAGAAGGTGTTGCGCGGGTCTGAGTAGAGGCATTGGCCCTGAATTTCTGTGCTGTTCGCGCCTGCGCCGTTTGCGCCGTTGGAGCCTTCACCATTGACGGTTCCATTCGTTCCGTTAACGCCATTCGCCTCAGGAATAGCATGCTGAGTGTCGGCAGAGCCCGCGGGACGCAGAATGAGGTGCGGCGCGAAGCTCTGCGTCTTTCCTCCGCCCTTAGCGACGATCAAGACGCTTCCATACCAGCGATCCGCGTCCATCCTGCGGTAGTTGAGCAGGGGACCGCAAATGATCTCCTTGCCATCGGGAGCGTCTGGCTGCTCATAGGAGTGGGCGGTGGTCGCGCGAGGCTGCTCGTCGCCGGTGGCCTCGCCGGCAGCGATCATGATGGGCTTGAAGTTTGGTGCGGCGTTGGGGTTCTCGGGCTCGACGCGGTCGCGGTTCAGGAAGCTGGCAAGATCGTTTGTGGTTCCGCGGTCCTGAGGGTCGCGGGGCACTGCGTGGGCCTGGGCGGCATGGCGCGCAAAAGCAGAGCTCTCTTGGTGGCGCCATCTGTTGGCGGACGCGTGAGGGTTGTGGCCAACATCATCGAGGGCCTCCCCTTGGGAGTGGTGAGACGACATGATGGCGTTTTGCTATTTTCAGGCCAGATTTTTGTAGATTTCGGCTTCGATTCTGAGTAACCAGCTGTTAGAATATGCGAAGCCCATGAGAACAGCTCTGAGCAACTGTGGCTCCTTACAATGTCTCGGCGCAAATTAGCCTGCCAGGGTCTGTTTGCGCGCCTGTGAGCTCTCGAGAGCTGGTCAGCAGGGGTTTGTTGTTTGCGATTGCGCGGCAACGAGGATATCAACAGTCGGGTGTATCTGGTACTACGGGAGGGACTGAGGCAAAGCGAGGAAGGGGGAAAAACGGGAACAGAGGGAAAAGAAAAACAGCTGGCGACGAGAGGGTGTTGCCAAATACCACACCATAAATCGCACGAGAAAAGTGTGTTGTGTTGGATTGGATGCTTGTTTGGCCGGGTAGTGCAAAGTGACGCGGGCTAGGAATGAAGTGGCAGGGATTGGCGTCAGTGGGCACCTCCGCTACGCAACCACTGCGAGCAACGCCGCTAGAAGCTGCCTGTCGAGCTGCACGGTGGACCAGGGGCTTTCTAGGGGTGAACCTGGGACGGACCTGACCCGAGCGTGTCCGTGGAGTTCACGGGGGCAGAGGTGCTGCGGCGCTGACGCTGGAGATGATGGCAATCGCCGTTTGAGATGTGCAATATTCTTCTCGCTGGGGTGCTCTCTTGTCGCGAGTTTAGGCTCAGACTTACGGAGGTGGCAGCAACCCCGATGTTGGCCCGTTTGTCGTTTGGGGGCCAACCGACGATAACAAAATGGGCAGAACAGAATCCATGATCGCCGTATCTTTCTCTCGCTCCCTTTGCCTCCCTTGCACGACCGCGGTCTACAATCTACAGTCTACACCGTCTAGCTTGGCTGGCGCTGCTAGTACTGCCAGGCGAACCGGACATTCAACCCACCTCAGTCCGCCATCCTTGTTGGGGGGTTCGCAGCAAATCCAATCCAGTCCAACGCCGTCCAGCTGACCATGCAGTCGAGCCGTGTAAGAACCGGGTCCGAGTCTCCCTCTTACATCCCAGCGGCTCCCATTCGTGCAAGCATCCGAGTCTAATCCACGCATCCATCCGTCTCGATACGCCTTTTACGAATGCCATACTTGGGGGGCTCAACAGTTGCTGATGCGTGGTAGGCAGCATCCTCCCGTCTCTTACATTACAATTGGCTGGTCATCGACAACGTGCTGGCGTTCCACCCATCGTCACCCGTCTCTGTGCCAAGTTTGCCGGTACTCGTCGGCGCCCTCTTTCGCCAATTTCTTTCTGGCGGGCGTCTTGGAGATGGGATGACGAGTGGCCAGAGCTCCCGCCAGCTTGCTTTTGGCAAACACACCGTTCCATGCTTGCAGGCGGTTCCCGGGCAGCGCACCATTCGGAGACCGCACAATGTAACCCTGCTACTGCGTAGTTTACATCGTACGAAGCCGCGAAAGCCTCCTGCAAGGTAAAGCAGACAACAGAGCATTTTGTCACTCCAGAGCTGAAAGGCGAGACTGCGCCCCTTCAACCATAGTCACGGGAGGCCTGCGGAGGTACGGGAACAACGGTTCAAATGCCTTGAAGCCTACAGCTGCCGCGGCAAGCTGCTGATTGCTTGAATGGGCATCCGTAAATTGTCGATACGCGCTGCGATGCCTGCCAGATGTGGCCTGGTCGGGGGTGAAATTGGTCAACTACGTCAGGACTTGTGGCTCTTGGAAATGAAACAGGAATGCCCCCACAAGGCCAAGGCTTAAGATGCCTTAGATGACCCGCCGAGGATCCACCCTTGTTGCCCATCACCCTGGTCACCCGCTGTGACTGTTGAGCTTTCGCCCCCCGGCCCCGGCCCTGCCACATCCCGTAGTGAAATCGTATCGCGGCTGCCGGCGGGTCACTTGGCGTCCCGGTCCTCTTCTCCGGGCGCATCCACTCAGCGCCGGGTCCATCCCGCTTACCGCCGATTTTGTCGTGTCAAGCCATTTCTTCGATTCGGAGCACCGTGCCTGAGCCGAAAGATACCCCTCGGAAAAATCGCCGGTACCTGGTAATTGCATTCGGCCAGCAATCGTGGGCTTGGATTGACAGGATAGCACGCATCACAATTAGATGAGGAGGGTCTTGAGCCGGGATTAATGGCACCATTCAAAAGGGTGATAGAACTAAGATGAAGTTGACCTATATCTTGGAGCGTCTTCATTCTGAAGCTCGAGTCACGGCTGTCATTGGCGTTTGGTAGCTGTCTGTTCACTGTTCCCCAAGTAGGTGCGTCCTAGTTGTGTTTAAATAAGTTACCTTATATCATCGAATCCTCGGAGGGAAAAGTCACCACTGGGTTCACATCAAGGGACTACAATCCCAACCCTCATTCTGCCTAAAATAAGGTAAGAAGAGGACCGTACTTGAGTCGGGCGATCGCGATAGCTCGAAACATCTACAAAGACCTGGAGCAGGCGTGACCACATCTGCTGCAAAGCCCGTGAATTTGCAGCATTTCCCATCAGATTCCAGGCTGCAGCGGCCTCTGGGTGCGCTTCGTGAGGCTCGAGCTGGCGAGAATTCTGGGGTTGAGTCAATCAGGACCGTGCTGGGCAGGCAACAGCGGGCTTTAGCGGCTCTCGGCAGCGGCACATCAGCGGGGTCCCCTGCAGGTCACTGGACTTCGTGTCAAAAGCTCCCCACGATCCAGGCAGCATACCCCCCTGTCTCGCGTCTTCCTTTCTCTTTTGCCTGACCGCCGCGTCTCGTGCCTGGCGTGGCAAGCATGTTGGCCAGTGTACTGGCGACAGCTTCAGGGCAAATGTGAATGCCGCCCAGCAAACAGAACTGTCACGGGCTAGCGTTGTGGCGGCAAAGCCATTGGAGGAGCTGAGGTGCTTCCTATGCTGCGGCGTTTGCAATACAAGGTACCTCCGAGGAGGGCATCCGTCAGCTTATTGATGGTGTTTTACCCCAAAGAGCTAACATACCAACGAGTAGACCTCCGTTTTCCAATACGTACCTGCCCAAATCGTGTCGTTGAGCTAGACTCTGCCTAGACGATCCTTTATTCATGTCCCCTCTTTTTGACAACCAACGGTGAAGTCTCGATGTGAATAAGCGAAGAGTAAACCAGTATAAAACAACTTCATCGTTTCCTTCATCTCTGACCAAATCCCTTCCCATTCACCTCAGCTGCATTCCATCTATCCTCCAGCCCGCTTGTCAACTGTTTCAACCCATTTTGTCACTTCGAGGCTCGATTGCTCTTTCCTCTCCACCCCGTCCACTAGCAGTCAGTCACCTTCTCTACACTACCTTAGTTATTTAGGTAGGCTTCTCAACTCACTTGCCAAGTTCAATCTCTGCTCGCGGGCTCCTCTGTCAAACCTACGCGGGAAGTCAAACCCATTGCCCCCGTCACCATGTCTCTCCCTCACCTTCAAGAGTTGCCAGCTCCTCATGTGGAGCTGGTCAATTATATCCACGACCACCCGGAAAAGACGATGATTGATATCATGGAACCCTATCGCAAGTATGAGGGCCAGCTTCGTTCTGTCTTCGCCCAGGACCGCAAGAACCCGGCTCTTGACGACCCTCACATCAATCTTGTGCCATTGTTCAACGAAAACACCAAGAACATCAAGGTTCGAGCGCGTTCTCTGGACTCTGAAACTCAAGAGGAGAAGGACCGCTACATAATGGCCCTTCCAGATGACAAGCGACGACCCAATGGCTCTCCTGCCGTGGTCTCGTCCCTCAAGGAGTTCCAGAAGAACTTCAACGTCTTCTCCGAATCCTCCCTCGTCGATATGAACTGGGATAACGTCGTTGCCGCTGGATCCTCCGTCATCAACACCCTTCTGCCGGTCCCCGCTGAGTTCAACACTTCCAAGCGCAAACTTCGGGAATACTACCACGAGAAGTTCTGTCCGGCATCTGACGTTGATCTCTTCCTCTACGGACTGACCCACGACGAGGCCATTGAGAAGATCAAGGAGATTGAGACTGCGGTTCGAGACGCCATTTTGACTGAGGTCACTGTCGTTCGCACCAAATATGCCATCACGATTGCCTCTCAATACCCCACGCGACATATCCAGGTAGGCATCAAGCGAGTATGATAAGCAAACTTGACTAACATACCGCTCAGATTGTCTTGCGCGTGTATAAATCCATTGGAGAGGTATGTGGCATAATTTCACTTTTCTATCACAACCTAGCCAATGCAGGCCAGACCACGGCAAACAAACAGCTAACGGCGTCAAGATTCTCACTGGTTTCGATATCGACGCGGCTGGTGGAGCCTACAACGGAAAGCAAGTTTGGGTGACTCCGCGAGCTTTGGGCAGTTTCATCACTCAGATCAACCATATCGACCTCACTCGTCGAAGCCCTTCCTATGAGAACCGTCTGTCCAAGTACAGTCATCGCAACTTCGAAGTCTACTGGCCTGATCTCGATCGCAGCCGCATCGATCCAACCATTTTCGAGCGCAGTTTTCAGAGAACCCTCGGCCTGGCTCGACTGTTGGTCCTGGAACGACTCCCCACATCATCCGTTCGTGACGAATACCTCAACAAACGGAGGCAGGAGAGAGGTCGTCCAGCAGCAAATCGCTACAACCCCCACCAGCTATTTGGCAACATCAAAGACAGCCACGAGGATGAAGTTGCAGACTGGGTTGATGAGACCGACGTGTCCAACTACCATACATTCACAGTTCCCTACGGCCAGCAGTATGTTGAAAAACAAACGCAGATGCAGTGACTCCTGCTGACTAGTGCAGTTTCCATGCGAAGAAGATTGAGAAGCTTTGTTACACTCGAGATTTGCGTAAGCTTTTCCAGCCTTATGCACACATCATTCCCCGACTGACTCAATTCCTAGTCCTCAACGCCGAGTGGAACCAACCCAAGGAGAGGGAGGTCCACCTTCACCGACATCCTGCCTTCTTTGGTCGCGTCGAGGACGTCATCGAAGATTGCTGTGGCTCCTGTCCCAAACCATCAACCCCGGAGGAGGTGGAGGCGGCCGAGAGGGAGGCTGAAATTTACATCTCTGGAAAGGTCTCATTCCTGATCGTAAGTGCTGAGCCATTTCCTCGGTCAATCGACTTACGGGGTTTATCATTATGCATAACAAATTGACTAACATGTCGGCAATAGGACGATCCCGGACGACAGCAAATCGGTTCCTTCAACCCTCTCAACGAGGATGACTGGACAGACATGGCCTACGTCGGAAACACAGCGCGTCTCTCCCAGAGTATTGTGAACGGCGATATCAACGAAGTTTTGGACTGGTTATCCCAGGAAGGGGCCGACCCAAACAAGAGGTCACACACTGGGTTTTCAGCATTGCATCTGGCTGTGATGGGCTCGACGCCTGAGATTGTTCGTTGTCTTGTCGAGCACGGAGCTAGGTTGACTGCTCGTCTCGCTGATGGCCGGACCGCTCTTCATCTTGCTGCCGAGCGAGGCAATGTAGACATGATCAAGATTCTCATGGAGAAGAGCATTGCGAACGAGGAAGAAGAGGATGAGAAGCAGGATCGCCGCCGCAAAGACATGCGTACCAAGTTGCAAGACGGTTCCTCCCGGAGCGTCCCCGAAGATGACGCGTCAATGAACGGGAACACCAACAACGAGGGCGACGATGAGGACTCTGACATTGACATGGTCGATGCCGGCAATACCGAAGCTGATTCTTTGGCTACAGGATCCTTCGTCAAGGTCAAAGATGAAGACAAGAGCAAGGAAGATCTCGTGCTGGAGGAATCCACCGATGAGCCCGACTTTTACAAGATTGACGTCTTGGCTTGGGATATCCCCTGCTCCCCCCTTCAACTAGCAATCTCGGAAGGACACGAAGAGGCCGTCAAGGCTCTCTGTGAGTTCGGAAGCGACGCTCTTCTCCCAGTCAAATTCCTCGACTCTGAGAAGCAACCCACAGCCGCAATTCTTACCCTTGCGCTTGCCCTATCGCTACCTGTCGAGAAGGCTAAGTCTATGGCTCTCTTGTTATTGAAGCTGGGCGCTACTTCATCCCAAGCGGATCTCAACGGGTGCACCGCCTTCCACCGCTACGTTGAAAACGGTAGCCAGGAGATGATTGATGCGCTGTGGGAGCATGATAAGGCCGGTCTGAAGACCGCTCTAAACCACATGGTGTTTGGCAGCCGCTACTGGGACCCCCAGGCAATTGCTCCTCTTCACACAGCCATCGAGAATGGAGACTCAATCTTGGTGCTCAAGCTACTCGAAGCTGGCGCTAATCCTCAGATCGACTTCGACACCTGGCTGAAGGCAGTCAAATTCTCCAAGGCATCCAACCGACTCAGTACCTATGAGGAAAATAAGAAGCTGTTCCAGCGGTCAGTGACACAGCCCCTGATCGTTGCCATCAGGGGATGTTCCGACCCGGAAATAGCCCTCAAACTCCTCGAGAACGGCGCAGACCCCAACACTTTGACCAACGAATCACACCAGGTAATCTCGGACGAATGGCAACGACGATACAATAAGGGCCAGTCTATTCTGGATCTCGTGCGAAACCAGCTGAAGCACCTGCGCGAGTACAAGGGCGAGAAGACGTCTCTCAAGAAGCCTTCTTTACCCGGCGGCATCGACGACTTCCTCCGAACGTACGAAGAGGGGACTTATCAGCATTGGATGTTCTCTCAGAACATTGAATACCGCAAGGCAAGCTATGAAAGGAAACTCGAACGGTACGAAGAAGAGAAGAAGAAGCACGCAGAGACCAAGGGTGCGTCTGAGAAGATGGAAGCCATTAAGGACGTCATCGCAACGCTCGAGAAGGTGGAGAAGACCATCATTGACAAGGGAGGCAAGACTTTCGAGGAGCTGTACTCCGATATCAAAGCTCCCGAAGACGACTCGAGCAATCGTGCTTCTTCGCCTGAGGAGAGACTCAACCTATACGACTACAACATTTCTTTCAGCGGCGTGACTGACGTCACTGAAACGAGGAGGGCTGCCTACCTGGAGATGTAAGTCACCAAATCAAGAGCGTCACGTAATGAAGCTAACAAAGTCGCAGGTTTGAGGCTGCATGGGCCGGAAATGTGGACAAGATCAAGAGTCTTACTTTGCAAGCTTGGGGCAAGGATCAAGATGAGCCACCGCTGAAAATCTCTGTCAACGACGATAGACATAATACGCCTTTTTCATTGGCGTTTCTTCGCGGTCATTACGACGTAGCATCGGCAATTTTGGAGATTGTCATGGCTCAGTATGCCCCGGAGGAAGAGGAGGCAACCCGGTACAAGCTGGACAACGGCAATTCCGACGACGAGGACGAGGAGTCCTACGAAAGCGACGCAGATTTCAATGACGAACCCAAGATCATTTCAGAGATCGTCGATAAGAAGTTTACGATTGAGAACATTGGTCAGGTGTCAATGCAAGTCAAGTCGACTGTCAAGCCCATTGAGTTTTTGACTGAAAGCGTGCAAGCCTTTGCGATGGCGAACGGCAAGCCGAGGAACGATTGTAGACAATCCCTGTTCATGTTTGTTGTGCAACAAGACGACCAAGCCGGATTGAAGGTACTCCTCGACATGGCGACCCACTTCGCTGGTCAGAAGCTCATCGACGGCCGACACGGCGAGGAAGAAGAGGATGTCGGAGGGCGCTTTTCGTTCCCGGAAGATGCCTTCCTTCGGGCTGTCCAAGAAGGCAGAACCACAGTTTTGGCCGAGATCATCAGCCGAACCGGCGCGGGCATTCCGCTGGACGACCTTGTCAAGAAGAGTGGCATCGAGATGAAGAGGAAGCCGAGATATTACCAGGGATTGACGGTCTACGGAAAGAAGAGGTAAATAGCTATCATTGTGATGATCGCGGCTGTACTGACAACATTACAGGAAGGACTGGGCAACAGCAGGGCGCAACATGGTTGTCAGGTCGACCGGGATGAAGACGCCGCCCCTCCTCCATGCTGCCCTCAATGGCAACATTGCCAGTGTGGAATGGTTCCTCAGCGATGCCCCGCATCGCCATTACACCGACTTTGGAAAGTCCAAGACAGCCCGGGAAGATCCCAGACTGAAGCATCTCAGCCAGTCGCCTGGAGGGTTCGAGCGCGCCATTTCCAAGTGGCTAGGCATTCAGAGTAAGTACGCCGCAATTCGTTCCATGGTACACTCCTTGCTGATATGGCCATCCAGATGAGCTCGTCTTGCACTGCGCCGTGATGGGACCGTCGAACGAGGCCACCGATAGGACGGTCAAGTACCTCATCCAGGCGTGTCCCAACTCCTTGGAGTACAAGTCGACCTCCGGCGAAACGCCCCTCTGGCTCGCCTTCTTCTTTGGCAAACTCGAGATCGCCAAGATGCTCATCAAGGCCGGCGCGAACCAGATGATCCGTAACAACGCGGGTGACAACATCATCCATGCTGCCTTGGACTGCTCTCCCAAGGCCTGCAGGCTCCGTCCCATGCTGGAAGTCGTCGACTCGAGCATCGTCACCCATTTGTTCCAGCAGCGCAACAACCTTCACGAAAGCGGCACAACCCCTCTGCACTCGTGGATCACCAGCGCCTGTCGAGGATACCATTACGCCTACAGGAAGTCGTACGACAATGACGACCAGATCCTCGAGGTTCTCGGCTTGATTCTGGAGTACTCCAAGGGCTCCGAGCTGGAGGTGCTCTCAGGTTCCGGCGACACTCCTCTGCACACGGCCGTCATGTCCCGGAACAAGCTCCTCACCAAAGCTCTGCTCGAATACAACCCCAAGCTGTTGTACCGCGAGAACGCCGTCGGCCGTACCCCCGCAGAAATCGCCCGCGAGGAAGTGACCGGCGAGAAACTCACCGCGCCGGACACCATCTCCTTCCACTTCAAGAACTACAACAACGACAAGGAACCGCGCGCGCTGGTCAACCGCAATGCCGACACCTTTGTCGATTACAAGAACCGCAGTGCCTGGACAACCACGTCCTTGACGGACAAGCAACGGGTCTGGGAGATTGTCCGCTCTGTCCTCGAGCAGTGCCCCGGCAAGCGCCGTCTCGTCTCCCTCAACGAAGCAAACGACGTCGCCAAGCGTCTGGGGGAGAAGTACAACAGCACTCGCTACTTCAACATCCGGGCGCGCAACGACGAGTACGCCGACGCCGAAGAGAACGAAGCCAAGGAGGAGAACAAGGAGGATTTCGTGGCTCACTCTCGGCGGGCAAGAAGTACTCAGGCTTGGTGCTTCCCCGTAGACGATGCACAGCCCACGTGTGCGGGCTGTGGGGAGAAACACGCCTAACGCCAGGACGTTTGTGAACGTCGAGTGCCGCCGAGGAAGAAACTGACACAGAAACTGAGACAAAGACAGACGGCTCGATGATTGAGGGTTAACTAACTGTGTGATTGAATTCTTTGTTCATTTGTACGCCCTATGTGGAAGGATGGACGTTAATTATCACGGGTCTTCGTGGCCTTTGCTCCAGATAGCTACCAGATTGAAAATCTCGTTACCCTCATCTCCCTCGCTCTCATCGTTCCAGTGCGAATTCTATTGGCTATACCGGCTTAAGGAGAGAATTACGAAAATGGTTGCCTTGGTCTAAACCTCTTCTGCGATGCTAACTCAAGAGATCGTAGAAATTCATGATTGAAGTCACCCGCAGTAGATATCATTGGATCAGTTGCTATTAGATTCACGCAGAGATGGATATGAAAATGACTTTTCCCAACGCCTCTCCAGCTCTGCCAAGCACGTCCACAGAGCTATCCTATGACACTCGCTCAAACTCCCTGGGTATCTCGAACAAAATCCACTGCTCGTCACCGGCAACCGTGGCCCTGGTCTCACCATCTGCACGTTTCACGTTAGTGGTAGACGGGCATTAGAGGAAGGCCCTCATCTTATGTAGACCTCGATCGTCTCCATGTCGCCAATGTCAGCATCCGCGACGGTAACATCCTCTTCAAGCTCATCACCGTCGAACATGAGCGTGATGGGAGCATCAGGCGCCAAACCACGCATCTTGCGAAACAGTTCCATAATCGTTCCGATCTTTGTGGATGGTCGCACCGATGTCTTGAGGGGCTCGTCCGTCTTGGTCTTGAGTAGAACCTTGATCTTCTGCTCCTCGGGCTCGGCCTCTACGACCTCGTCGCCCCCGTCTCCGTCTTCGTCGTCGGAGTACTCCCCGCGGTCATGCCTGCGTTGCCTCGCCACTTGCCTCTCATGTTCCTCCCACAGCGCCGGTGTCCACATCTCCATGTGCACCTTTGTCCAGTCTTCCTTGAAACCGTCTTGCCCACCAGCTGTCTTGCGATACTCGCCCTGTAGATCGAGACTATAGAGGGTTGTCAAGTCGTAGAGCCTGTGCCCGCGCCAGGTGAGAAAAACCTCACTTATCTCTGACTGAGGAAGGTCCAGTCGTCCGCTGTGCACGTCTATCCATGCGTTGCGGAGAACCTTGATCGGTTTGGACAGGGTGAACTTGAACTGCTTGCTGACGACGCCGGGTATGTCAGAGGTGACGAAGATGACCACTACCTGTTTCGCGTCCTCGCTCTGTTCCCTCGCCAGCCTCTCTTGAGCTTCTTTCCGCTCTTTTGCCGCTCGAATGTACTCCGCCATCTCATCGTCGTCGTCTTCCGTGGCAGCGGGATTCTTTTCTTCGAATGGATCATCGTCGTCGTCGTCTATTACCAAAGGAGAGGGATCCCGGTCCTCAGGAACGGTTTTGCGGATGGGAGACGCATCGTAAATGTCATCCTCGTCGTCGTCGCTATCGTCGATCGAAATGATAGGCTTCGATGGCAAAGGTTCCTGTTTGCGCGGCGTTCGGGAAGCAGCGGCGCGTGTCATTCGCTTGGATGGGGTCTCGTTACCGGCTCGTTTGGAAGGCGACGGCTTTATCCTCGACTCTGGGGACTCGTCGCTTGTACGGGAACGTTTTGACGGCGGTGTGTCTGGGCCTCTGCTACGGTGGACAGATCAGCATCATGGAGGGGTGGCGCGAGGCTTGAGAGGGATGGTGGTACCTGAGATCCTCATGCTGGTGGTAGGTTTCGTGGAACGGATCTTCGCTTGCTCGTCTTGGTGAGGAGCCCCTTTTCGCGGGAGAAGGGGCTTGCGAGCTCTTTTCCCGCTCAGCCTGTTTGCGCTTGCGCTGTCGTTCCTGCTCCAGTCGCTCTTGCTCGAAGACGCTGGCGCCACGGTTGAAGAGGCTAATCCCGTCATCGTTGTCCTCATCGTCGCTATTATTGACCACTGGTTTCGGTGCAGCTTTCTGGCGCAAAGCAGTCGGCTTGAATGGCAAGCGCTTTTTCGGCTTCGCTGCGTCTGCCATCGTGGCGCGGCTGGTTTTCGATTTTGTTGGAGGAAAAAAAAAAAGGTGATGCGATGCGATCAAAGTTGCGTTGCAGGGGCCAACAGGAGGGTCGATGAAAAGCCGACGGACGAAAAGATACAGTAGCCAACGGCTGGGGTTTTTTTTGGAAGGGCAGTTTTCGACAACGTAGAAAGAAACGGAAAGCTCGGGGGCTATGCCGGAAGAAAAGAGGCGGCAGGAGAGAGCATCACGGCCATGCGCCCCGAGAATGAATTGGAAGGCGCGCGCATTGTGTTGGGGGGCGGCGGTCGCTGCAGTGTGGTGTGGTGTGTTTCCGTGGTGAGAGCGCAAGAATTGATTGCTGGACCCCACCTGCAGTTGCCTGCTGCACATTTCAGACCGTGGGGTGTGCGCTGCCCAGGTAGCCTTACAGTGCGAACCATCCTGGGACCTACCTGAGTACCTATCTTTTGGAGCGACCAGTGCAGGTGCCTTCCACCAGCCCCGCTTTGGCCGTCAACCGCATCGGCGCCAGCTGTTTGCCAGCCAGCAATCTTCGAAACATCGTCAACGCATCCAGTGCCAGGATCCATCAGCCTCACTCACTCACTCGCTCATCACTGCCGACTGCACCTTATACCCACCGATCGCCTCCATCAACCTCACCTTATTCCGGAGCAAAGAGCTTCACAATGGAGAACGGAAACATCAGCCAGGGCGAGGGTAAGGACCCCTCCAGCTTCCTCAGCGACATCATTGGCAACCCCGTCACTGTGAAGCTCAACTCGGGCGTCGTCTACAAGGGTGAGTGATTGGTCATGTTGAGGCTGGAAATACTCGGCATCTGCGTGTATGACTTGGTTTGGGGAGCTAACACGCTCGACAGGTGAGCTGCAGTCTGTTGACGGCTACATGAACATCGCGCTGGAAAAGACTGAGGAGTACGTCAACGGCGTCAAGAGGCGGGCGTACGGCGACGCGTTTGTGAGAGGAAACAACGGTGAGTCAAAACTGTCCCAGCAGCTTTGGAATTATCATGCTGATGAATGTTGTACAGTCATGTACATCTCCGCGGACTCGTGAGGGAAAGGAGGATGAGAATTTGATGATGGCTACGCGGGGGGCTGAAGCTGGGCACTGCGTCTGCAGATGATACTCGTCGAAGACGCTCATCACACAAAAACAAAAATCTACCAAGCATGAAATATACCCTCAGTTCCCAGCTCATCGGTCACCAATCACAACCTCGAAGTCCACGCGAAATATGTGACGCCATGCAGCGCAACCTCCCCCTTCTCATTCTTCTCGACCGTCTCTCCCGCCAGAATCTCATCAAACCTGTCCTTGAAACCCTCGGCTGCCGCGCCCTCCAGCACAGCAATCTGGCTCAGCGTACGGATACGGTTCCACACCGCCTCGGGCGTAAGCCAGACGGTGAAGGGCACCTTTCCCTCGCCAACAGGAACGCTGAAGAGGGGCATCTTCCGCCCACCCTCGAGCACAACGTCCTTGACGGCCTTGAGCGGGTTCGAGTCGAGCTGCCGGTCAAAGACGTCTTTCCAGACGAAGTCGCGGAAGCGGGGCTGGCCGTCGGTGCCAAGGCTAAAGACCAGCTCGTTTAGTGACTGCTCCCATGGCGTGCTGGCTTGCCAATGCTTTGGCTTGTTGTCTATCGCCATTGTCAGCTGGGAAAATCCTTTAATTCGTGAGCGGATATCGTAATGGAGAAGGTCTTACAGTCTTCAATATTCCAGATCAAACCCAGCACAGCTGTAGGTCTCAAGACGCGGTGGATCTCCTTGAGAGCATCCTCGTTTGCGAACCTGTCGGTGTCAGTATCTTGCCAACGGCAACTCCTCAAGCTCCCTTACCAGTGAAAAGCCTGTTCATAAGGTCATGTCAGCGGTGAATCATTTGAAGCCAAAGTGTCTCAAGTCGAGCCTGAGAGGGAACGGGAGACTGACCTGTCCAACAACACACGCATCGCCCCACTCCTCCTCCAATGGCACCTTGGCCGCAAACCCATCCCTCACCACCGTGCCCTTCAACGCCTTCCTCTCCAGCTGTGCGCGCATCTCCGCATGAGGCTCCACAGCCACGACATTGAAGCTCTCGTGCCTAGCGGCCAGAACCTCTGTCAATTTGCCCGTGCCCGCCGCCAGGTCGAGAACATTGGCATGTGCAAAGTCGGCAATCTTCAGATGCGACAGGAACCGCTGCGTCGCCTCGGGCGGGTACGAGGGCCGGTACGCGTCATATGAGGCCGCGTCCGAGAAACCCTTGGTACCGGGGTGAAGTTCCGTGGGAGACATGTCGGTTTGTTCGCCTTTCTATATCTCCAAGAAAAAGGCTAGATCCGAATGTTTAACGCTAGACAGTCGACAGTCTAGGCGATGGCCAGCATGTAATGACTCCAAAAGCCGAGATTCTATGTGCACAGACGGAATAGATAGATACTCTCGGAAGGGAAAAGTAGTCGCGGGAAAGCTCAGATGTCCACGTTGATATCCCTCAAGGCCAAGGATCCTTCATCGGTGGCGCACGTCATGTCCGTTGAGCCACTCATGCCAGCGTGGGGTGGGTAGGGAGGGAGGGGCCAAGCGAAGGAGGGGACCCATGGGAGGCGTGGAGTTGGGCATATCCGGCGGCCGGTGCCGAAATCGCGGAGGTTGCGCCGAAGAACGGAGCAAAAAAAAGGCACCTCATGCAATGGTGGGAGCCGAAAATGCGCTTGCCAGGTGCAAGGATACATACATGACGTTACAGGCTTACTATTGGGCTTACTTTATGCTGCTTGACCCCCCAGCCTCGACACCACGCTTTCTTCTCACAAGTCCAAGCAGTCAGCGTAGGTATCCGAGAGCGAAAACAGACTGGTCGAAGAATCACTGAACCTGCACGGCAATTGTTCTTAATTCTTCTGTTTATTCTTTCTATGTGATTGATGTTGTTAAGGATAGTCGGTGCCCCTTTCATTTTAGAGGCCTGACGATGGATTCCATCGCATTCCCGATCGTCTGCTGTTCCCCTCCTTCCCTCGCTGTCTCACCTGCTTGTAACCCCGCCCGTAGATATTTTTACAATCCTCAAACGCCTTTGGGAAGCCTCCTTTTTTGTTAGGCGCCAAGATTCCCTGTCCTTTTCCATCTACCCTGCCCAGCATTGGCAGTTCTACTAATGATACATTGTTATTAGAATTCCAAGTTGAAGAAAAGAAAATGCCTCAAGACATTGAAAAAGTAACTCGCTGTGCCAACCAATGCTGTTCATCATGTACTGTCCTCAGCCTGAATTTTCCTGAACAGCGTGGTGCTTTAGCTCCGGCTGCTGCTGCTGCTTCCACTGCTGCCGTCGCTGGGGTGGCGGTGATGGTCGTGATGGGCGGTAATGTACTCATCGGGCGCGAACGTAACGTGGTGGCCCTGTTGAGAAGGCAAAAGGGCGTGGTCGGCACCGGGAGTGGTGACCGGCGAGCGGCTTGGGCTCGCAAAGGGGTCGGAAAACTCGCCACCAGGGGAACCCTGGGGGACAGTAGAGTAACCCTTCTTGCCGTTGTTGGGGATTTGAAGGCTTCCGGAAAATGAACGAACGCCAGTGACCTTGGGCTGAGGAGGGCTGCCACCTCCGCGAGCGTTGTTCAGGTGGCGGTTGACAGGAGGTGGGCGAATAGGGACTCTGACGTCGACGCCATAGTCCCCGGAAATACGATCGGTTGGGCCATACTCGTCGTCGTGCATGGCCGCGGCTCCGGCTCCGCGAGGCTGGTATGTCTGGTATGTCACATCGGCACTGGGCTCACCCTCCAGACGTCTCAAAGCATCGGCTTGACTTGTGACGCGACCCTGAGAAGACATGGACTTGGGGCGATAGGTCTGGGGGCCATAGTTATTGCCGCCACGAGAAGACGATGCCGGAGAATTGAAAGGATCGGAGTTCGTGGGAGAGGAAGGCGAGACGGGAGCTTGAGCGACGTACTTGCCCTTGCCTTTGGCCGAGTTCGGGGGAGAGTCGGTAGCGGGGGTGCCAGGACGAGAAATCCAGATGCCATCGACCTCGATACCAGACTGGATAGCTCGGACGCCGAAGGGGATGTCGGACTGCTTTCGCGGGGGAGGAAGACCGGTTGATTCCATCTCAGAGGCGTGAGCTCGCTTTTCGGCATCGATAATCTCAAGTTTCGCCATGTAACGATTCGTCCACCATAGCTTGACAAAGCCAATGGCGAAGACGACGGCGATGGCACATGCAAGGACCTAGAAGCAACCGTTAGATATGTTGCAGATCATGAAGGACAACTCAGCTGGGAAACATACGAAGGTCATCTGCTGCCACAGCTCCCAATCCACGAAAAATCTTCCGCCCATCTTGATGGTGTTTTCTTGTGACTGACTGAATTCGGGATAGAACGGTGAGGGTGGTGATGATCGATGAGATACGCTCAGTGGCCGAGCAGGGGGCAGGGGATGGTGATTGAGATCAGATGAAAAGTGGTGATGGTGAATGATCGGAGCGCTGCGCCGGTCTACTTGAGGCGATGAAAGAAGTGAAGAAAAAGTCTTTTCGGACTGAGGTTGGTTGTTGTGACGTCCGCCTCTTCTGCTTTCGGCCAGACCCTTTTTCGAATGCGGCAGGTGGCACTTCGGATGAACGGTGTAAGTGGCACGCAATTAGCCCAACCGGTGTTGCTGGTATTGAATACAGCCGGGACAGGCACCGTGTCTTTCAAAGGAAGGACAGAAAATCAACCCCAACACCTTAAACAATATTTTGGCGGATTGTCGTGTTCGGCGGCTCGAGGCGATGATGTCGGAACAAGGTGACGAAGGGTTGGTATTCAAACCAGACCAAAACGACTGAAACTCCGTTGAGTATTAGTCAAGACGAGCAGCACACAAAAGCAACCTCGTATTCAGAAGGCAACGGCAGATATTAAACCCTCGGCGGTGAAGAGGAAACAAAACCCATGTGGGAAGCAGTGTCCAGGGTGTGAATGGTCGGAAGGGTGGCAGCAGGTTTTGTATGAAACAGGGTACACGGCTAGCAGCAGCAAACACAACTCATCACATCGCTTGCACCGTCTACGATGGGGAGAACATACGCAAGGCCCAGACCTGAGCCTCGAAAGCGCTGGACTGGGACTAGACTGACGGCAACCGTGGACCATCGTCCGTCTCGGGCAGAGTGTGTCGACAGTGGCTGGGCGACGTCTGTTGCCCAAGTGGAGATGGGAGGATTACTGAGGGTACGGAGGAAGAGACCACCGGCCGAGGACGTGCGAGGTTGAGCATGTACAACCATTAACGTCCACGTCCTCCTCCATCAAGGGGCACTGAAGGTCTGGTGTGGTGGTATCGAGGCCGCGGGCGATTCCTGAGCGCTGTTCTCGTACTCATGGTCCGCTGCAGAGAGGAAGTCTGGATCATCCCTGCTCCTCCATCTAGATCCCATGTCGCGGATCGCGACAAGACACTATGCCCGTTTGCGTTGGGCCGATGGCGTCTTGAAGAGGCTCACACTCGGCCAACAGCACTGAGCCGGGTCGCCGCCATGTCGGAATGCTCTGATCTGGGTTGACAAGTTGGGCACGGCGAACGCTCGCTGAGTTGAGGTGCGAATGCGTAGTGTGACGCCACTGAAAGCTGCGGGGGGATTCGCCAGACTCTGGGAGAGAAGCATTCGCAGTGTGCCACGACAGAAAGAGGTCTCAAATGGCCGTTTGCGGAATGTAAGGTACGGGACGGGTAGCCTTAGCTGCTGATTTAGCGCCGAAGGAAGCGCGGCAGGCAAGCCACACCTGATTTCCAGACCGGGACCCACGAGAAGCTGCTCGCTCCCACTCAGCATCTTGGCTTAGGGTAGGTGCTGTGTGTTTGTCATGCATGTTTGCGGCAAGAGTGAAGCCGCCCTCTGCCACGTTCTCGTGATATTGAGTATTGTTCGCTGGCTGCCACGGCTCTGTGCGCTTTTGTCTTGACGTGAACGTGTTTGATTCTAGAGTTTCCGTGTCACTTTGCATTCCCAGGCCGCTGGAATTTTGGGGCCTGACATGCGACTCAACTGGCCACGCTTTCCGGCCGGCTGCTGGCGTACCTCATCTGGTGTGCTGCCTTCTCGCAATGCTGCAAAGGAACCTTAGACTTGAATGCGGCCCACGCCAGTTGAGAAGCGGGCGGTTTAACGCAGGAACCGGCAGCAACGCGATGCACAGCCTCGGGGGCCGCTTCGGTCGCGGTACCCCTGGAGATCTCACTTTCGGGTTGATCTCCAGTCTGACTCCCGCATGTTGCAGTATGCGGCAGTGTGTGTGCTCTACATAGCATCGCATTGCGTGTGGAGCACAGAGGGCTTCGACCTGAAAACAACGATTGGCCTTGGCGAGCGACGTGCAGGGTACGATCGAGTGCGACTCTAGCCGCGAGGAGGAGTGTTTGAGCATCTCTGCTTGTGACGACCGTTAGCAGTCCATCGCAAGTCGTCTTCTCTGCTCGGACACTCGACGGTCGATCAAATCATATGCTTCTTTTCTTAGCTGCTTGGATACCATGGCGCCGGCCTAGCGCGCCACCATGTGGCTCCATAGTGAAGACTGGGGAGAACAGACGTCGTCCCGTTACCACAGTGAGATGGCACGATGCCCAAGTTGAAGGCCTCCCGGGCCAGGTGGGTTGCTTGAGTTGATTTGACTCGGCGCTTGATGTCAATGCGGTTCGTAGGCGCCACTGGCTCGTCCTTCCCACGGACGCTTGGAAATTACCTGCGTCTCAGCGCCATGCAATCCGAGTAGGCCATCGGAGCACGTCGACGGCAACCAAGTGGTCCAAAACCAAGTTTGAAATTGACAAATTGATATGCCATGAGGCTTGTTGTTTGTCAAGCTCCCAGAACCACGGCCACGGGGTTGTCACAAACTGTGGAGGCAGCCATCGTAAGGTCCTGACATGACATGCCAGGACATTTCCACGAGAATCACCGGGAACCAAAACGATGCACTATATTTCATGATCTGCTTCGGTTCCAGATTTTTAGTCGAGGCGTCTGTGATGCCAGGTCGACATTCGGGGCAGTTCAAGGTTCTCAGAAGAATAGCAGGCCCATTTCTTTGTCTGCGTAGATATTCGGTGAATTTTCCACGCAGGTCCGTCCAAGCTGCAGCCTGGGTAAATGACGGAAACACGGGTTGACTATGCCAGTAAAACGCAGGCGACCGTCAGATTGTGAGCCGCTGACGGCAACACCGATGATCACGGCAGCCAGGTGGTTACGATCAGAGGGTAACAAAGACGACGATTAGTCGCGTCGCCGATGGCAGGCCTTGTCGCGCTTGATGCTCGACGTTGAGAAGCGACTGCCAACCAACCAACGTAGCCTCGCCGAAAGCTTTTGTGATCGTCTCACGACAAAGAAGTGTTCCACAGCAAGCCCAGTAGATCAGTCCCAATGCGGCTTTTGCTGAGCGGTACCACTCTTGGTTGGCAAGGACAGGAACAAGAAGGTCATGAACAGATTGTTCGCCAGAGTTTTCTAACTGTCCGTTCCAGCGTCGCGTCAATCCGACTCGTTACTTGCAATATATGGCACCAGCCGCCTATTGAGCCGACATCCTGGCACCTTATCTTTCAAGCCAAGGGAGCTGCCGCCGTCGGCTGTCGAAACGCAAGTATGTAGCTACGCCATGTCTGCAACGATGGGTTGGGGCGCCTGCGCACTCGATCAGCCGGACAGGAACCATAACGCGGGGCTGCCTTCTCACGATAACTCAATCCGGAGGGTACTAGCAAGCCATTTTTTGCTGCCGCTGCTAAGAAACTGCCATGCGTCGGCGAAAATAGGGTGTGGTCTTCGGCAGCTTACTCAAGCTTTTTCGAAGATTGAAGCGCCGCCGCTACGACAAACACAGCCTTTAGGTCAAGTGAGTGAGGCCATCGTCGGCGTCAACGAGAATAGTCGCGCGGCGGCGGAGGGGGAAGTAGATATGATCTCGAGTCAATTCGTTACGGTGTTGGAAGGTGTTACTTCCGCTTGCGTCCGATCTTGCATGGAATCGTCGATGACGGTAAAGTTCTCAACCAGAAAGCCGGACCTGAAAAAACAGCGTCCGGCTTTCTGGTGAAGAAGGCGTGAGACTCCCCTCAATTGGCGGAAAGTCGGTCCTTCCGACCAGACCTTCGTCGGTGCAACTCGTTCATAAGCTGGCCTTCCTCCGGTGTGGTATATGACGACTCCTTCCCGTTCAATTTTCGGATTGGACGATGCTCTCTCTATGCCAGGGGTGTTCCGACCGGCTGACTTGGTGTGCGACACCGGCATCCCCGTTGACCGGCGTGCTGATCACGTGCTGGACGGCATTCCAGGATTCCAAATTTTCGTCGATACCGTCAAGCTGGCGCCGGAAAGCGAGAATATGGCTCCCGGCGACTGACCGAAGAGGTTCCCCGTCCGGGAAAGTGGTGAGCGGGCGAGTTGGTGGAATGAAGTGGATGCCGATGAAAGCGTCATCCATCTGATAGGCGCGGGATGCGCATCAGACTCCGACGCGGTCAATCAGGAACGGCTGGACGGACATGATGCAGGTCCGCGGTGGCATTGGGTGCAGAATGGAAAACCGGCGTGCCGATCGCGCAGACTTCCTTCAAACCCGGTGCCGAGGCATCCGGGGGCGCACCGTTTGTACGATGTGGAACGCGGGACCTCGTACTGTAGGGCGCTGCGATGCTTGTGAGTGACTGCTCCGTGCAGATAGGACTACTGAAAGGCAGCGATGGCGGTCTTGGAAAAAGCGAGTCTGGACCCGTGACTTGGTCTCGGCCTCTCAGCAACTCCACGATGGATGGTCGTCCTTGGGTGGTACCATTTTAACCGCTGGAGCCAGGATAATCAGGGCAGTGAGGGCAGAGAGGGCATGCCGTAGCGGGGATAGCGCTGGACGGACGTGGTGGATGACGGCAAGCGTCACCCCATCTTTGCGGACGGGAGGGCAGGGTCTCTGCAAGGCAAGGCGGGCTGGGCTTACACAGTACCTACCCAAGGGCGAGGTACCTTGCGTCTGATGCAATCAGCGTGGCCTCCAACGTAGCGCTGCGTAGCGATCCGACGAACCTTGGGCCTTTTAGGATGGGTGGGTTGGCGGCTGACGGCCAGGGAAAACATGGGACAAACACATGTCATTGTGCCTTGCCGACCCAGGTGCCCTTGCCATCCACAAGTATCCGTACTCTATCCTACTACGTACCTACACCTTACAAAAAGCTTTCGCAGCAGGCTCGGTGCGTCCGAGTGCCCGGGCCGTGCATAGACAAGTCTTCTCGCCGGTGCAGTTGCGCTTCCTTCCAAGTTTCCCGTCTCCCCGCGGCAGGAATCCATCATTCCCGTCCGTCGCTCTACGTGGGATATTCGACGACGGGTTTGCTCGGGCCAAACCAGGTCCCCTAAAGATTGGAACCTTTTACTTACTGTGTAGTACCGTACCTTACTAAGTAAGGACCCCGTTGAGGCGAGGTCCGGAGTGGTGCCGTTACCTCATGATCCAATAGATGCAGCTGCAAGAAGGTCATTCGTCACCTTCAAGTCTGCAAAAACTGCCCCTTCCCTAGTCCCTGAGGGGCAGTAGTGCGTACCGCTTCCTGCAAGTGAATGGGGTGCAGTCCATTGCCGTAACAGGCGGGGAGAGAGGAACAGACGGGAAGGGCAAAAAAAGAAGCAAGACCGGAGACATGCCAAAGACAAGGGATGAGGGAAGCCACTGCCCAAAACCTGCAGGTTCCCGCCCGATGATATGGTTCCTGCCTTCCAGGTCTCTTCATTTTTCCAACTTCCGTGCCTCCTACCTACTGTACTACCTTGTCGTCTAATCATCCCGTCATCGTCTGAGGTCCTCATCAACTACACCCTCTGCACCCTCTGCTTACAGCCACCCTCGGAACCCGCACCTCCTGCTTCTGCTTCGCCTTGCGCCTCAACTCTCCTCCACAGACCAAATCCATCTCCCCGCTCCAGACCAATCCAAGTTCGAGTCGTGCAACCAAGCCACCGCCTTACTGTACACCAAGACGAGAGACCCTTGGAACGGGCAACTTGCAATACACTACTAGATACCAAAACCAAGACACACCCGTTAACCTCGACCAACCATACACAAGGCCTAGCAGCCCGGACGGTTAAGACTTCCCATATAGTTCATCACCGTCCCGTCTATCCACGTCCTTGCTACCACCCCGCCCTTCCGGCTCCACTGCTTTATTCCTTTGCAAACACAAAGCTGCCAGCATCACCCTCGAACGTCGGACACAGCTTAAACATCCGCTCTGACTTTTCTCGCACAACGCTCTCCGACTTATAACCCGCCCCGGCACGATTACCCGTCTTCGAACCACCATCTCATCGCCTTATAACGAGCATTGCCCATTCGAAAAGCACTTTCCGACGTTCCCGCCACCCCTCCATCCACCATGCCTACTATCCGCAACCCATTCGCCCGTCGCCCGGGTCCAGCAACCTTTACTCCAGACGACACCGCTCGCACAGATGGCGAGAACCCGTCGCATCCTGGCTTCGAGAAGCAGGACACCGTGGGCTCCAAGGCCTCGTCTTCGTTGAGCGTGAGAACATCCAAGAGCCAGGACAACGGCGAATACAAGATGAGCGTTGTCAACGATAGCGGTGTCTACCTCCCTGTTTGTTTGCACTTAATCTTCAGGCGTGCTTGAGACATCGCTAATGCACCTATGCAGCCATCTCCAACTGAGGAAAAGGGACTGTGGCCGCGCAAGTACCTCGGCTCGGGTCGCAACTCTACAGACACTCGCACCGACAGCGGCGAGATTGAGCACTTCTCCATCTCGAGAGAGTCTTTCGATTCCTACAGACGGTCTTTCGTGCGTTGCATCTATGCGAGGTTATCGTGACACTACCGCTGACCGCAGCTTACCTGCAGGACATCTCAGCACGCTCCCCAATCCCCCAGACCGATCTCCCCCAACGCCAGAGCCTCGACTCCGCACGATTCCCGCGCCTGCCTCGATCCGCGATTGACAGAAGGTCCGACAGGGACCTTCCCACTGCCGACGAGGGCTTTGAGGATGTCGGCCTGGACGACCACAAGCAACAGCCCAGCCGTAAGCGCGGCCTGTTCTCGCGCTTCGGTGACTCTGACCACAAGGAGCAGAGCGCTAATTCCCCAAACGCAAGTGTGACCCGCTTCCTGACCGGACGAAAGCGCGGACAGAGCGGAGGTCAGGAACTTGGCACAATCGACATTGAGCGACCAAAGTCAGCGGCCTCTGTCAGAACCACCGAAGTACGCTAATCCTGTGCGGCATTGTTTATTCGATTTGTACATACGATATCCTGTGCGAGATTTTGAACGGCGCAGGATCTTGGCGTTACTGGCTGGGTTGGGCCCTGGAAATGCGACGCATTCGCTATGACATGATTAGAGTTGGGCCAGCCCACGATCCGGCCGGGCTGGGCCGCATTATGCATATACGAGCGGCAAGAGTCAGGCCCGACAAAATGAGCTCGCCGTCTTCGAGGCTGGTTGTCTCGTGAATGAGCTCTTAATGATAATGATAACAGATACAACTTCACAGAATTGCGCGGACTTGCAACATGTGCGTGAATGAGAATGAGGATGAGATCGAGTGACGATAGGTGTGTGGCCGGGATAACCCCCTACGAATCACAGCATCAGAAGCTTTACGCCACGGAAGCTCAAGGGCGCAGATTGACAAAAGATCCGAATACCGGAGGCCCAGCGGAGTCGGACCGGCCAACGTTTCCCAATCGCTGCTTCGTTGTTTGACGTGATATCGCAAAGATTGCATCCCGCCATGCACTTGTCGCACCAGGACCCATTTTCTCGGGATTTGTTCACCTTCGTGAGACCCCACCTTCTGATACGTAATGGAGGGGCAGAGGAAATGCGCGAGAGGGAGAGAGAGAACCCCTCTGTCGCCGGTGACTGTTGTCATTGCATCCTTGTCAAACTTTCAGCTGTTCATCTATGGGGAATAAAAGTACTGCGGCTCCCAACACCTGTTCATCGTCGTAGATCATTGCCACTCTATGATCGAGTGAAACCTTACGCCCGGTCAACCGCCCATTCACCCCGCGACAATTTCTTCCAAGCCAGTGACAAAACTTGCCCCGCCATCCCATCCCATCCCGGACCAGCATTACAATGGCTGGTGACATTCCCGCCAACGGCACAGGCTCCGGCCCGGAGGACGGCATCCGCAACCTGTCACTCGCTACCCGCACCGTCCACGCCGACGATGGCATCAGCTCCCATCGCGCGGTTGCCCCGGCCATTCACGTATCGACGACCTTCAAGTACAGCGCCAACCCCGATGACCTCCGTCCAGGGAACAATACCGACGTGAGAGCCCTTCACTTTCTCATTTGAGTCCGTCCAGACTGACAAGTAGCCAGCCCAATGCGCCCGCCGACTCTCACGTCTACTCCCGCTACTCCACCCCGAACACAACCCGCTTCGAGGCCGTTCTCTCCTCCGTCCTCGGCGGGCCCTCTCTGACCTACTCCTCCGGCCTGTCCGCCTTTCACGCCATGCTCGTCTACCTTAACCCGAAACGCGTAGCCATTGGCGGTGGTTACCACGGCTGCCACGGTGTCATTCGCATCCTCACCAAGCTCAACGGCCTGAAGCAGCTCGAGCTCGACGAGGCGTCCCTTGACCAGCTCGAAGCCGGTGATGTGTTGCATGTCGAGACCCCGTTGAACCCCACCGGCGAGGCGCGTAACTTGGCGTACTATGCCGAAAGGGCGCACAAGGTTGGGGCTTATCTGACTGTCGATGCGACGTTTGCGCCGCCGCCACTGCAGAACCCCTTTGACTTTGGTGCGGATATCGTGATGCACTCTGGAACCAAGTACTTTGGTGGGCACTCGGATATGTTGTGCGGCGTGCTGGCTGTCAACCCGTCCCGCGCGGACAAGTGGCTTCGCGGCATGATTGAGGAACGTTGCTACATCGGAAGCGTCATGGGAGGCTTGGAGGGCTGGCTCGGTGTCCGGTCAATTCGGACGCTCGAGCTGCGTGTGGAGAGGCAGAGCAAGTCTGCCACCAGCCTCGTTCGCTGGATTGACGACGAGATCAGGAACAACCCCACCGGTGTCGTCGGCAGTGTCGTTGACAAGGTTGTCCATGCTAGTTTGCAGAAGGACGAATGGTTGAAGAAGCAGATGCCTGGCGGTTTTGGTCCCGTTTTTGCCATCTGGTTAAAGGATGCCGAGGACGCGAAGAGGCTTCCGAGCAAGATGGGGCTTTTCCACCACGCTACTTCGCTAGGAGGTGTTGAGAGCTTGATTGAGTGGCGGGCAATGAGCGATCCTGGCTGTGACAAGCAACTTCTCCGTGTTAGCATCGGCGTTGAGGCGTGGGAGGACTTGAAGGACGATTTGCTCCAGGGTTTCAAGAAGTTGGCCGAGGAGAAGAAGGTTTAGATGTAGATGGCCAGACACAGAACAGAATAGAGCTTTTTACGAAGAGAGGGGGCGCAGCAATCGTACTCTTACTCCAATAGTATTCCTACACCTTGTACTCAACGCTCCTGCTGGTCGTCGTCTTCGCTATCGTTCCCCGTCGTCGTCCGTCGTTATCTCCGCACTCTTCACAGCGGGATGTCCAACGATCCGTCCGCGTTCATGCATCCTCCCAGCTTGTACCTCGTGGACTCAAAGCTATAAGTATGTCAGCCATGTCTTGAAGAAAAGTAAAGTAGAGGGGGGACTAACGTAAACTGGATGCTTCCGGTGACCATGCACCGGCAAGCATCGCAGTACCTGAGTACCGCCTGCCGTCCCTCTCCCGCCGTCTCCGCAAGAGTGTTTGCGGCGCCTTCGAAGGTGGCGACGGAGACGGCGAGATCGGCTAGGAGAGCGTCAACCGCTTGCTGCGGCGACTTTCCCTCCTCCACCATGAGGATAGGGACGGCATTGACGATGCTCTCGTCAGCTCTGTCGTCCTTAGGCTATTGTATTTGTTAGCGAGGTATTCACATAGGCAGTGATCGCTTCAGTAGGTAGGTGTTGAGACGGGGAAAGGGCATAGGGGTCGAGGGTGTATAAGGACGTAGTGAAGGCACACACACGAGCCAGAGGGATAGGCAATATCGCAAAAGGTCTTCGAACTTGATGCTTTAGTTCGTTTGATCGTCTGATTCGATGCTTATGGCAGTTGCAGGAAGATGAATAGGAGGACAGGCAGTGCATAGCGTCAGAGGCTTCGAGGCGGCAAGTGGCCGTTGATTAGGTAGAAGGGTGGATAATTCGATGGAGGGGAAGAAAGGGGACGGCGGGAGCCGATGAAAAGGAAGCCCAGGAAGATGTGATCAGGGAAATTCCCAACCAGTGGAAGGGTTTGCAAGTAGTGGAACGGAGGGGTAGCCTACGAATTGGCAGGAGCGAAACTTACAATCTCCTTCTTGAGGGAGAGAATGTCGTTAGTTCTGTATTGATGTCAACGCTTTGCTCCCCGCCCGTTTTCTCTGCATGGGTATTAGGACCTACTTACATCCAAATACCTCTGCTCGTCTCTGCCCAGAGGGTCTGCAGTTCATTCATGCAGCGAATGTTCTCTGGGAAGCTCTCTCCCAGGCCGTACTCAATGAGAGCGCAGAGGGTCCAGACTGCCGCCGTTCCATGGCGCAACTCTTTGTAGGCCTCCATGCTGGGGAGAGTACCGCGCAGACGAAGACTTTGCTCTTCGTCGCAGTTCTCGATGTAGCGGCGCATCTGGTGCATGAAAGTCTGCCTTTGTTCTGTGTCTCGTTCAGCATAGAGTGTCCCTTACAAAGAGTATGAATTCTCCCACCAAAGTTGTAGGCCTTGCACAGCTCTGCTCCAATAGTAATCAACTCAGCATTCACATGATCGCACATGGTATTGTGAGTATTAGTGCTGGTAGTGCTGAGACCCAAAGCTTCGTTGAGTACACGGATGGTGTCGTTGCGATGTGTCTTTGCTCTCGCCAGATTGGCACTCAGGTCGCCACCCTGCTGATCAATGGCATCATCCCAACAGAAGAGCCAGACGATGTAGAGCGCAAGAGTTTGAATTTGGTTCTGGTCTGGATGTGGGTAATATCTTTCAAAGTAAGCCTCAGTCAGCAGTTGCAGAGTCTTTGAGAGGGTTGGTGATACTCACAGGCTCACAAATCTGGCGTAATTGGCTTTTCGGTATTTCTCTCGAAGTCCCGGGTTCCGGACCAATCTATTTAAATAATGTGTTAGTTATTTGTTTTTTGTTCTCTTCGTAGACAGGCAACCAACCTATCAAATGCGCTTTCGACAACAGGTATGATTTCCTTGTAGTTGGTGTTTGCGTCCACCGGCCAATCCTTGAAAATTTCCCGCAGGTCAGGGACGTGAAGAATCTCTCCGCGAAGTGCTCCCAGGATTTCCTGGGCTTCGGAAATCAGTGACCCCATCCTCTCCTTGCTGGAAAGGTAAGATCTTTGCAAGTCCAAAAAAAAATGATGGAAAAGGGGTGAAGCCCAGGTGCAGTGACCAAACTGGAATCCGCTCCTTTTTGGATGTTTGCTTCCCACTGTTGAATGGGATAATTACCGAGACACCCTTGTGAGAAAGCCCAAACAAATCTCAAGGCCTGTTTTCTTCGGCTGTCGAAATGGGAACTGGGCTGATGTTTGCTTGTCAAGAAGCCTGGTGCATTGGGGGGAGGGCTATTTGACCTCGCCTTGGTCTCGAGGTGGTGGGCTAGGTGAAGTGTCTGGGGAAGATCATTACTTGGGTATCGGGAAGATGAAAGACTTGGACGGAACGCGAAAAGTAACAATTCACCATAGTCACTGTCTTCTCCTGCAGGACTGCGATGGGCCTATATACCCAACTCTAGTCCCGTTGCCGTCACCCAAGCCCGGTGAAGGACCAAGTGGTCTAG
The DNA here is from genome assembly GCF_026319265.1 of Colletotrichum chrysophilum. NCBI lineage: Eukaryota > Fungi > Ascomycota > Sordariomycetes > Glomerellales > Glomerellaceae > Colletotrichum > Colletotrichum chrysophilum. The sequence continues at coordinate 258,827 of NW_026517313.1, read as the reverse complement.
AGGTATAACGCTCTGTATCGTTAGTTTGAACTTGGGATGAAATCTAAATATCAGGCTTCGTAGGGTCGCGGTTCAATTCCGCTCCCGAGCTTTTTGCTCATCGACTTTTTCGAGCTTCTAGCCACTCCCCTGCCAGGAGGAGCAAGGAGGAAACATTTTGCGGTCAGCTGAGAGCTCGCTCTCTCCAGAAAACCAAATACAAGGAGTTGGCTGTCAGGAGGATTTCCGTACGCGAGATGGAAAGGGGCTATGTCTCCTTGACTGATGTTGATGCGCGCTACCTGCCTTTGGTGCCCGTCCTTCCCGATGTCCTGGGTTCTGGTTTTCGTACCCCCTGTCTACTTCGGGCGTACTGAGAAGGAAGCGAGACAATGACATATACAGCACTTGTATACGGTATGGAAAGTACATGAATGCTGTGATAGACCTGTCAACTCGTGTTGGCAGAGGTTCACTTGCATCTCTCCGGATTTCATCCTTAGAGGTGGGAGTCGGTCGACCTTGGAATGTTACAGGCGACAAGGCATCCATCGCTTGAAGCTGGCTTCGACTAACAAAGGACTGGCTCGCTGCATGTCCGACACGGTAGGAGCATGTGACTCGACATTCTGCAGAATCTGCGGAGGCAGATACCCGAGGAATCGCCACGACCTCTAAGTTCTAGAGGCCAGCAGAGCGAACTTATAACATGACAGCCGCCGGCACTTTGTCTTCCAAGGATTTGCGGCTACTTACATCGTCTCACTGACATGGGTCTGCAAAAGCCAAGGTCCGAGACCATCATTGCATCCGCAAACCGGGTCTGCTCCCGGTATATTCATGTCTTGCATCTTACAAATTTACTAGTCCTTTCGTAGCATACTATCGTACAAGATCTACCTTGCCCCCGTCGTGACCTTGTAAACTATCGTTGACCTGCATGAGGCACCATGAACCACCCATTTCGAGCTTGCTCGGGGTTTCACCAAGCGATGTTGTATTCGGGCGCGCAATTTTATGGTTGGCACCTCTGAAACAACGATATCTGAACCATGCCTCATCAATCCTTGGGAGGCGGTATGTAACCATCGATCATGCCGCAACCCGCGACCTAATGCGGACTCAATGGGCCTTGTACTGCTCGTCCGCGTGTTGCTACACGCAACGTGGCTTTGCATTGTATTGTCAAGAATAACGGTGAAGGCACTCACATGGGCCGCACATCGGCGGCTCGGCGTGCTGCCGTCGAGACCAGCTCAGACATCAGACTCATCGGCCCTTTGAAGCCAGCGCCTAGACCGACGGAGACCCGGGGACGCACTAACTCCGTCAATGCCTGGGCGCCTGTGAGCTTGCGGGCTGAAGATGGACCCCGCGCATCTATGTCGTGATATTTGTATCTTCGCTGATGGTCTCATCTGTCGGTGTCAACCTCCTTTAACAACTCTGTCAAATTCATGATACGGTAGCCTCGTCGTTTCAACTCCGGCAGCACCTTCCGCAGCATCGGAATAGTCCAACTTCTCCTGTCGTGGCAGATTATGATGGCGCCTGGCCGTGCCATGCTTAAGATGTGTTTGGCGTTGAGCTTCCAATTGCTGATCTGAGCGTCATGGGGGTAAACGCTGCCCAGAACCATCCTGTAACCCAGCTTGTCGATCAGCCTCCGCATCCTGTCACTGAAGAAGCCAGAGCCTGGCCTGAAGTAGTTGGCCGGCATGGGTACATCCTCGTAGTCGTAAAGGTTCTTGATCTTCCGCCGCACTTCGAGTATCTCGGCCTCGAGCTGGCCAACCGGTAGCGACCGCGAGGCCTCGTCGTGCATGGCGTGGTTCCCTAGCTCGCTGCCAGCCTTGATTATGTCTCCCATATCATCCTCGTGACCATTCATCTGCGAGCCGATGAGGAAGAAGGTCGCGTGTGCATCGTTCTCCTTCAGGATCTTGAGGATCTCGGGTGTGTGCTGTGAGGGCGCGTCATCGATGGTGAGGCCGATGATCTTATCCTTGGTCTGGACCTGCCACAGCACGTCAGGCCATTTCCGTGCGAAATGGTTGATGACGAAAGCCGGGGGCTTGTAGACGATGTAGGCGGGGAGGACGAGAAGGAGGGCGAGAGCGAGGAGGAAGAGAAGGGTGGCCATTCGGTTGCGGCGCGCACGCCTCCGGAACTTGTTGGGAAATCTCAAGAGCGATATTCGTGCCATTGGCCTATGCGTTCACCTTCCAAGATGTTGTTGGAAGAGAGACGAGGTTGGCATTGTCGGGGACAGGTCGATATATCGAGGGGTGAAACGAAACGAAACGAAGCAGAGGCCGGCCGCACAGCTCTCTTAACCTCGACTTGGAGAAGGTGCAGGGGGTCGCGTTCCAGAGCTGCGCTGTGCGTGGTCATCTGTGGCTGACGTATCCGTACGCAGTACCTACCTTACCTCAGTGTCCTCACCGCGGGACATGGCGCAGTGGGGGTGTCGTGGCTGGAGCCAACCATTGCACACGGCTTTGGCATGCTTAGACCCACCTCGGCCTCCACTAAGGTTCAACTCAATTAAGCACTTCCCAACTTTCGACCGTTTATTCCAACCTCGAAGCTGCTATTCAACCAAAGTCCTTTTTCTGCTCTGCCGCGCCACGTCTTTGCCTGCACGAAATCAAGTTCGGTCAGTCACTAGCTGACCTTAACGGCTAGCTTCACTCCTGTGCCTCACCTTTTTTTGGCCGCCACAACCCCTCACTGCCTCCCCTCCCGCTCTAGGCTGCGACTGATACCACCAGCACAGCAACTTCAACCCAGGATGTGAGAACCAGGAACGGAACAGGAAGCAGCATACAGAAACATTTTATGCCATACCAGAATTGCTGAGGCCTGTCGATGGGGCCGCTCTGAACACTCTCCTCCAGAACACGCGGCAAACGACAGCCACTGTCTTCCATGCACGCACAGCCTGCGGCAAAGCCGATCGGCACTAATCAGCCTTGAGAGCATCGATGTGGAAGAATCCTGCCAAGTGGCAAGCATGAGCATCTTATTGGCAGCTTCGAGCTTTCATAGGCCTCCAATTTTCTCGAAAATGGGTCGAAGCCGACCCATCGAAAAATATACGATCGAGGTTATCGTGGACTGTCCGGTAGACCGGCAAATGTGGTTGCCTAGACATGTTTGCTACATCGCAAGACATCCAATGAGGGACACGGCACATTTTAGGGCACATGTATGCTCTGCTAGGTACTCGTCGTCACCGGTTTCTGATGGAATGTGATCCCAGTCTTGCTCATTGAAAACCAAAAAGCTGGCACGCTGATCGGCCACACGGTACACCCGTCAACCCACAAAGTCTCCATTGTGAGCTATTCTCGGTGCGCTAATCGCGCTTACCTTTCCCTTCTTATTCGACCTACGCAACTCAACTGTCCGCGCCACAGACAGCGGCAGACCTGCATAGACTGCTTTAGCCCTCAGAGTACGGCTTGCCCGGTGTGCGTAACACTTGCCTCTTTCCTCGCAGTCTTCGTTTGGTGATCGCCAATCTTCTCATCGAGAGAGTCATAGCCAGACGAAAGGTCTAACGGAATAGCCGGGAGGGCTGACGACCGTGGTGAGGGCCATCCTCGTGGATCCTTCCCACACTCTCAACCATGTATCCGGAGACAGGTTAAGGTTGTGGCAACCGAGCCACACGCGCAGTTCAGCCTCGCTCAGGCCTTGCTCTAACTCATCTGAGATGAAGCAGCTCTTGTGGGTCTCGACCAGGCTTCCAATCACTATTGCGCATGAGATCTAGTTTTAATGACCGCCGATGATGTACCTCCTGAGCTGCTTTAAAGATCCAGCCGTGGCCCTTGTTGTGGGACTCTTAAATGAGTCTTCTATTGTCAATGGATCCATTCTTCAAAGTCAAAGCTCGCGTTTTTATCAATGTGACGATTATCACTAGGAGCAATCAGGATTTCTCTATGTGCGGCTGTGCGGCTGCTGCATTAAGCAATCGGCAGAAAAGAAACAGAGACAATACCAACAATATCCCACCCTGCGAACTTGTAGCAAAGAGGCCAAAGTTACTTGGCATCACTATCAATACCAGCGATGACGAATTCGACCTACTTTCCTATGACAAGAAGTCACCCGAGGACCGTATTTTGGACGACGAGGACATTGCGTGTTGGCTGGAACAGCAGAGTCGCAAATCAGCTACAGCAGGCGTCCTTAAAGCTATCAATGAACTGGCCAAAGGACTTGAAGCTACGCCTGGGTCGAAATCAACGTTGCCCATGCGAACCGAAACTCCTATGGCCACCAGCGAGACCTTATCGGGTAAAACGACACTACAGCCTGATTCGGCGCAAGCATCCAACCTGCCATGTATTCTCCGAGGAGTTGGGGCCTTTGCAGACGATGCCTCCGTTATACCCGCGGATTCAACTACAACGGGCAGGAAGAAGCGGAGGCCATGGTGGGTTTGAATTCGCTTGCTGCATCATACTCAACTAACAAACGTCAGGATGAGGAAGAACCGCAGACCAATCGTAGGCTGGGACCAGTTATGGCTGTGACGACTGCGCAGGCGTACTCGGATCGGCGGTCAGTCAAATGAATGATCTATGACAAAAGGCGCAAGTAAAGGCGATTGTGAAGATACCCTTGGGTTCTGGTCTCAAGTACATTCGACACGGAAAAATGGTGCATAGGGCGTTCGTATTCAGCATCCGAGTTTATTAGATTTCCTCTCACATTAGACGTTTTCCCTACTTTTGCTGTGTATTGATCGCCCCTACTAGGTAGCACGTCGGTCCAATTGAGCCGGCCCCGAGGTTTCCGAGTCCTAGTGGCCGGCGCGCCGTTGTGTGCCCCGAAACGCCGGGTCTGAACTCTGGACGCCCCCGGGACGCCGGGTCTCCCGTGCGTGGAACTGCCATCCAGAATAACTGGGTGGTTGCCGACAGAGTTTGCCACGGAAGGGAGACCCCCGTGGCAAGAGCTTCACTTGGCTGACATCCCAAGTACGCGCACACACAAGTTGTGGAAGATGCGACGAACAGGGCCTGGACGCAGAACTCTGTTGGGTGTATCATCGAGCTGTCTCCCTTGTGGCGGATCCCACCACTGCCTCATGCCAATGTGATCATTGAAAACTAGGTGGTGTCAGCTCCACTTCGGAGCGTCCTGGCTCTCCGACGGCCTCGATGTCAACGAAGACTTCACCAGTAACCAGTATCACCTTTGGTCTAGACCACGAAGTCACGAGAGCAACGACGGAAGACGTCCGGGAGCGCCCTACGGGATGCCAACCTCTGCAGCATAATCGTTCCCCCTTTATCCATCTGTCAAGCTCAAAAAAAGACGACATCCCGACCTCTGATCAAACACCCGCTTCGGGGATCGACAGTTCTCCCTCTCGCTTGTCGCCTGCATCGTCATGCGGACTGTGGAGAGGGGGTGGTGGAGGGGTCACCCTGGCCGAAGATCAAACAAACACTGTGGACACCACCACCGCTTGTTTGCTTGGGATGTCGGCCCTCCCTTGCGTCTCCCCAATTCAGCCAGCCAGCCCTCTCTTTCATGAACAACGATGGGGGCAGGGGTTCTATTTCATGTCTGTGCTGGCGGAGAAGAGAGGAAAAAAGGCGAGATCCGATTGAACGTCACCTCTGAATCAACCACGATATCCACTTTCTCATGTTAATGAACCAAATGACGTCCCCTATTCAACGAAGTTACTCAAGACTCTTCACTCGTTGCTTTTTTGTGCAGTCGTCATGGCTACCTAATATGCCATCTTTCCAACCGGTCCGTTATCCGAAATACCCTCCAGCAGCTTGTCTTGCAAATGTGAGCCCTGACCAGATTGTCTGATACCCAGCCTCTCTCTGCGATGTGTTTTGCGTCTTGGTGGTGAGATTCATGGAATGAATGTCCGAGAAGCCAATGGATGGCTGGCGCTCCTTAGTCTTTACCTTGAACCCAAAGGTCTGTCACATGGCACTATTTCGATGTTGCAATCGACAATCGCGGGACCAAGGGCCCCGGCAGATGCATTCAGCCAGAAAACCCCCAAAAGCTCCGGTGATCAGCCCTTTGCCGTCCACGCAAACGGGACTTATGCCTCCGCGCGCCCCCCGGACCCCTCTTCTTCCCTTTCGACGGCTCCAATCGTTGCAAACCACCAAAAGGCGGCCTTCACAAGTCTGATGACATGTTGCGCGTCATGCTGTCGATGGCGTCTGCATTGAATCGGCTCACTCAATAGGCACAAAATAGGCGAAAAAGTGAAATGCATGAGAGAAAGAGAGACAATCAATCCCCAACCTGCCGATCCTGCCGCCTTTGAGACGGAACCCGGCACCACTTGACACAAGTCATCTTCAACCTCCCCCGCCGCCGACAATTACCACCAATTACACTACGGATACATTGGCTGTCGTTCGCATCGGCCCCGGCAACCACTTTCACTTTATTCTTTCGCCTCCAACTGCCGTAGCATCGTCATCCCCCACGCATGGAATATTATGCGTCGCAGTCTAGAACAAGGGAGCAAAAAAACACAGGCGGAAGGAAGCCGAGGCGAACGTGCGTGGTCGTAGTAGCTAGCAGGGCAAGGGAAAAAAAACCAACAGAGAAGGAGAGCAAGAGTGCTAAAGTTGGCCCGTCACCGGATGGCGCGTCGGCACTAACGCAGAGCCTCGGCGGCGCTGTCTCTGATAGCTTGGCCCAGGTCGTGAAGCTACCGCTCAATAAGCTTAGTAGGCCGAGCAAGGTCCCTCGTCAGTGTCCGTCCTCACAGTAACGTCTTTGCGTCTCCTCGTTCTCCTCTGGGCCTACTGGCTGTGCGTCAATACACACCGTTCTCGCCAGTCTGTGTTGGGCTCTGCATATTGTGATACTAGAGATGGCTTCATGTCTGCCCTGCTTTGGCGTCAGTGCTTGTTTATCGGATGAACCGTGTTCAATCAGAAGATAGGATGGCTGCTGCAACGCACGGATGAGCTGTGAGCTTGACACACAACAGAGACAAACTCTGAAAATCAAAACACAACATCACCGAGATGGCTGAAGAATCACAACATGTGCGTTGGGGAGACAAATGAGATTTTGCTAGTTATCAATAAGCAATAATGTTTGAGCCGCCGTTCAAGGCGCTCGGGGGAATATCCGCACGTCATTCAAAGGTATATACACAGAAACGCCAATTAGCCCAATATGTAGTGGGCGTTAGGATACCAAACAGAGCATTTCCCTCCATCCCGATGTTCGTCCGCTCCAAGTGAAGGTTTCCTCTCTCTGCTACAAAAGAAAAGTCCATTTTTGTCTTTCATCATCGCCCTTAGGGTGTCCCGTAGTGTGTAAGAAAATAACCGAGGTCGTGGTCCGGTTTGCTTATTTCAATTATGTACAATGAACAAAGCAGGTCAAATCGCTTCGATTTCCGAGTGAATCAGATCCACGCGGCAGCCATTGCTCGTTGGGGCGCGTGGCTGTGGCTGGCGGGCTTGTCGTGGAAAAAGCTGTTGAAAAGGCTCTGGACTTCGGAAAGGTAGTCCTCGGCGGCGAACTTGCAGAGACCTTGAGCCTTGAGGACGCGCTCCTCCTCATCCATGACGCGGTCCTTGATGCCAAACTCCTCCGCAATCTCCGTAACCTGGGCCAGCTCACGGCCAAAGGGATGCGACTCGACCGGCTTTTCTTGTCTGGGCTGCTGCTGCTGCTTCTGCTGCTGCTGCTGGTGGTGGAATGCGGGGCTTGGCATGGGCGGTACAGGAGTCTTGGGAGTCTTGGGAGCGGCGACGACCGAGTTGTGAGACATGGTAGATGCTGCGCTTGAGCCTGATGACGCGCGAGAGGAGAACGTCATGCTCGCCTTTGTCGAGACAGTCTTGTCAGAGGCCTTGGACAGGCTGGACATGGAGCGCTGGCGTGCCATGGCATCGAAAGAGGCCTGTTTCGTGTGCGAAGGCGCACGCCTGGGGATCTTGGGGACCTCAGGAATCGTGGCGGGGTTGACGGCATGGTTCGGGGCGACAAAGTAGCAGGACAAGTGGTTCGGCTCGGGAGACGAGGAGCGTTCGTGAGGCGCAACGTCGGGGCTGGTCGGGGGCGACGAGGCAGCAGTGTGAGCACCCTCAGAGTCCTCCTCTGACGACTTGGTTGACGAGTTGCTTGACGAAGTGGTTCGGGGACGGATATCAGGAGCGTTGTAGGAAAGCATGTTGGTAGTGTGGACAAGCTCCATGGGAGCAGAGATCTTTGCTCTGGAAGGCGCCTTGGTGGTCTTGCTTCGCGAGATGAAGTTGTTGCTGCGCTCCTTCCCGCGAGCGGCGTCAGAGAGATCGATGCTCTGCTTCACCCGGCGGGTCGTGAAAGCTCTTGAGAGTGACGACATTTTGGTCTTGTGTGTAAGATCTCACCCGGCGAGGTGTTGATAAGAGCAGAAGAGTGGGCGGAGTTGGGGGATAAGTAGGTAAGCTTGAGTTGAATTGTCGCGGGACGCAAGCGCCTGATCCGGTAACAAGGGCCTTGGGGTGCAGTGATGGACTGCGACAGACGGCAGGTGGGTGGTGACGAAGTGGTGGTGACAGGACTTGTGATTGGGCCTGAGGCCTTTATTGGCAGGTGCGGTGGATCTACTGCTGCACGACAGTTGCAGTCAGGCGGGTAGCAGAAGAAGGGTGCCGAATAGAGACGAAGGGCAGGCTGTCAATCGGTGAGAGGGTCTGCCGACTTAAAGAGTGAATGTGAGGGTGTGAGGTTGAGTCTGGTGTGTCGGTGATGCGAGACAGATGATTAGATGACGGCCGGGCCGTGACGGATTATCCTGCGCAGGTTGCGTTGTGTTGATATCTGTGCGAGAGACAACAGCACGGGTGAGGAGTCCAGTCCTGGAGGTACTTTTTAGGAAGTACGAGAGTTCGGCGTCGATCCGGTTGAGAGTCGTTTAGGGTTGGGTGTCTGAGTGCAGAAGAGAACGTGTGTCTTGTGACTCGGTCTGTGAGTCGGTGTAATGACTGTGAGTGGTACAGGTCTGATCGACCTGTGTGATGAAATGATGAGGTCTCTCTCTCTCTCTTTTTCTCTCGTGTGGGTGCAATGTAAGGACGGTCGGTTTAGTTGTATATCCAGCCGAAAAGGAACGTTCAACGTGTCGTGCAACAAGCGGTGGGTGGTGGAGATATTTCCTGGTGATTTTCGGCGTTTGTTTGTTTGGGGAAAATGTTCGAGCCCGCGACAAGTCGTTTTAATATCTCGAGTATCTGTGCTCCGGGGGTTGGAGGTGCAGACGATAAAACGCACAAGAATAGAAAGACACACCGCAAAGGGAGCGATGGGGTGTGGGTGTGGGTGTATGTGTTAGAAGAGAACGACGAAAGGGAGAGATGGTGAATCTTCTTCCTCGAACCAGAACCAGAACCAAGAGGGTGGGAGAGGTTGAAGAAGGGAAGAGAGACGAGCGGAGCGGGCGTGTAGAGGGAACACCCAGAGTAATAATTGAATATTGCGGGTGCACCACGAGGCAAAGGGCAATCAATATCGGGGACGAGGACTGGCCCTGCAGACCACGCACTGGTCGGTGGTCTTTCTCCTCCTTCTCCTCTCGCCTGGTCTGGTCCAAATGGAGTGGTGTTCCCAGTTCCTAGTTCCCGACCTAGCCTACCTAGCACCGCGACCCAGGTCGAGTGGTCCTGGCCATGGATGAATGAGTGTGGTCCACGCCTCCCACCTGGGGGATGTCGCTCTTTGATTGCCCTACGACCCATTTTGGTTGGCCATCGTCGAGGTCCCTCGCAGCCGGGGGGGAGCCCATTGGAGCCAACCACTGAAGACGTGCGCTTCCAGGTTGCGAACTGGCGCCATCCTTGCCGTCCACCCGTCCTTCCTTTTCTCGCGCTCCCCCTGTCCTAGGTAAGGTAGCCTGGCAACCTGGTAAGTAAGGTCACGGTGCAGAGCAGGGGTACAGTGGGACTTGGTAATCAAAACGGGTAAAGGTTCCTGATGATTCACAGTGTGAACGCTGGCCGCCCCACTGACGCCTCGCCTCTTTTTTAACGCCAGGACCCCTTTCGAGCCGTCGCTGCACCAATGACAGCTCGCGTTTGGACCAACCCCTGGCTCCTTTCCTTTTTCTCTCCTGCAAGCCCTTTTGGGTGTGGCCGGGCATCGTCGGTCTCGCTCCTCTTCGTCCCGTCCACGGTCGTGGGATGTGACATCGACACCCGACGGCGACAGCGAGCGGCAGCGGCAGCGGCAGCGGTAGAGACGACAGCAGAACCTTCACCACTCCATTCCGCCAAGAATCATTTTTCAACGCGGCACGACTCACAAGAACTTGGTGGTGGGATGGATCGACCAAACGACACCCACCACCCTACGAATACCTCAAACTCCCCAAACCGCCGTCGACCAGTCGAACCGCCACCAAGGGGCATGCCGTGATCGCCTTCTGGAAGAATGCCCGGCACCGTCAGACAAGCCCAGCCGAGACCAGTCCGGCGCATCACCCGCTCCCTTTTGACAAGTCATCGCGCTTTTCCAACTTGAACCGTGTCTGCCTCCTCCATTGGATCCTCCATCCGCGACATCATCGTCAGGCCGACATGTCCGGATACACCACATCAGAGATACAGCACACTCGCCCTCTGCAGATGTTCATGTACTTCGACGGACGCACGTACTTGCTACGTCGTCGGGCTGCGACCGCCATGTGTTTCCAGCCGTGACATATCGTTTGCAGTACAGCGAAACATGCGCTGAGCTCCTGCTTGTCGCACATTAGAATCTCGCAGAGAAACGGCGCTCAATGAGCACATGTTGTCGACGCTTCCCTGGGGAAACCTTGCCTCTTCGTCAGACTGTCGCAAATTCATGTCCGAATTGCCCACCGATCCCACCATCAAGGCAACATTCGAAGAGGGACCGGTACTCCTCCGGCCTCACACCGTCCACCGTCCACCGGCATCTTGGCCAACAGTTCATGACCCATGGGCCCCGACGGTCCCGACCCGTCTAGCGACTCGCACCGCACGCAAATCCTGGAAGAAGATTGTGCGATTCAAGATGGGCGAGCCGCGGGCCCGCGGCGAATCGTCAGCTTGCCAGGTTTCTCCGGGAGGGCCCATCCATGCACAGTGTGATATGATCCGCCAGGACGGACCTTTGGGCTCTGGGTTGTGTGGGCTTCTTGCCTGTTGGATCAGTGATTGGGGTCGACGCCTCCAAGTCAGAAGGGCGTCAAGCAAAAACGCCAAAAAGCCGAAAAAGAGATCGTGGCCGGCCGTTCCCAATAACTCGCCGACCGGACGAAGACTGAGGCGTCATTGGCTGAGTGTTCCATCCGCCATCCTCGCCCGTTGGCAGGCCCCCCTGAAGTTTCAGCGTTTCACACTGCGCCATCCCACCCTGGTGGCGCTGTGCCTTGCGTGCCTGCGCAAGCGGCGCAGGGATCCTTGTCGACGAACCCAGCCAGCACCCGAGGTGCCAGCGACGAGACTGGCTCACCAACCCCATAATGCTCCGTTTCCCTTGCGCATCTCCCAGGGGGATTCGCCGGTGGTGGTGTGGAAACCAGGCGATCAGGAATCGATTTTTTCACCTTGTTTCTTGGAGGAGGCAATGGCCCAGATGCCGCTAGAAATCCCTCAACAACGATATCGCCGGTTGTGGGCTGGCAGTCGAGTCTTGACATTGGGTTATCACGACTCCAACTCATAAGTGTGTTGTGGTCTGGTTCGAGACTCGAGCGAATGAACACATCGCGAACAGACCACTGCGAACGCGAGCAAAGGGCAATGTCCGGCCTTGGCTCATATGCCAGATCGATTAATGGCCCACAGTCTCCTCCTTCATCAAGAGCGCATGAATATGTCAGGTTGCTGCCGCTCCCCCCTCCACAGCTTTTCAATGCTTAATTAGGCCCGTCCTTCGTTCACGATTTCACGAACGATGCATCTCACATCAAACCGGCCGCATCACCTTCAATGCTAGTGAGGGCCGCGCAGTCGCGGTTTCATCCAACAGCTTACCAGCGCACATATATCATCCTCCGACGAGTCGTTCCTCACCAACTGTTTTCCCGGTTTGAGCCCATCGTTTGGCAGCCTTGGCTTTCTCTCTTGACGAAACTCATGTGGTCTATGCTTACTACTGTTCAGACGACGGCATTAAACTTCAGACGATTTCAGATCAAACTCCCGCACTTGAAATGCTCTTCTCCACCGCAAAAACGTCTTGGCTGCCAAATTCCTCCACTATCCTAAACGACGCCGTTCCGAAGTCGTCATCATCGGAATACTGTTTTCGGCTACCACTGACTAAAGCGGCGTCGGGGAGATGCTCGGCGTGCCATTTTGACCCATCCAGCCGAGCCGCCAGAAAATTCTCCTGGCGATCTTCCGCTGTACTTGCATATGGAAACTGCTAACGAAGCAACATGTGAAGGTTACGCTCAGTCATTATTTGTTTTTTTGGCCCTAATCCTCATCCTCATCCATTGAATCGCCATCCTTCTCACCGTCCTCATCATCTCCCTCGTCCTCGCTGTCACTGCTGTCGTCTTCCGCGACACCCACCAGCCTGTCCTCTTCGGCGCCCTCTGGCTTCTGGGGAACACGCTCGGCGAAGGCATGGCGCACGCCAGCGTTGGTGCTGGTGTCCCACACGTGCATGGTACCGCGGCTGCCAGCAACGGCAAGTCTGAAAGCCACCTCGGGATCCGGAGCAAACTGTGTCGAGAACACCTTGCCAACATCTAGATTGCGGGATACCACCATGGACGGTCCCGAAGGCTGAATGTTCCACAGCTTCACGGTCTTGTCGGTTGATCCGGTGGCCATGAAACCAGGCACCACAGGGTTGATGTCGAAGGAAGAGACCGACTCATCGTGTGCCTGCAGGGTCCAGATGGCCTTAGTTGCCTCGGGGGTTGCTGGCGCATTACGGACGTCGTGGTAGTGAATGATACCGTTCTCCGTAGAGACGTAGAAGTAGTTTGCGTCATGGGGGTCCCACTTGATGTTCTCGACATCGCTTTCGACACCCCATCTGGGCACCTTGGCGTCAGGAGCTCTCATATCGGCGGCGACGACTGTTCTGTCGTAGCTACCGCTCAGCAGAACGGTAGACTCGACGGAGTGCCATGCCAGAGAGCAGACCTTGTCAGTGTGGTAGGCGTACGACTTGGCGCACTTAGCCGTGTGCAAATCCCAAAGCTTGACCGTCTTGTCGGCCGAGGCGGACGCCAGGAGGTTTCTGTGCTTCCTGTTGGCGGCGAGGGCCAGGACGGCATCCACGTGGTACTCATCGTTGGCCTTGGCCTTCTTCTTCTTCTTCTTCTTCTTCTCCTCGGAACCCTCTCCGGCCTGTCCCAGGATGGCGTTGGGGTACATGCAGTCCACCGTATCAAGATCCCAGACCTCAATGTCGGGGTCCATGGTTCCGACGGCGACAAAGTTGGCGGTTGAGTCCTTGTCGATGCCAGCTTTTTGCACGGGAATATCGAGCCACTCGACGCAGAGGGGTATCGCGGGGAGCATGATGTCGTGGTGAACGTAGAGGTTGTCGGCGGCGTCCTCGTAGACATAGACCTCGAGGTGCGCCATCTCGTCCTCGACCTTGGCCGCGAGCAGCAGGTTGTCGGTCGCGAGGATCTGGAGGTCCTCACGGTCCTCGTCATCGTCGTCGCCGCCATCGTTCAGGGTGATGTACGGGTCCTCCTTGTTGGATTCGTAGTAGGCAAGCGACTTGACGTTGCCAAACATGGCCATGCCCTCACCCTGGCCGACCTTCTCCTCGTCGTCATCCTCGTCGGTGTCGTCGTAGTTTTCAAGATTGTACTCCTTCAGGTCCTCGTCGTTGATGTCGATCCTACAACTCGAAGTCAGCGGCACAGCCCCTCATGCAGAGACTTGGAGCGCGAGGGAACCAACGTTTCCTTGTCAGCCGGAGCAGCGTCCTTCGCAGATGCTGCAGCGTTCTCCTCCTCTTGTGCTTCCTTAAGGTCCTCCTCGGCATCGTCCAGCTGCAACTTGGCGAGTTCTGCTATGCGCTCGAACTCTGCCTCGTCGAATGTGTATTTGGCGGGGAAGGGTGCCGCGAAGCCTCGGGGCACCCAGGTAGACGTTGTGATCATGGACATCTTGGAGAAATGTCCGACAATCGGGTATCTAGTGCGCGATTAGAATGCGCAACGGAGACTGTACAAATGCAAGTCGGTGGGATACCTAATTGTGGAAGAAAAAAAAACTGTCGAGACTGGTCTGCATGTTAATGCCTGCGACCCAACTGCGAGCGCAGGAAAAAAAAATTCGGCCGTTGGTGGGGTTTATCTTATCGTGTTATCGATAAATGACATCGCATTTGAACCTCACATAATGGTATGCCCGATACCAAGACAAATCCCAACTCCGCAGTCTGTCCACATTCCAATGGTAATCATACTAATCCCCCAAGGCACTATCTTGTGTATTGCTTATTCTGAGTTTGACTTGCCGCTGAAGATGGAACGACAAAACACTCTGCAAGAACTCTGTCGAACGATGCAACCATTGCTGGACGAATCTGCACGAGACAAGCCTGTTCATAGCTTGCTAGCTTTGTGACATCTTCAGCGTCTTGAAACCATTACTTTCCTTACTTGTTATCTCTTTTGTAGTACGGGGTAATATGTTCAAGCTTCAAGCACATCCGGTAGACAGACCGATGGCAACCGCTTAGGAGGGTATGTGCCGGATAGTTGCATATTCAAGACCCACCTCTAAGCTTTGTTTACTTCGTGACATGGTTACCAACCTTGCTGTCTTCGTCTTCGCATCATCCATCCTTCCCGCGACGACACCGACAACGACGAGATGTACGATAATAGAGATGGATCGGCGGCGCCAAGTTTCAAGCGCCGAAGGCTTGATGGAGGCAGGTTCCAGGATTCAGGACGTTCAACGCCTCGCGACTCGCGCTCGGCCGCTGCCTCGACTCCTTCCAGGGACGTGAACGACGTACCACCGCCGACCGACGAAGACTCCAAGGCGCTGGATCGCGACTGGTATATGGGCGATGAATTTGGCGGTCATGTGTTCGGCGACGACACGCACAACCCGTTCGCGGACTATTCGGCATGGGAGGCGCAGAAGCAAGAGGAGATCAAGGCAGAGAAGATGACGAGCAGATTCGACGCTCGGAGGGAGCAGAGGAATAGGGAGAATGACGCTTGGGAGACGAACCGGATGCTGGTGTCAGGAGTTGCCCAGCGAAGAGACATGGGAGCCGACTTCGATGATGAGGAAACCACGCGAGTTCATCTTCTGGTCCACGACCTTAGGCCGCCGTTCCTCGATGGCAGGACAATCTTCACAAAACAGCTGGAGCCTGTGCCCGCAGTGCGCGACTATCAGAGCGACATGGCGGTATTCAGTCGCAAGGGAAGCAAGGTGGTCAAAGAGGCTCGGCAACAGCGCGAACGACAGCGGCAAGCGCAGGAGGCGACAAGCATGGCTGGCACGGCGTTGGGGAACTTGATGGGTGTTAAGGAAGACGACGGCGACAGTGCTCTCCCAGTTGCGTCAGAGGAAGATGCCAAGAGGGGCGGCGAAGGCAAGGGTGAGGAGGGTGGCAATAGCAGCAGCAACAAGTTCAGCGACCACATGAAAAAGGACGAGAACGGCGGAAGCAGCGACTTCAGCCGAAGCAAAACGTTGCGCGAGCAGAGACAATATCTTCCCGCATTCGCTGTTCGAGAAGACTTGATGCGCGTCATTCGAGAAAACCAAGTCATTATCGTGGTTGGCGAAACGGGTTCTGGCAAGACGACGCAGTTGACGCAATTCCTGCATGAGGACGGCTTCGGCAAATCGGGCATGATCGGCTGCACGCAGCCAAGACGTGTCGCTGCGATGAGTGTCGCAAAACGTGTCTCCGAAGAGATGGAGGTCAAATTAGGCAGCACCGTGGGCTATGCGATTCGTTTCGAAGATTGCACTAGCAAAGACACCGTCATCAAGTACATGACTGACGGTGTTCTGCTTCGAGAGTCACTCAACGAGCCTGATCTTGACAGGTACTCCTGCGTTATCATGGACGAAGCCCACGAACGCGCTCTGAATACGGACATCCTGATGGGTCTGTTCAAGAAGATTCTCCAGAGACGGAGAGATCTGAAGCTCATCGTCACCTCTGCAACGATGAATGCCAAACGCTTCTCAGACTTTTACGGCGGGGCTCCAGAGTTCATCATCCCTGGAAGAACATTCCCAGTCGATGTCATGTTCCACAGATCACCGGTTGAAGATTACGTCGACCAGGCAGTTCAGCAGGTTCTTGCGATTCATGTATCGATGGATCAAGGAGATATTCTCGTATTCATGACAGGTCAAGAAGATATCGAGGTCACTTGCGAGCTTATCCAACGACGACTGGACGCACTCAACGATCCACCCAAGCTCAGTATTTTGCCGATTTACAGTCAAATGCCTGCAGATCTGCAAGCCAAGATCTTTGACAGAGCAGCGCCTGGGGTGCGCAAGTGTATCGTGGCTACCAATATTGCCGAGACGAGTTTGACTGTCGATGGTATCAAGTACGTGGTTGATGCAGGTTATAGCAAGATGAAGGTGTACAACCCGAAGATGGGCATGGACACCCTTCAAATCACCCCGATCTCGCAGGCAAACGCATCGCAAAGATCAGGTCGTGCAGGCAGAACAGGCCCCGGCAAAGCGTTTCGTCTCTTCACAGAGAAGGCATTCAAGGAAGAGCTTTACCTGCAAACCATTCCTGAGATCCAGCGTACGAATCTGAGCAATACCGTGCTCATGCTAAAGTCGCTTGGTGTCAAGGATCTCCTAGACTTTGACTTCATGGATCCGCCGCCTCAGGACACTATCACGACATCCATGTTCGACCTCTGGGCCCTTGGCGCGTTGGACAACCTGGGCGAGCTCACTCCACTGGGCCGCAAGATGAGCGCGTTTCCAATGGATCCTTCCCTTTCAAAGCTTCTCATCACTGCTGAGGAATACGGTTGCAGCGAGGAGATGATCACCATCGTATCCATGCTGTCTGTTCCCAATGTCTTCTACCGCCCGAAAGAACGCCAAGAAGAAGCAGACACACAGCGAGAAAAGTTCTGGGTTCACGAGTCTGATCACTTGACCTACTTGCAGGTGTACTCGGCGTGGAAGTCGAACGGATGCTCAGACGGATGGTGTATCAAGCACTTCCTTCACCCCAAATCGCTCCGTCGCGCCAAGGAGATTCGGGACCAGCTCCTCGACATTATGAAGATGCAAAAGATGGAAATGATCAGCTGCGGTATGGATTGGGACATCATCCGCAAGTGCATCTGCAGCGGCTACTATCATCAGGCGGCCAAGTACAAGGGCTCTGGCGAGTACATCAACCTCCGCACCAACCTCGGCGTTCAGTTGCATCCAACCTCGGCGCTGTACGCCGGTCACCCACCAGACTACATCATCTACCACGAGCTCATCCTGACGTCGAAGGTGTATGTGTCGACCGTCACCGCGGTCGACCCCCACTGGTTGGCTGATTTGGGCGGTGTGTTCTACTCAGTCAAGGAAAAGGGGTACTCGGTGCGGGACAAGCGGATAACGGAGACTGAATTCAATCGCAAGATGGAAATCGAGGCAAAGATGGCCGAGGACAAGAAGAGGGAGGAGCAGAGGTTGGAAGCTGAAGCAGAGAGGTCAACGAAGACGAAGGTAACGAGTACATCGACCAACGGGAAGAAGATTGTCACGCATGGGGCCGTGAGAAAGCCCGTTATTAAGCGTAGAGGCAGAGGCGTTTAGAGCGTTAATACTTTTGGGCGAAAATACCAGCAATAGAAATGGAGCTTGACGACCAATATTTTACGTCTGCGGAGCTCTCCTGAACTTTCTTTGCTTTGATTGAAAGGTGTCAGTGAATATCTAGTTGGTCGTTGGATTTCCTTTTTCATGCTGAATGTAGCGAACATATCCAAACTATCAGACTGAGTTATGACTGACGATTCTTTGCACAATTGGATCACTATCTCGAGCGAATCGCATAGCCGGGCTTAGTGGCTTTTTGTTTCAAGATTGTATGCAAAACTATATTCGTTACTTCTGTTTTTTTCCTAGGAATGTTATGAGAATGCCTCGTCCAGCCTGTTTTCTGAGGGTTACCAGCTTTCATGGATGAGCGCCTCACCGCCGAACCAGAAAGCCCTCTTCTCCGTCGACCAAGACACGGTCCTCGTGGTCAAGCTTGACGACCCTGGCCGACCTTGGACCGTCGTCAATGTCCTTCAACAGCTTCTTCAGCGCGTCTTCTTCGCCTTGCGCCTCGCCCTCGACCTGCGGGCAGCATGGTTAGTCTCTTCAAACTTGAACATCATGTTCCCGTTTACTAGAGAAGATTGGTGCTCGTCGGCCTATTGATGCAAATTTCGACTTACCTTATTGTTATCCGTGTTACGACACCATCCCGTCAATCCATACTCGCTTGCACGCTTCTGCGTAAAATACCTGTTTTCATGTATGCACA
Source organism: Colletotrichum chrysophilum (assembly GCF_026319265.1). Lineage (NCBI taxonomy): Eukaryota > Fungi > Ascomycota > Sordariomycetes > Glomerellales > Glomerellaceae > Colletotrichum > Colletotrichum chrysophilum. Next base: position 240,344 of record NW_026517313.1, on the reverse strand, counting down.
GTCAGTCTCGCCATTCAAGCATTCTTTGTCATCGGTGTCGATTTCGCCAAAATTGGGAATACGTTAAATGTTGGGGGGGTTTTCATCACGAACCGAAACCCGACACCTAAGTGTGACGTCAGTGACGATGGAGCTTCGACGATGCTCGCTTCCTCCTTATCCAGGAACCGCGATAATAGCTCGGAGCTCATGTGGAGGAAGGGGAGGGGTCAAGACGTACCTTGTACCACGCCGCCGTGTGCAAGAAAATATATCTGAAGAGAAGGAGAAATGTCAAAATAAGATTGAGCCTGACACTGACGGGCGACTCACTCTTTTAGCCATGATGCTCTTCTATTCAAATATTGGAGTGTGTCTTGACATAGAAAATTCCGAATGAAATGGTTGTAGACAGGTAGGTCAAAAGTAGCTCGGAGCTCTCTAAAGCTTGACATTCCTGTGGGGTCTGTATCATGTACCGATGACATGCATTCCTGCCTGTGCCTGCCCGTTCCCCATGTGTTATCGATAGTAATTACGCGGCTAAAGTCCGGAGCCAATCACCCCCAGCGAATTTGTGAACCCTCTTGCGCCTCGTTTCTCTCCGCCACTGTATCTCTGCCTCGTCCACGCATCAACAATCACAACAAAGCTCGCTTCATTCTCAGATTTCACATCCAAAGACCTCATCCGGTTCTCTCGAATCGCTCGGAAAATGGCCTCACCCATGGAGTCCTCAGCAGCCGACCCTCCAACAGTCCTCTTCCGCGCAGGCAAGAAGCGCAAAGCCGGCTTGCGCCAACGCGCCGCATCCCCCGAAGAAACAGCAAACGCCGCCGCCGCTGAATCGAAGCCGACGACAACGGACCCGACTTTGCAGCCGACCGAGACGGCATCCTCAAGGACGGAACTCGATATCTCAGATAAGGAAGCGACTGAGGCCATCCCGTCAACATTGCGCCACCGCGCGCGCAAACGTCTCAACGGCGTCGGGTTCTCGGCCCGCGCGACGTCCGGCCCTTCAGAAGACTCGCCCGCAGCAGACCTCTCACCATCCCGCGCTCTTGTGCCCGCAACATCACAACCTGACGATGATCCCCTGATCGCAAAACGCTTTGCCCCGCAGACGGGTCTGGCGACCACCATTGTAAACAAACACATGTATGTATTCCCACCAAGCAACCCGCTGCGGTACATCCAGGCCCTTTGCCCAGAGACTGATCAAGCAAGGATGGAATACATAGAATCCCACCTCTCTAACCGCAACCCCTCCCCCTCCGCGGAGACAACAGCACATACCTCATCGTCGCTTTCCTCCACCGCCCCGGCACCCGTCGCGGGGAACGACAAAAAGGCACAACCCATCATGCAAGGGAAGCTCATGGAGGTCGATCTGGGCGACGAGGTCCGCGCCCGCAATCAGGCCATGACCGAAAAGGCCGCCCGACGTCTGTTGGGCGAGTCTGTACCTGACGAGGAGCCCGAAGGCGGACCGCGCAAGGCAAAGAAGCCGAGGCTTGGCCGAGACGGCAAGCCCTGGCGACCCAGGAACCGTCGCGGGAGCGACGACGTCAAGCGTGATCAGCTCGTGGAAGAGATCCTGCGCGAGAACAAACGTGAGTAGTTCCTTGTCCAGTCTTTTCCAGGTATGCAGCAGCAAAAGCTAACAATCCAGTCGATGTCTATGATGTGCCTGCTACGCAACAACCTCAGTATGAGGGCGATGGCGACGCAGACGATCGCATCGCCGAGGAATTCCGGCGCGAGTTCATGGATGCCATGGTGCAGCGACAGCAGAAAAAGAAGGCGGCCGCGCCGCCAGCTCGGGCAGGTGCTCGGAAGGCGGATGAGGATGTGCTCAAAGGCCCCAAGCTGGGCGGCAGTCGTAATTCCAGAGCTGCTATGCGTGACTTACTACTCAAGAAAGAGAAGGAGGGCAAGCGATGATGCACGGCTAAATTGTCCCGACATACTACACTATACGATACCCACACGACAATGAAACATGATTAGCTGGAATGATTGTATTTTGTGATTGGCATCTATAAACCAAATCAGAGTACTTGAAGTCAGATTTCCCATACCAACTGAGAAAACAACAAACCCTATAACAAAAAAGAAGAAAAAAAGAAAAGATCATGACGACGTGCAAGCCAACCCAAGAACCTGTAAGGCAGCCATTTTGATATCCCTGATAAGACCCAGAAGGAAAAGGAAGTTGTGATAGATCATGCCAGATCATAAACAGACGCCTTCGACCCACACACACCCACATGACTGTCGTAAGTAGCTAGGCCCTATAAGAATGTAAAGAATGTTTGAAGCCGGCTCGTCAAAAGCTCTCTGGTCTTTCTAAGCTCTCGCGACTTTGCAACGCCGGGGTATTAATGCCGTTCATCCTCATGCCTCAATGCCGTGTATGCATGCCACTTATTTCCCATGACGCCGTTGTGATATCAGATGCAGAACGTAGATTCCCAAGTGCAAATTCATGTGGTGGTGTAGACTTGGCCACCGACGGGGCCACGATATCACCGGATGTCAAGCTGGAACGGCTTGAACCGTCCGCCGATTGTTGCGCAGCGAGGGCACTTGCGCCGAGCTCCTTGCTCTGCCATCAGGACATCGACGCAAGCCTGACACAGGCCGCAAATGCATTCTGTGCAGGCATACGAGACCTTCAGCAGTGAGACGCTCTGACAGGCTGCGCAGTAGATCTGAGTGTTTTGCGAGGAATAACTCGGTGATGAGTCTGATAGGCCTCTCGACTCAATGTGGAAGTTCTCCCCGCTTTCACCGCTTTCAACCGACGGGAATGGGTCAATCGTGTCCTGGTTGTAGGATGGTGGGGTTAAGGCCTGTTGGAGCGGCGAAGCTTGGTAGCTTTGTGCTGCGTGTGCCGCCTGGAAATTATGGTGCTGGAAGGGGGGAAGTGAAGCTCTGTGGATAGAGACTGGTGATTGGGGTACCTGAGGGATGGTCAGCTAGCGTCGAACGAATAAACATCAGACATCTTACAGGAGTTCGATCCTCATCGATGTCACCAGCAGCAGAAGCAGCTTGGTCGGCAGCATCGATGAGATCTTCCCATCTTTTTCCATAGTCTGCAGAAGGTTCAGCCGATAACGCCTTACGGTCATTATTACCTGGTCTAAGCCGTTCGTCGTTTTGGATGCGTCGTAACCAGTCCGCTGCGGACCCGCGAGATTTTTGTTTCTTGTGGTGTGCTTCTCTACCTCTCTTGGTGACGGACTGTTTCCTGGGTCGAGTAGGTCCAGGAGGGCGCTGAATGGGCGGTAGGGTTGACGAGCGTCCAGGGGGCGAATTTGCAAGAATCGATGGCAAAATGTCCCTTGGCCTGCTCGAGTTCATGGCTGGAAATGGTTCGCTGGTGATGTCGCTATTAGATAGATGGATTGGTGGCAGTTCAATTGATGTCCTGGGTATCCGCCGCCCCTCGGTGTCGGAATGCCAATCCTGATGAGAGACGGTCGTTTAGCGCTCTGTTGGTGCTTGTAAGTGGCAGTGGGTAGATTTCTCGACTTACTACTTCGGACTCCCACTCAGGTTCGACCTTGTGACCGTGCAATTGCGCCAGTGCCGCCGCGGCACTAGCAGCAGGGAGCAGCGAGCCCACGGCATGATCGTCCAGCGTTCGGGGCGTGCCCGGGTTGCTGTTGTCGTACATGTGCCGGTCATGGTTGAAGCCTTGAAGATGGTCAATCTTTGGGGGGAAGCCCTGGATTGAGAGGGACGAACCCTGAGGCACTGAGGTCGCATTTGGCTGGATGGGAGGGCGTTCGGACGGCGGGGTGTTGATCATGAGCAGGAAGCTCTCCTCGGTCGCTGGAAGCTTCGAGATGTAGTGTTCGGGATGTGCTCTTCGAATGTGCTCTTGCATGGATCGGTATCGTTTTTCCTGTGGTGCGCCGACTGTGTCAGAAGAGCTCTCTCTTTTCTCTCGGTCGGGTGGGTTTTGGGGGGCGTAATCAAAGCTCTGCACTGTCGTCGCAGTTGGGGGTGGAATCCAGGGCGCAACGGTCGACGGCGCCGTTGGAGGAGGGATTCATTCCTATGTGGCCAGACTTACACCGATGCAGCGCTTTCTGCAGCTGGAGCCATCTTGGTTTCTCAGAGGACACACGACTTCATTGTTGGAGTCGGTGATTGAGAAGGAAGACGTGAGAGAAGATCTGGGCGGCATCTTGACCCCACCATGCGCGCGAGGGCTGGTATCGATTCTGAGCGGGGTGAGGTGCGATAAGTGCGTGCGTAGTGTGTCGCGAAGCGAGGCCAATTGACTGTTACTGGATCTGGTGAGGCTCTAGCATTTGGCGATGCAAAAGAAGCTGCGAAGTTCAGTCAACAAGTGTTGGAGCTTTGGAAGCTCTCCTCTCCGTCTCTGTCTGGTGTGTTACAAAGAGTGTTTCGAAGGATAAGGTGTAATGGAGGGGAGGGAAAGGACGGGGAGGTCGAGGATGGAAGAGAGGAAGAGAACCTGCTTTTGGGGGGTAGAAGGGAAGTTGACCGAAAGCAGTAAGTAGCGGTAATGGGGGGAGGGGAGGGGGGAGGATACCTAGAGAGAGGTACGCAGTACGGGACAGGCTAGGGGCGTGGCTCGGTCTGGTGGGTATGCGCACGCAGTATCCGTCAGGTACCTTACCTGAGGTGCTGTAGAGTAACCAGGCCCAGGGCCAATTACCTTACCTTTTACCTTGCTCTGCGCCCTTCTCCGTAGCCCAGCCCAGCAGTACGGATGGATACCCAGCACAGAGGTACGGATATGGGAGTCCAGTGTGGGAAGCAAGGTGTGAGAGCAAGGAGGGAGCTTGGATCCAGCAAGCCCTTGCCTTGCCGGTCGGTCGCTTGGTTGGTTGCCTTGGACCTTAAAACAGCAGGGCGACAAGCCGATCAACAGAAGAGGAGCAACAGCCGGCGCAGCTGTGGCATACGCGGTAGTTTGGTAGGCAAGGTATTCGAGGTTGGGAGCTCTTTGGCTGCTCAACCATTGGACCCCGTCCTCCAAGTGAGGAACCTGAATTGCTGTGCTGTGCTTTGCTGTACTCGTCTGCACCTGTTCCCAATCTTCTTTGCCTGTGCTGCTCCTGCAGCTGCGGGCTGCGGCTGCGGCTACGGCTGCTTGTTATTGCACTTGGCTTCGGGGAGATGGGGTGGGTAAGGAAAAAGGCCAATATCGGCTGGGACTAAGCAGACGGGGACGAGGGGTGCCGGGAACAGGTACAAGGAGGGAAGCAAGGACGCGCTTGGTTTTGGGAGCGATTTGAACAGCTGACAAGCTGATGAGGTAACTCAGTAGTTTCTGTCGTCGCAAGGTTCGGTGTGTGAGGTCAGTCAGGCAGACCACGAATAGGAGGGTGGTTTTGAGTCGGCCTGTGGAAGGCGGCGTCAATGTCACTGGCAAGTGGAAGAGCACAAGTGGATAGCACCAGAAGGGAGGCTTCCCTGAGGTTAGGTAGGCATGTAAGTGAAAGCAACGGTGACGCAGCGGTGTAAGTGGCGGGCCAAGCAGCGTGCTATTCCGAAGCTTGACCATCCATTGCATCGCCATCGCCAATAAAGAGCCTTCCTTCGCCTGCCGCTTTCTCGCACAACACCGCGATGCGATACAATGCTCGGCCAGTCGCCGAGTGGTTGGCCAGACTGTTTCCTCCAGGAGACCAGGCGAAAGGCGAGACTGATTGACCGAGAGACGGGTTGCAACTTGTTTCCATCGAGTCAGTCGTGCCGCCTCCCTTCTTTGTTTGGAAAATTATGACACGACGAGGTGCCTGACTTGGCCAAGAATGGCGGCAACCGAGTGACGGGGCCATGGGAACAGTTGGTTATCCTGCTAGCATGGAAAAGCAAAGCATTGCAGCCATCAATCGTCGCAGTGGTGCTTCGATGCTTCGGCGCCCGTACCTCCACCAGCTACCTACCTACCTTAGAATGAGAGCTTCCCTGCCCGGTTGCTTGGTGCTTACCTTCCATGTAATCGCCTAGGTACCTAAGGCACCTTACCTTACACAGAGTAGGTGCCTCGCGGGGGTACGAACACACAAGGGCCGCATCGTAAAGTCCCCCAATAGCTCTGCCAATGGCAATTAAGCAATCCGCAAGCTCTGGAGGTTGGTACTCTTGCGGTGCTATTCGTACGGTCGGTACCTCTTGGAGGAGAGTGCGGTAGCTGGAGGAGGAGCTGCCAGCAGGAGGAGAAGAAAAAAGCTGGTCGGCAAATTGACCCGCCGACGAGACAAAATGCTGGTCATTGGTCCAAGACGATTGGCAACGTGAATGACTCGATCGAGGCCGGAGCACGTCTGGTGGGTTGGGTTGGTTGATTCAAGGGTTAAAGGAAGCAGAAGACAGTGGGAGAGGATGATGAAGAGCCCAGGTACCTCATGAGAAAGGGGGGCGTGGCTGCAAAAGCAAGATTCAAGTCAAGACGAGTGGAGACAGGCAGTTGAAGTGAGGAGGATCGGAAGGAGCACGACAGGGAAGCACGAGGGCGGAGGAGGGGGAAGGAGGGGAGGGGTGTGGTAGTAAAGTGGGCTCTTTTTTTTTTTTTCTCTCTCTTTCTCTGTTGCTCTTCTTTTCGGAGCTTGCGAGTGGTTGAGAGAGAGAGACCGCACCAAAGAGTGAGCTGGTGCATGGGAGCTCTTGACTTGGGTCTTCGACGGATACCTACCTATGTCCTGCAGCCTTCTCGACCTGTCCGTGTTCAATCTGCAACACATTCAATCCATCTGAATGAGTCGGTATGTGCAAGTATCTTTCTAGAAGCTTGATTCAAGACTCAAAGCCTTTGCTTCTCATGCCATGCTGCTGCTGTTGACTTGCTGTGTTGCTTCCAAGCTCTGTGCAAGTGTAAACATACGTACGGCGTAGCATACCCAGCTCGCCTTCTGCGGAACTGGAACCGCGTCAATGTGACAAGGCCTTTTAGCGATGGCCCTGGCCTCAGCCAGATGGGTCTGCTACTGGATCCCCGCTATTCGTCACGTTGACATCCCAGCTGACGGGTAAGGTATGTACATGCTTAGCAGATTCGCAGTAGAAGCAGGTCAGGTCCTACCCTCCCCCTACTCTAGGGTATGAGTAGCTTATTATTTGTTGAAATTTCTCTTGTATTAGTCTTAGTATATTACTTTATCCCTTAACTCTTTATCTTACTTTTTTTATACTATCTAAGTAATTAATAAAGTTCTTAATAAAGTAGCTCTATAAATAATATACTTATTATTTTAGAGAACTATAATAAGATCTTACTCTATTTAATTTATTATTTTTTATTAATAGTTCTTATAAGTATAATATAAAACTTTTATTTATAAACTTATTAACTATAGTTTAACTTACTTCTAGAAGTAGATACTAAAAATAAAAATAATAATAATATTTTTTGTATCAAACTTAGTAATATTTATAAAGAACTTTTATACTCTTCTTAACTATAACTTTTATATACTTTTAATAGTTATTAAAAAGTTAGTATATATAATACTTTCTATTAATATATAACATTCTTTTATAATAAGAATAATAATATAAGAATATAATATAAGAATAACAATATAAGAATAATAATATAAGAATAATAATATAAGAATAATAATATAATAATAATAATAACACTTAACTTACTTTAATATTCTATATAAAATAAACTAATAAAGTTTAAAGTATAAAACCTTATATAAAAATACTCTATTTATTATAACTTATAACTATAATATTAATTATATAATACGTTTAACGTGATCGACTCGCTTGTCTGATCGACTCGCTTATCAACCACGTTAGTTATATAAGTACTTTATATAATTAGTAGTTTAATAAACTATATTTTAAGTTAGTTTTCCCCTCACTTTTCCCTACTAGAGGATATAACTTACTAACTATATTAATAAGAATTATTATAATATATTACTTCTCTTATTATTATCTGTATAATTAAATACTTATAAATACTTAAGATTATGACTTTTTATTATAATATAAGCCCCTCTATAACCTTATACTATATAGGCGTATATACTACGCTTCTAAATACGCTTATACCTATACTAATACTTTCTAAGTTAAAGTTATTATTAAAGTTATTAAGTTATTAGTTTACTATTATCTTATTTAATAGATATAAAATATTAGTTATTTCTTTTATTACTGCCTTCTTTATATAAAGTCAAGTTTCTATAACTTTAGTAACTAAAGTTACTATAAAGAAAAGTTATTATACTTTATTTACTTTATTTTTCATCTTTTTTAAAACTTCTATACTTTTTAATACTAAGTATAATACTTCTATATTTATACCTTAGGTTATATCTATTAAGGTTACTTAGTCCTTTTCTATATCTATACCTTGCTATATATTATACCTCAGTAGGTTAGGTTGTGTCGCGGTGCCGCTGTAGATACGGGTGGTTGCTTAAGAGGTTTGCTTGTCAAGCTTAGGTTACCTGGGCAAGCTATTCTTGGCTGGCAGACGTAAGTCGCACCTCCTAATGACAGCATTGACGCAGTCCAAATGAAGCGGTCCAGACCAAATCTCCGGTGTAAAAGCGATGAACATGCTCCGGCAAGGAACAGCATGGCTGCGAAAGGCGTTGGGCATTGAGGACGAGACGAAGGACGAGGAGGAGGTTGGCAACGTCGGGTCGGCATCGGGCACAGAGAGTCACCAAGACCACGACAAGGGCCCAGGGAAGCTTCTTCAACAAGGTGTGAACCTGGGAGCTGTTGCCTCTACTGCTGCTGCTGCACTGCGCTGCTGCACGTCGGTCTGCGGTGTATGGTATGTCTCTAGCTGCACCTCAGCGCCTGCAGCGCCTCTGAGGCATGCTGCTGCAGTGGGGAATGGGTCCCCCCGACGTTGGCGCCGAATCGTCTGTTCCACAGCGGGGAGGAAGACGGTGCGACGTGGGCGGGGGCTTGATGGGGCGGGGAGAGGGTGTGAGAGTGCTTTACCTGGATTGAGTGGGCTACCACAGACAGCTGCTTCAAGGGTTTTTTTTTTGGGTCGTCTTTTTTTTTTTTTTTTTTTTTTTTTTTTTTTTTTTTTTTTTTTTTTTTTTTACCAGTGTTTCTCTTACTCGCAGGCATGCAGGGCTCCATGTCCAAGGCTCTTCAGCACGTCAACCTGCCTTCTTCTGGCCCCGGTCTGTCCAGCTAAGATGCCCACATTCAGTTTTTTTTTTCCCTGTCCCCGTGGAAGACCTAGACCGGAGAGAGGAGGTAGGTACCTGCCTATCAAGTACAGCTGCATCACCTTCCTCCTCCTTCCTTGCTCTGTCGCAACCTCAGGTAAGGTAAGGTAAAAAGTGCTTTCCTCGTGCTCCACGATCCACCCTCCACGCCCCGAGGTGCACCGGCCCAGGATAGCATGGTGAAGGTAAGGGAGGTACGTCTCTTTTCTGTCAGGGAAGGTCCCCACTTTCGGCGCGAGGACCCTCCAGTTCCTCGCCTCCAACCTTCACCTCGGCCTATCAGCAGTCGGCAGATTGTATTCCTACGCGGCCGAAGGAGACAAGATGGAAGGAAAAAAAAAAAAAAAAACTTGTCTGCACCCTTCAAAGGCGCCGGACTCCAGAGCATGGGTGGGTACCGGATCGAAGGAGGAAAAAAAAAATAGGTACACCTTCGCCCGCTCCACTTTCTTCGTTCTCCTTCAAGCCAACCTCTTTTGAAATTAACCCAGAGGCTAACTTGTTCAACGACAATCCGAAACCACGGCTATTCACCGAGGCGACTGTTGAAAGAAAGAAAAACACAAAAAGTGTGCTCCCGTAAGCTCAGTCCACTGTCCGAGCCACGCAGCCTTGTTCAGATGTCGGTACCTTGTCTCTATCATTGACTTCGAGTCAACAAGCCTTGTCTCAGCGTCTCAGCTCACTCCTGAGCCGCTCGCATGTCGGTCACCTCGAGCAACAAAAACACAGAAGAAGCTGCTCCGAGGACCTTTTCCAGCCAATTGCATGTTGCGATTTTCGCCTTCCTCGCCACCAATGCCCCTGGACCCCTGGCTGACTGGCAAAGGGCAGACAACACTCGCAGATAAAGCCGGTATCTATCGCCTCTCGGAGCACCAGGTACAAGAAGAACTGACATCACCTTGTCTGGGTATGCACTACATGCTACCTCTGTGTTTTTCCTTATTGTTTTTATTCACGTCTTATTTGTCTACAGGAAGACCGGAGACGGTGTGGTGTGTTTTTGAGCGCTGTCGGACCCGACTTGACGACTCGTCCAGGAGACTTGGATCATGGATTAATGCATAAACACCGGTATAATGCAGGCGCCCTCGTCCACTCTCAGCTTCGGGCCAAATCGGGGGATCCATCTCGTGACGGCCCACGGAACGCTACACCAACGCCTCCCCCACAGGAGCTGGCAGCTGGCAACGAAGCTTAGTACCTGGATCGAGCGCCTCGCCGTCGGTCTCTCACATACCGAAGGGGTCCAGGGAACCCCAAGGTCTCTTTGCAGGAAAAGTGTCGACACAGTGACCGCACCTCGATCGGGGCGAGGCAAGACGAGGCGGTGACGGCTACCAATTTCCTGGCGTCTGTCAGCTTCCTTTTCACCGTCCGCCCTGAGCTTCCGGCGCTATCCTCATGAGCGCATCGCGATACGGCTATGTGTTCCAGCTGCCCGCTGACCGGAGGGTGTGGGGGATAAGCTCCCAGGACATGAGCTCTAGTGCTGATAAGCAAGCCACCAACCAGAAGCCAGGGCAGCTTCGACGATAAAGCTCCCCCAAGGGTTCTAGCGCATCTTTACCACGAGCAACCGAGCCTACCTTAGCTCCAATGGGGAGGTACCTTCACAAAGCTTTTCGGTACTTCGAGAACTCCCACGCCTGGTGCCTTTCCTCCATCTCAACTGGACGCTGATCCGCAAGTGAGGGCGAATGAGGAAACTGCTCCGGTCAGAAGGGGGAACGGCACTTCGTTTGGAAATGGAGACAGTCAGAAACACCTTGCAGCAGCAATCTAATGAAAGGAAAATCGAGGCTTCATAACACGGCTTGGCCCCCTCCATTGAACGAGTCTTCAACGCACTAATACTCGCACTTCGATTCATTCACCCGCGCTACGCTTCTAACCCGGAAAAAAACTGAGCCTGTGCCAATTCTTTCTTGACATCGGCACACTCGGCGGCGGCCCACTCAGCAACCGGCCGCAGGTCTGTGCCTCTCTGCAGTGCCGTTCCTACACCTGCTTTATTACCAACAGCACACGAGAAAAAACACACTGAGCAACGCAGTATAAGCTGAGGCCGGGGGACGCTCCGTACCCAAAGCTCTGTCACATGCACGCGTCGTTTTCTGAATACACCCAGTACTTTCGTACGACTGGGCCTATCGAAGCGGCAAACGCCCGAAGGCCGCTCGAACTCGCTCCTGGCTCCCTGCCTTCCGAGACATGGCGGCCAACCAGTTCTGTCTCGTCGGTGACTCCGACTGCCACTGCCACTGTTGCCAGAGCCTCTCCATCTCCATTCCCGTCCCTTCACCGTCCACTCGGCGAAGCTCCAGGGATATCAGCGCTGAGATCCCAAGTCGGAGCGTCCACCTTCAAGCCATTAGCGATCACGGCCCTCTATCTCCGCGCAACTCACAGCGCCGGTGCGCTGACGGCTTGCACGTACGCGTAGCCTCCTGAGCCCCTTTTCCCCCTATCTCTGAGCAAGTTGAGGCACGACAGGATATCCTCGACTTGACTGGAATGAATCCCAGTGGCTCTACCTTAGTCTATTCTCACTGAAGCACCAGTGCTCCGTCATGTTGACGACAGTCGATCACTCGCTGTCAGCAAACATTCTATATCTCTTGACCTAGTGAATTAAGATTCAATTGCACGAAAGCGGATCAAGCTCTGCTTTCGGAGATTTCCTCAGCCTCAGCATCACCAACCTTCTTTGCCGCAGACACGCAGCAAAAACCACTTGTTTTAACTGATTTGGCTTCTCGAAGGAGTGGGCAGTCTTTTCCATCCGCTGTCAGAGACAGTCTTTGCCTTCAGTTCAGATGGTTCGCTGGATATATGCTACAATGGGTCATCCCTCCCAGCGTCAGGGGGCAACTCCGGAACCGTCTTGAGCCGCTGCAGCCGGCTGTCAATCTTGCATGAGGTGCACAACGACAGCATCACTCCGAAGAGCTGTGTCGTCAGCCTTCAGTTTGACTTCATGGGCCTTACTGGAGAACAGCTGCCATCCTGATTTCTGGCAAGTCGAGTCGATGGGAGGGCGACCTCGGATCTTATGTGGCCAGCGGTATCCGAAGCTCCTTCTCCAATCAAGGCGACGCATCCGCAGGATCCCAAACAAACTTGTCACAGCTCCTCGTTGATCAACCCCCTCGAGGTACGCCGCACAGACGTCCGAGATGGACCTGCGCCGCCAAGATCACGAAGGAAAGGTCGTCTTCTTCTATGGCATTCAGAGCACGGCAATCCCGCTCAGCATAAGATGCAGAAGGTAAAAGCAACCAGTGCGGGCCCCGCCTGACTGGTCCGGAGTCATCAGATTGTCTTTTCAGAATCTGCAAGGGACGCACTCCATGTTTCCAGACCCAAAAGGACTGGACGTATTGCGCAGTTGAGGCTCAGCCACCAAGGTTTCAGCCTCCGACCAATACCGAACTTGGCACCCTCCTTGTGCATATTTTGCCGGTCGATTTCACTGATCCGTCGTCATATTCTCCAACCGGCGGACTCTCGGAAGTCAGAGCACCTCGCGTTTACTTGCCGCGGCGCTGATGATCTGGCGAAGTCCAACCACAATGCTCTGACCTCGTCGTCAGTTCGCCAACTTCCACCGTAAATTGGCGTTACAGGGTTGCCGTTTCTAATGTGGCCAAGGAAAAGTTTCCTAAACTCGCCTCGCGTTTCCCTGCAATGTTTCCCCACGTCCGATCATTCACGGCAAGACATCCCAAGAGTTGCGTCCCGACGCGCTCCTTGCCCAAATTACATCCCGTCATCATGGCACATATCTAAGTGCCTTGTCGGCATTCCTCTGCTCTTTTGGCTCTTTTCATGAGCAAACGGTTGCTCTGCAGCCTTCTACGGACCCCTTACGCATATCTCCTGCCGTCGTTTCTTACACTCATTAATCTATATACAACATGGCGTTGACAGTCAAGCAGCTGAATGCTGACGCCTCATTTCTTCTCACCTTCGAACCTATCGTGCCCGAGTCGACACCGGGCATTTCTCCCCGGCCGTTCAGGATATTAATGGATCCATGGATCACAGGACCGTCCACCATCTTTCACTCTATTCTTTCAACAACAACTCACAAGCAGTCTCCATGCGTGTGCTCGCTGGAACATCTCCCGGAACCCGATCTCGTCATTATCAGCCAGCACAAAAGCGACCATTGCAACGAGGCCACGCTTCGGCAACTACCACCCAGCGGGACGAGAACCCTAATCCTGGCGGAACCGGCCGCGGCCAAGGTGATTCGGAGCTGGAAGTACTTTGACAAGAACAAGGTCCATACGATTCCGCGGTGGGAGGATCCTCAAATCACGGGGAAGCAGGCCGTCATCCGCGTCAAGGTGCCGCCATTCACACCAGGTGGGGAGTCCGGCGAGGTATCAGTCGCGTTCATTCCTCAACGGAGGGATTTCAAGGGCCTTCATGCCGCCATCGGCATCACGTACCGACCACCACCAACATGGCCAAGGTTCACGCATCTTCTTACACCCCCGAGGACCCCCGTATCTCAGCCACAAGGCACACAACTCTCTCAGTCTCCCATTGCCGGGGCAGCCCGCTCCAAAGCTGAGCCGGCATACATCAGCCTGCCGACTCCCCCGGAGACTCCCAGCAGCACCCAATCCCTCCACTCCATCAACTCCGCTACGTCGACCCCGCCGCCAACGGACGCCCGAGACCGAGCAGTATCAGTTATCTTCTCTCCCCACGGCATCTCATACCGCTGCCTACACCAGTACGCCGCCTCCCACCTGGCCGCCGAGGCGGCTCTGCCTCTCACTGCTCTGCTGCACTGCTTCGACACTGTTTCGAATCCGTGGTGGCTCGGCGGTAACATCTCCGCGGGCATGCCGGCCGGACAGGAGACGGCATCGGCCCTAGGCGCAAAGGCCTGGGTTAGCACGCACGACGGCGACAAAGACGTCAGGGGCTTGGTCACGAGGATGCTGAAGACGAGAAAATACGCCCGGAAGGAGATCGCCGACGTCGTCAGCCCCTTTTCGAACACCAGCCACCGCGACAAGACGTTCGATCGGGAGGGGTCAGGCAATGAGGGTAGCGGCGGTGGGGGTAAGAGTACTGAAGTGCTTGTTCTTGGGGTTGGCGAGGAAGTTGCGATGACCCGAGAGGGTGTCTGGAACGTTGAGCCGCGCGCTCGAGTATTTCCGCCTCGCAAACTCCCCGTGGCGGAGAAGACACTGCAAGGTCGGGCGCGAGGACGAAATCTGTCGCCGATTGTCACGCGTGTATGAACGGGGACTATGCGATGATACCCAGTGGTAATTTTGTTTTGCGTGCTTGTCTTTTTCATCAGAATTTTGGATACCCTCCTGTACCGAGGGCAGAATATACCCCTACGGAGACTTCGGAACCACACGAAAATGCGACACGGAACACGGACCACGGAAGACGGGTGACTGGGCACTGGGAGCATTGAGTTTCTTACTTTACTTTCGTTACGGGAATGGCATTGCCTGCCCAGGATGGCGGCGTGTCTTGGAGAAGGGGTTGATACCACAGAAGGAAGGATTAACAACTTGAAAACGAGGATGGTACAAGACTTGACCTTCTCCTCGCGTAGCTTATGAGCTCTTAATATACAAGCATAATCAATCACAATGATCAAGGCACGCGATTGTAGCGTCAACCCACGTAATATCCTTGAAAACATGTCCCGGCTTCAGAAACTCGAAGCAAAGCAGTATTCGAAGGCACAGTCTGTTGACAGATCAGCCAGATGCTCTATTAAGACGGGGGAAAGCATCTGCTCCTCCCTAATCACCAATGTTCGTCCGGATCCTTCTTTTGTTCTATCGTGTTCCTGGCAGAACCCAGGGAAAATTCACTGCCCACGTCAAAAGCATGTCCTTTTCACCTGATCATGATAAAGAAAATCCGCAAATTGACTGCTTGTCAGTGCATGGCAGGTGTTCCCGGAGTTGACAGATATTAAAGTCAAAGTCCTTACTTGTCAAGTGCTTTACCGGCCAAGTCGCCTCAAGTTCGGAAAGAAATGACCGCGGGCCCTTGCAATCAGTTGACGCGGGTTAGATCCTGTCTCTCTCTCCTCTCCGATCCGGTTTTTCGGCAACATGGGTGCTTTGGATAATCTCGTTGAGTAACAAGCAGTCTTCGTAGGCGTGGTCGCAGGACCGTCAGCTTGTGATGTACCCCATTTCCCAACACGTAGATTTTGTCAGCCCTGTTTGCTGGTTGTATTTGTCTCCGAGTTTCTAGAGGCCGCCAGTCTGCCAGGTCTGGACCTAGAAACCCCGTGAACAGGGCAAGTATCCATGACAAAGTGGTTCGAACGGTAGTATGTCGTCTTAAGACATACGACTTAGAACGGCGCTTACTGAGACCCGTAATTGGTGATATATCTGATCGTCTGCGTCTTTGTATGACCTCAAAAACGACGAGTTTCAAAGTAAGCAAAGTATGAATTAGCTAAATGTGAGTTTCCAACTACAAAGCTACCGTTCACAATCATGCCGGCTTCATATAAAATGTCTCGAATGCCAGCGTTTGATGCTCCCTTAAAATGCGATTTGAATACTATGAGACCGCCCGTTACGGGTGGTCGTCACCACATGGAACCCACCCTCCCTCCATTACTCGCACCCACCCAGCCAGGGTATCTAATTTTCTCATGCAACGAGAAATCATCTCTCTTCTTCGAGATGCACGCTTCCACATATCCATCCTCTCCTTAATCCTTCTCAACACACAGCCGCCCGTGAGCTATGCAGATCCTGCCTCCCAGTGCATGCACGAAACTAGGTCCCAGCCAAACACGCTGACGTGAAAATGAAAAACAAAGAAAGCTGGTGGGGAAAACGAATCCTATCTTCCCCTCTCAGGACCACACCAGACCCGCTTACTTGAGCTGCTTCAGAATCTCCGTCAAAAAGTCCTCAAAGCTGAGGGTGATGTAGCCGTCGCGGTCGTCGTCGTACTTCTTGAACACGTCCGTCATGCGCTTGAGAGAGATGCAGGCCTGAACGAAGAGGTCGAAAGACATGGAGTTTTCGTTGCGCTTATCGTAGGTGCGGAAGAGAAGCTCGACAAAGCCGGGGCTCAGGCGGTATCGGAAGGCGACGAGGGCGTTGCTGAACTCCTGGAGCGAGATGTTGCCCGAGCGGTCGGCGTCGAAGCGGTCGAAGAGAGTGCGCCAGGAGGCGAGGAAGGACCACAGTCCGCAGAACTCGGCGAAGCCAATGGTGCCGCTGCGGTCGGAGTCGAACATACGGATCATCATGCGCACCGTCTGGGGGTCGAACGCTGTCCAGTCACCGTTGACGAGGGCGGTGGAGAGCTCGCGCTCAGAAAGCTGGCCGGTACCTGTGTCTTGTTAGATTTTGGATTTTTGGGGTATCTCACGGAGTCGCGTACCATCCTTGTCGACAGCGCGAAACAGAGGCAGCAGGGTCGGGTCGGCACCGTCAGCCATCTCGGCGGGCGCAGGAGACGGGGGCGGTCTTGAGCTGGGAGGAGGGCGATTGTGCATCTGAGTCGGGCGCGGGCCGCCGGTGGGAGGAGGAGAGGTGGCGCCGTAGATGTTGGGGCTCGGGCTAGGACGACGGTCGTCGCGAGGGTCGCGGTGGTCGACGGGACGGCGCTGGTAGCTATCGTGGGGGACGGGCGGAGGCGGCTTGCTCTCGTAGCGCGGTTGAGGAGAAGGTCTTTGGGCCGGGGCCGGGGCTGGGGCAGCGCCGCCCTTCTGGAACGGGACAGTCAGTCTTTCTCCGGTTGAGCGATCCATGAGCTGGCGATGGTGAGGGCATTCGCGATGGTGAATCGCAAAGGAAAGGCCAGATTGCGTGGAAAGGACGACGAGTCGAACGTACCTGCTCGGGCTCCGCGAATCTGGTAGGGTGTTAGCATGGCGGGGTAAAATAGATTGCGATGAGGGGCTGTTGCGAGTCGTTGATGGCTCTAGTTACGCACCTGGGGAGTTCGTCGGGGTTGTAGGGTCTGTTGTAGGCCATTGCGACTGTGATGATGGGTGAACTGGCGATGGAGGGCCGGGAGAAAGAGCAAAGGAAAGGGTCCTTTGGGAGTCGAGTCGAGTTCGTCGGCTCCTGGGATTATATGAAGTTGCAGAGGTGGGGGCGTCTATTGGTTTGCGGTGGACAACCAACCCAAAGGAAGGGCCAAGAGCAAGGAGGGGAGGAGCCGCAGCAACTATGTACCTCAGGTTCTGTAGGTGACTTAGGTCCAACAAATGGAACTTGGGGTAGGGGTCTCAACGTCAGGCGGCAGTCGGCACGCCTAGGACGGGACAGGACAGGAAAGGACAGGTAGGGCTGCTTCGTTAGGCTGCGCTGCAGGCATGGAGAGGCTGTGAACGTGCCAATCGGGCCCTGAGCTTTGCGCAATCGTCAGATTGGTTTCAGCCGCACCATGTAATATGAAAGAGTGAGGCTTGGGCTGAGGCCTTGTTTAGAGACTACGTGCTGCTGTAATTTCGGTCGCGCATGGCCGCGTTGTTAGGCTTTCTCTCCCTGTCTCTCTTCTGTTATCTCCCAGGCAGTATGTAACTGGCAGACCCTCGAGGGAATGTACGACGAATAGAGCAAGGGAACACGAAGCCGTAGGGCTTATCTGGCCTCCAGCAGGGGACCTACGCCGGGGACCGGGCAGTTTTGGGGAGCAGCGGCGCCCGCGCGCAGGTTGGGGATGGCACGGGCACGGGCGGTGGACTGGGATGCAGGGCAATCAGTGCTGAGGAAGCTTTGGTGTATGATTCGGTCGTCTGTGTCGAGACGATGAATAATACCACGAAGGGGACTGGACATGGTGCATGGTGGTGCTCGGTGTGCGACGGCGATTTGCTTGCTCGGCTCGGCTGTAGCTGCGCTGCGCTGCGGATGGGCTTTACGACGGGAACGACACGGCACGACTGCCACAACGAGACACGACACGACACGGACGGTTGACGCAAATCAGACGGGATGAACAGGCGATGGATCACGGTTTGCAGTCTGCCCGTCGAGTGGGTTCTGCGAAATTGTTTCTTGGAGGGGGCAACAACTAAAAACAGTATATGCTCCAGCCAAGGAAGACGTAGGGTAGATCAGGACAGAAAAGAGGACATTAATTCCATCCCACGCGGCCTTGGGTTGGCTTGGATCCTGAATTCCTGCTTCTGCAGCGACATCATCATGTCACACACGGACACGGACACGTCTTTCCGATTGCTGGTGCCTGGCCCCAAGCCCACCTCACCTCACACTCAAGCGTAACTTAATTGCAGGCTTTGTTCTTTCTGTCTTCTGGAAGATCACCAGGACGGGAAGTGGAAGGGTCATGCCGATGGGATGGGGGCATTTCTGTGCTGTCAATGGCCTTTCGCTTTCGCAACCCCGCCACGCCGTCCCGCTGTGGACTGAATTGCGGTGGGTTGTGGATGCTCTCCAGGCGATGGAACGCGACGCCGAAGAACCGTGGATTGTCATAGGGCAGGCCCGTAACAAGTGGCAAACAGGGAGGATACCTGCTGCGACGGCGAGTCCGGCTTAGAGGATGCGATGCGGCGACCGGATGCCATGCCATGCCATGCCATGCCGTTCCCTTGCCTTGCGCTGCGCTGCGGATTACTCGCGATTGCGTATTCGGCCGCCAGTGTCCCGGTCCGGTCCATTGCGTTGTGGCCGTCCGTCGTTATACGCGGCAATGAAATTCGTATCTGGACGCGGGAATCCCCATTGACTTCGCGTTACGGGCCTCAAGAAATGTGCCTTATCCACAAACAGGACACGGCGACCCCTGGGTAGGGGGACGGAACTCCAGCTCCAGCGTCTCTGGACTCTTTCCGTCTCGGGACCGGGTATTGATACGATGGAGATACAGATCGCGAGGTGGAAAGGGGTCCCGAGCACTTTATTTCAGCCTGGAGCCCAGCGGTCCGGCGCAGCTTCTTTTTTTTTTTTTTTTTTTTTTTTTTTCCGGCCTCCCCCCTCCAGTGTCTTTCCTCATCAGGTCCTCCCTCCTCCACCAGCACCAGCACCGCCATCATAGCCATCACCACTTACCACTCGTCACCCATCGTCAGACGCCGATGAGGGACGATACGGGGTAACCTGTGTTAGAGCGATACGTAATGCAGACACATTCGGTTTCCAACAATTCCCTCACATACAATCACTTCACACACGCACATAAGAAAACATGCAGCGGCCATTGGTGCCCTGGACCGGACGGAGGGCGTGGCAACGACATTTGAGGTGGTCGTCGTATCCCCGTTTAAGCTTAATTTAGTCAGGCAGTCGTCAACACCTGAGACGATCTGTCCAGTTGAATGTTGCCGTGTCTCAATCTCGTCCAAAACTCAACTTGGATGGGGGACAGACCACTTGTGCCGACGTCTTCGCATCGTGACAAGTGTAGTTTGACCCAGCGAGCACCGTGACTCTGCCTTGGTCAACGCCGCAGCACAAGAGAAAAAAATAAAATAAGAAACACCTCGACGGGCCATCGTGTAAGCGTGGCCACCAACCAGTGGCCCCAGAGCATCGTCGTCCGTACCACCCTAACAGCAAGTGATCCATCCATTCCTTCTTTTGCTTCCCTTCCACCTTCCATTCCACCCCAACCCGCCCCACCATGGCCCCGGCCCACGCCCCTCCCCAGAGCGCCGAGCCTCTCGCACGGGACGCCGGCAAGCGGGATTGCGTATGCTTTCCCAGCTTTGCAGCTTCCATTCGCACCGCTCAAATCGCCTTGCCCAACTTTCTAGAACACATCGAACCTTTTTTTTTCCTTCCTTCTTCCCTTAATTTCAGGCCCCCTCCTCTTTCCGCCCCGTCTGCCACGTACGTACCCTGATTCCTTCTCGTCGTTCTTGCTTTCCACGCTGTTCCGGGAACTCTTGAGTCTAGCCCTTGCCCTTTTGGCTTTTGCCTTTTCCCGCTCCGCTCCGTCCTAAACATCCTTCATCCCCCTCCTCCCCCCGCCCTCATTCTTCACACTCAATCTTCCTTTCTTCTTCTCCTTTTTCTTCTGCCTCTTCTTTTGATACCCGTGTGTGCGTGTTTGTGTTTGTGTGTGTATTTGTGTGTCGTATATGTGTGTACGCGCGGCTTCCCCGCGGGGCTCGCACCATTCCGCCCGCTCCGCCGTTGCGGCTTGCCGCTTTCGGGTGCCACCAACGGCTCATACAGTTTCCTGACCGTTTGGTGGCTAGGCAAGCGCCAAAAAGAGATCCAAGATGGACTACCGAGTGGTTTTTACTTGTCCAGATGTTCGTGTGTTGTGCAGAACGTCGCAAACGACACCGGCATGGGACTGATTTGCTTGGAATTACTTCAGATACCGTGGAATTACCGGGCCATAGTGCCGTCTCCTTTGCCTCTCTACCCTCCAGGAACGGTAGGTAGATAGGAAGCCCTCGCTTACTTGGGGCTGTCACATTTCATAATTTTTCCATCTCGTCCCGCTCGCAGAGACAAATCCACCACTTGCACGGATACCGTGGGACACAGCAACATTCGAGATGGCCGCCGACAACGACCTTTCCACCAACGGCTCCGAGTTTTGGCTGTACGGGTACGGGTACGTCGAGTCCAGAGATAGATCTCTCCCCCCTTCCGCCCCCTACCCTACCCCGGTGACCTCTCGGAGGTTCTTGTCTTTCAGCTCCTCCCGCCCTCGCGCATATATATCCCTGCCGACCAAGCTCTCCGTACTCTGTACCTTGCGTCCCTAACGTCGCAAACCCGCTTCTCCAGGAGTCTGATATGGAAACCTCCGCCGCACTTCGGTTAGCCTCCCTCTCCCTCCCCCCTCCTCACCCGGGCTACTCTAGCCGCCTATCCGAGCCTCCGGCTGATCTGTGTCGTTCAACCCCACAGACAGAAGGATCCCTGGTTGGGTGACGGGATATGTCCGACGCTTCTGGCAAGTAAGTCTACTCCCTTTCTTTCCTCTTTTCCCCTAACGCAGCCGTCTCACCCGGCCCCACGGCACACAAGGCCAACTCGCGTCAAGGCTGCCCGCTCACCAATGCTTATTTACACTACACGTCTTGATTCCCCCTGCCCGTGCTCAAAATCACTTATACTAACCTCTCACACAGGCAAGGTAATCACCCACACTACCTGAGGCCCTCCTTGGGAATGACCCTTCGTGTTGTGAGATGTCGTCCTGACCGTCACTAGCCAGGACCATAGGGGTACACCGGAAGCCCCGGGTCGCGTCGCGACACTGATCGAGCGTTCCTACTGGGAAAAGCTGACTGACCATCACGACTCGGCCCCGGATCTTGTATGGGGCGTCGCCTACCGCATCAAGGCTGACAAGGTCGCCGAAGTCAAGGACTACCTCGACATCCGGGAGATCAACGGCTACAGCATTCACTATGCCCCCTTCTACCCGGCCGACGGCACCGAACCCATCCGCACCCTCGTCTACATCGGCACGCCGGACAACGACCAATTCGTCGGACCCCAGGATCCCCAGAAGCTGGCCGAGCACATCTACAAGAGCCGCGGCCCGAGTGGTCTCAACATTGACTACCTCCTCGGCCTCGAGAAGGCGCTCGACGAGCTGAGTCCGGAAAGCGGCGACGTCCACATCACCGACCTCTCCAACAGAGTCCGCGCCATTCAGGCCGCCGCAACTCTGCCCCCGGGTACCGGCCCGGACCCAGCAGATGCCGCCGACGGCGAGTTCAAGCAAGGAAGCAGTGTCAAGGAGCAGGAGGAGACCGAGAAGACATGCTGAGGAGATGACCGCACAAAAACGTTTCTTTTGCATACTTGCCCCGCCCCTCGGGAAGCCAACCGCCCTACACCCTCGTTGCGCAAATCCTTCGTACCATGTCGACTCAAACCCTCCTCCTTTTTTTATTCTAAAGCATATCATAGACAATCATGCAGGCCAGGTAGAGTTAGACCACACAAATCCGCTGGGTGCCATCCCAACGACGATTCCGATAACCACCTTTTTTCCTCCCAAATATTGTCAACCCCTCCCAGGTCACCAAAATGAAAGATCATCACCACGTGCGAAAAGACCGAAAGTTGGGACTGCTCTTGGAGACAGAGAGGTAAAGTATGGAAGAAAGAAAGAAGAAGCAGAAAACCATTCCATTTGAGAGAGAAGACTAGGCCGTTACCAACCCTTGACCGACCCGGGTTGGGGTTTTGTTTTCCAGAGATCCATTGCAACAGAAGAACCGGGTATTGTGTTGCAGCGAAGAATATCATCACCAATGCTCGATCGAACCAACGGGCGCGCGCACGAACGTCTGTCAGACTCGGAGGAGGTAATCGTCGGCAACAACTCTTGGCCGCGTGCTCCCGAGTTGCGCAAAGTCGACAACCAGCAGGCAACGAATCTCCGAACTCTAGCGTGCATTAGTAGCCTCGGCCGCCCTGGGGCTGCTGGGACGGGTCCGGGTAGCCATAGCCCGCGGGAGGAGCCGCGTAACCGCCGTCTACGGAGCTTTTAGCACGGAGGTCGGGGATGATGGGGTTTGACGAGCGTTACTGACCCTGGGGGGGAGCGCCGTATTGCTGCTGGGGGGGATATCCGCGTCCGTACGCCGGTTGCTGATACATGTTGGGAACGCCGACGGGGTATCCGCCGGGAGCGCCGCCGTAGGGCATGGGGGGCGCGCCGTAACCGCCACGGCCACCACCACCACCGAAACCGCCGCGAAAGCCACCGCCGCGGGGGCCGTTGTCAGAAGCCTTGTCAACACGGATAGTGCGTCCGTCAAACCTGAAATTTACGTTGTCAGATACAGTCGGCTCCTCCGAGACTCATTGCGCCGGGACAAGCAGGCAACGGAAAAATGCAAATTCGCAAAGGCAGCGTACTCGACGTTGTTCATGGCGGCAATGGCCTTCTGAGCATCTCCCTCCTGAGTGTATCGCACGAAGCCGAACCCACGGCTGCGGCCAGTGTCGCGGTCCTTGACAACCACCTTCAAAATGGCAAAAAAAACTCGTGTCAGATTCTCTCTCTTTCTTTCCTCTTTTCTAATGGACGAGTGTGGATAGACACAAGGTGTCTGTTCCGCGGTCCATGGCGGCGCCACTCCAAGAAAGTTTCTTTGCGGCGGACAGGACTGTTAGTACTTACAGCTTCTTCGACAGCACCGAACTCCTCGAATTTCTGTCTGAGGGTGTTTTCCTCAGTGTGCCATGCAAGGCCGCTATGAGACGCAAGATCAGCATGGGTAGTTCTTGAATGGTTCTGGTGGGCAACCACGTGGGGATAACATACCCGATGAAGAGCTTGGACATGATGATGGATGTTGTATCTTTGCGTGAGCTTGATGGTCTGTTGATTGCAGATTAGAATGAGTCCGGAAGGGATATTGCGGTGCATAAATGGAAGTGGTCGTGGTGGCGCCAAGGCGGGGTCAGGATACAGGGGAAAGCAATAGAAGCAAGCGCTCTCTCAGAGACTTCCCAAACAAGAGTCAAGCAGGCTCCAGAAAGCTGGCAGTGCTCAGCAAGTCGCCAAAGAGATGTGGCAGTGTTGTCGGCAGAGCTTTGTCACTTTTGACGACGGCGCGCGGGCAAAACGATGGAGTTGGTTAGGGACGACAAAGCGAACGGTACAAGTCAGGCGAAGAGGAGCGATGTTGCGGGAAAGGGGGACTTGGGAAACGGGCAAGATGCAGGCTGTGTCAGGCCCTGGGACAAAGAGAATTTTACCTGCAGATGTGTCGCCACTAGATGGATGACGACGATGTGGATGTGTTGTGG
Source organism: Colletotrichum chrysophilum (assembly GCF_026319265.1). Taxonomy (NCBI): domain Eukaryota; kingdom Fungi; phylum Ascomycota; class Sordariomycetes; order Glomerellales; family Glomerellaceae; genus Colletotrichum; species Colletotrichum chrysophilum. Next base: position 216,418 of record NW_026517313.1, on the reverse strand, counting down.
TAGAGAGACAGAGGTTGGAATAAGGTGGGCTGTTGTTGGCGGGAAGGAGATGGTTGACGGAGGTCAGGTCTGAATTCCGGGCTTGATGGATTTTCCTCAGAAAAAGGAAAGAGGGGTGGGAGAAGGAGAAAGTGAAAGGCCACCTTTGAGAAGAGGAGAAAGGAAAAGCTGCTAGCGGGAATTTTTTTTGTGAATGGCTCGGAGGGAAAGGGCGTTGAGGCAGTGAGGCAGTGCAAAAAAATAGGCCCCCTCCAAAGGTACCGTAAGGTTTGGTGTATGAGTGGGAGTGGGAGTGGGAGTGGGAGGAGCGACTGGCCGGGACGCGGTCAGGAAGGCGGGGTGGATTGAGCGAGAGTGTGCGGTGCGGGCAGCAGCGAGAGAGGGAGACGGGAGCGACACACGGAGAGGAGGACATGGAAGGCGAGGTGTGGAAAGCATGGAAAGGTGCAAGGTAGGAGCGGAACGGAAGCACTTGCCGCAACAGCAACAGAAAGCAAAAGCAGCAGCAGCAGCAGCTCCCCAGTACCGGCAGCAAGGAAACAACAGCAACATTTGCTTGCACTTGCATTCGCATTTGCATTTGCTTTCTCAATTGCACTTGCATTCGCGTGTTGTTGCTGCAAAGCAAAGCAGTGCAAAGCATGGCTGGCTGTTGCTGCTGCTGCTGCTGCTACTTGCTTGCCTCCCGATGCCATCCCAAGCGGTAGCTGACTGACTGCCGCTACCGGGTCGCCGCCGTGCGATGGAAGCTTGAGAGCTGGAGCCGGCGAGACCTCGTGGCGGAGGGGCAGGTGGAGGGGTTCGATTGAGGTACGGAGACCGGCCTTGTCCATGAGTGTGGAAGGTACCTTTTACCTCATCTCACTGACGGCTCAGAGGCGACACGGACACACGGCCGCGGCCGTAACGACGACGGACTGTCTGCCTGGTCTGCGCTGGACCGCGAATTGAAAGTTGACGCCTTGCAGTCAAGCGAAAAGCAAGCAAAATTCAAGGTACGAGTACGACGGAGGGTAAAGAAAATGTACACCGAGAAGTGCAGTGTAAGGCACCTCCAGGTACCTTACCTCGCAGCATTGCGGGAAAGCGGCGGCAGTGTGATAGGTAGACAGCGCGTAGGAAACTGGGGGCGGGTCTGGTTGCACCAACCTCGGGCTTCTGTTCTTTGTCTCCGTCGAATTTTCCTGCCTTTGTTGCTTGACTGGGGAAAGTCGCGGCCGGATGGGAAATTCCCAGAGATGTGGAAAAGGCGAGGGGGGAAAGGTACGATGCGCGAGAAAAGTCGATTTGCTTCTGACAGGGTACAGAGACGACCAAGTACCGATCCCGGACGATAACCAAGGTGAGGTAAGGTAGTCAGGTAGGTAAAGTAGTGCGTGGGTAGGTGGGCGGGCAGAGAGAAAAAAAAAAGACGACGTTTTCTTCAGCCGACAAGGACAGACGCAGGTGAACGAGATTGAATAATAATCACGCGTCTGCTGTCCGTTGGTCTTATCCTCTTTTTATGTATCATTCCCACTCTCCTTTCCCTCTTACCCCGTCCCTGTCCCTCATCTTATATGTGATGGACACAGGGTCCGCAGCGGCGGCGAAAAAGCGCAAAAGGAATAGAAGCAGGGCGAGCAACTTGCTGCAGCGGCAGTCTGATACCTGCAATACCAGATGAAAATAGGTAGGGTATGAGGAAAAAAAGAAATTGACTTGTTGCGGTAAGGCATCTGAAGTACCCATCTCACCTGTTCTTCACCTGCAGAGTACACGGGACTGCTTGTCGCTCCTTGCCGTGTCCCGCCTCTTTGCGATGTCTCCATACGGCGTGCCAAGGTACCTACCTTACCTCACCTCAACCTCGCTGCTGCTGGTCTTGTTGCCGCCGCCGCTGCTCCGCTGCCACCGCAATTGCTGCGACTAACCACCGCGTCCTGCTGCTGGTCAGGCACACGAGGCAAGGGCCAAGGCATCTGGGAGATCTGCCCGGGAAGAGGGACCCATGGAAAACCCATCCATCCGTGGGTTGTAGACATGGGACATAGACGTGGACATCCAGTTGTCATGGGTGCCAGCGTAAAGAGGGGACCGCCCACATCCCAAATTCGGCTTTTCTGTGCAAGGGGACGGGGGGCGCCAGGAGGGAAAAGACCCAGCGCCCATCAATGTTTCGACCAAAGCATGAGTGTGGCAGCAGGGTTAGCTTCCCCTCCCAAACAAGCATCAAACAGACGAAGAAGCTCAGATGTACCCATGATACTTCTCTCTGGATTGGCTTACCCGTTCTCCGCGACCATCTTCGACTGCAGGGTACAGTCCAGACATGGAAGACGGCGCATGCGAAAGACCAATGTCGTCGACTCGATTCACTCCTCCGTTTGCTGTATCAATGCCTGATCAGAGTTGCTGGCGACTTCGATATTGATGCGATCTACTCGTTCAGGCCGCGGCCGCGGGGTATCATTGCTGCGTGCTGCGTGCCGCTGATGTCGCGGCCGTCGTCGTCGACAATGTCGTGTACTTAGTGGCACTTCAAGTCAAGACAACGCACGACGCGACGCACGCACTTACGCATATTGCCTTCAGGCAATTATCTCTCCGAAGCGTTCTCTCGCTACCACACAATCCAGTCCGGTCCAAAGTCGTCATCAACATCATCAACCTCAGCCGCAGAAGCAAGACACGGTTCGCTTGTGTCCCTACATGCTCTCGCGTACATAATATCTTACCCAGCAGCCTAGTGAGAGCTCGTCAATCCGTACGGATCCTGGTGCGCAGTGTGCTCACACTCGCAGTCAGACTGACTAACCGGAGGCATGCAAGTGTGGTGGGATAAAATGCAGAGACCAGGACCACGGAAAGCTTCTTGTAAACCATGAACCTGGCCGTTGCAGGGTTGGTGCCAGGCGAAACGGCTCAACGAGCGGCTGTTAAAGAGAAAATGAAAAAAATTGCGCGGTGAAATACATTGGTATGCAGACTCAATTCTGCCAGTACCTACCTAAGTGCAGTTGCAATCAGGTCGAGACTTCACTTGCAAACGCAAAGCACTACCGCCGGCCAGGCTCCTGAGGGGAGCCAAGCCCATGGCCCCGATCATTGCCAGTAGCAGAGGTGATAATATGAGCTTCTGGTGGGAGTAGACGAGAGCCGTGGTAGTGAGGGGGGGAGTTAGAGAGTGAGAGAAGGCGGGAAAGACAGAAAGAAAATAAGACAGAAGGGTGGGATCCCTACACCAGAAACAGATTGGAATCAGTGTAATCCGCTGTGGCTTCAGGAAACACTGCGCGGGACAGCAGGCTTGGCCTGGTCATCCGCGGACGGACTGGATCATGAGTGACATTCCCATTCGACCCCACACTTTGCACAGCCTCCTTCCACCATGCCCTGTTTGAAGCAAGATGAACATCTTGGAGCTGCGACATGATTCTCCAACGCCCACCTTCTCCTGAAAGTGGAGTATGCTAACGTAGTGTAGTGTAGGTGCAGAGCCTACAGAACCGGTTCTCGACTCGGCTTGCCTCCCAGAGTCGCGATGCGTGCGAGCTGTGCCTGTCTGTGCCTGCTTGACATGACATGTGGTTGATTGCGCGAAGGCACTTTAGGCCCTCTGGCCAGCGGCAAGTGGCGACATTGGAGGCAGGCACCCTTGCCTCGCCCCCGTTCGGTTGTATTCATTCTAGCGCAGCCGTCCATTCGTTTTGTCGAGATGCCATGGTCACCGCGGGCTTCATCCCACGCAGGCGTCAGACGGCAAGGTCAGCTCCATGCTGCTCATTCGCCTTGTGGCCGCAGTCCTGGTCTACAGTCCGTCTCTAGACTTCTTCGTCCAATTCGCTTCCAGGATCAGTCTGTTTGGGCTGTGACATGTCTTTGGGCGACCTCGGCTTAGCTATCCGCAACCCTGGGCCGTCTCCCTCATGCGCACAAAAGATGCGACCATGAAAGAAGAATCTTGGGATGAGACCACTTTGCCGGCATTGATTTCTCATGCGAGGCGACGCGCGAGGCACTCCGAGTTGGGAGGAAGAGCTCCAGAGCCAAGCAGAAGCATCATCGAGGAGGTCGGTAAGCAGTCTTCTTTGGCGCGCAAAACGCTCAATGCCGTCGGCAGGAAGCTCCACTCCCATCTTGGCACTGACCAGCAAGAGGTCCAGGAGCCGGATGAGGTCCTGCGATGTGGGTGAAGTCGAGTGGAAGAGATGTGGGTGTGGACGTGGTGTCCTTGTCGTCTGGCAGTGGATATTGGTCGATCCAGTGGAGTCGAGAAAGGCCACAACCCAACCCCTCTGTCGTATCGTAAATTCGGTTTTGGCCCCTCCCCCAAGTGCACGGCGCACAAACCACACACGACCCCTCATGGCGAGAAAATCGGTACATTGGTCGTGTCTTTCCCCCGACGATTGCCCGCGGCCTTGTGCAACCTGACATCGTCCAGCCAATCCCACGAGACGCAGTCGCAGTTAGCACAGGGGGCGAGTCCCAAAATACCTCGACTCCTGACAATTTCTGCTCGCTTTCGTTGCGCTCTGGTCACCGGCCATGGCCTCGCCTCGGCCAGAAACGACGAGCGCGTCGAATCGTCGAAATCGAAGTCAACTGTGAAATGTGACGCAACACATTGTTGTGGACAGCTGGGGCAGCCATCGTCAGGCCCAGGGACTAAGGTAGTGGAACCTTTAAACTCCGTACCCTAGGCATGAGTGGTGTATAGCCGCCGTCATATTGTGGCATGGACCAACAGCCTATGGAACTCCAATCGAGCCATGGATACGGAGGGGGAGGGCAGCCTGGATGTGGAGGGGCGGTTTGGGTCTCTGGAAAGCCACCAGCAGGAACCCTAATGCACTTGGCCGCGATCCAGCCGGGAAATACCAAGGTTTGGAAATGGCTCCCTGTTCCGGCTTCGTTTTCACATCACACCGCTTGGTCATTTCTCCTCTCGCCATTTCTTGGCTCTCTCGCCTCGGTGGTCATCAAATGGATGGATGGATGGATGCAGCTCTTGCGCCTGTTTGCTGCAGGGCTGGCGGTAGGCAGGAGCACGGGGTCGTTGCCTTCAAGGTCCCAGTGGCATTCGAAACTGCCAGGGACCATCTATAATTAATTAGTCGTGACCGGACGAAGATGAAACCTGCTGCGCCTTCTTCACGGGCCCGCTGCCTTATCCACAGCCAAGGTTTTGTCTGCAAAAGCAAAGAGCTTGGGCAACATCGTTGGGTTTGGCGACACATGTCCTAATGTGCTTCAATATCACTGCCCGTGCAAATGGTCTGCCTGGGGTAGCTCCTGCAGCCACGTGCGTCGTCACGGACGATGCGACCCTGCAAAAGGTATGCTGGGCTGATCTCGAGTGCCAATGGCCTTTAGCCGTCGCTTGAACCGAATGTTTGGAATCTCGAGATCACGACCGGAGCTGAGCTGAGCTGAGCCATACCGCAGGCCCAGATGTTGCAACTGAAATCCTCGTACGCGTACTTGGCAGACGTTCTTCATAAGATGATATCAGAACAAGTACTCGCGCCCGCATTCTCCCCAAGTCATGTGATTGCCATGTAGTTCTTGTCAACCAAGCTGCCATCATGAAGTGAAGTTGGTGACAGAGACAGATGGCCAGATTTGCCAGTCAATGTCGACTAGCTGTCGCGCACGGCTCTGAAACAGCTCGCGGCCAACGGCAAGCAACCCGCATTCGGGTGCGAGGTCAGCTGTCAAGCATCTGTCACGGCGGGACAAATCCGGTGTTCTCCATATCGAAGCCAAGTCGATCCTATCAATAGAAATCGGCCGGGTATTCGACGCAAGACGTGTTCCGTCCCTACCGGGGCTTGTCTTGGCATTCTGAGACAGCCGCAACTTGGGTGTGTTCGACGACATATCAAGTGAACCTCCCGATGGATGCCCTCTCGATTCAGGGCCTTTGGTAACGCGTCATATCGGCTAGGACCGCTGTGAGTCTTGTGGTTCTGCGCGGCAATTTCGGCGATACGTCCTCAGATGCCGCGTCTTCGAGGTTGCGTCGACGAAACGCTCGGCAGCCTGGAGGCGCCCTAGGTATGTTCCTGGAGGGAGCGACGAATTTGCGGAGCCAGGAATGAGCATCATGTCGTGTAACGAATTGACGCAATCGAGACAGGCTTCTGGAGCGCAACGCTTTGCTTTGGTCGTAAGGGACAATGATAAGAGTAAATTGACCAACAGTCTTGAGAACTTCGCTAACATTAAAAATGGTTACTATCGAGCTCGTTTAGACTTGCCTTCCGAGTTGGAGGCTCTTGCTCAGAAGAATCTTAGCGCTGCACAGCAGTTTTAGCGCCATGTTCAAATGTCTGGACCCCGTCGGCGGTGGGAACTGGCGGAAACTACTATGCATTATTCGTGCCCGCTCTCTCTCAAAAGTTTTGGCGCCAGCGGCACATCAGTGTACGGCGTGCTACATAGGGGTCCTCACTCACTCACTTTCGGGTGCCGTCCGTGTATCTGAGCAACTCCCCCGCGCAGTGTCCACCTGCCAATCATTTCTGTGTTGCCATTCAAGGAAGGTAATAGCACCCGCACTGAAAGGTCGCGATGCAATTGCTTTGTGTACGTTCGCAGCAGCGTCGATAGCGAGACGGGCCAGAGTTTGAGCACAAGGAGATAAGAATTGCAGAAGGTACGATTTCTGTTCAGCATCTTGCCGATGCCAAGACACAGTCATGCGTCTCGCTGGCTGCGTGGCACCTACTCGCGATGGGGAATGATCAAAGGCGATGGGATTCCTCAGCTGTACATTCCGGCGAGCGACTGTGCTCGGCTGGCTGGCTGATTCGCCAGCTACTCAATCTAGTCTGTTTTCCGTTTCCTTCATCTACTTTTGTCGCTCCAGCTATCTTGGTGCATGCATGCATGTTCGATACCATGAAACACCATTCCGAGAGAAACCACCGCAGCCATTGTAGGCATCGCGGAGACGAGGAACACCTTCGCCACGACCGATTTGAACCTCAGGCACACGACCATACCGAACAGACGCATCAACGTAGTCAAGTACGACACAGGCGCTCTTTGTACTCCAACTCCAGTTGGAACGGGGACGGTTGGGACTCGAAAAACGACACAGGCAATGACGCAAACCAGGGCTCTGGCATGATCGAGAATTGGCTTTCCAACATCAGTCGCAGAGGCGTAATTTCACCCAGAGCCGTCGATACGCAAAATCAACAACAGAAGCCAATAATGGCACATTCTCCAGGTTGGCGACCACACAACATTGATCTCGACAACTTGAGGCAAGGTCACAAACGGTCTCGGTCTCGAGACAGCTCGTTCATCGCGGATGCATCAAGAAATCATACCCGAGCGTCCCCGCTGCGTGGTAAACAACATGAGACAAGGTTGCCGTCTCAAGAACAATATCAGCACCAACACGTTGATCAGGTTCCCAAAAAGGCACATCTGTCGTCCTTTGGCAGTCCTTCGCCCGATTTCAAGAAGCGAGCGAGGCATAAAACTAGGGGTGACCGGTACGAATCGAACAAAAATTCGCGGCAGCGGCAGCAAAAGTCACGCAAGGAAAGATGTGAGCAGTCGGAAGTCCCCCCGGAAAAGAAGGTTCTGTCATCGGGCAAAGACGTCATGGACAATTTCCGTTCTGAACCAATACTCCAGGAAAGGCTGACGGTACGAATTATCACCTTATAATGGACGAGCTTTGCTAACCGGGTGTCTAGCTACAACCTGATGTGTCGCATGGTCTTTTTCAGAACGGCCGCATATCTACCCCCAATCCAGGTGCGTTCCTGGACATAGCTTTTTTGACCCATCCTGACCAGTCGTAGTGGGAGAGCTGGCGTACAACTCGATGACTGCCGTCGAAAATCCGATATCTCTTATATCCTCACGAGCACAGCACAACAAATCCCGGGCTAAGGAAAAGCAACGCCGAGGGCGGGAGGTAGACGAGATGGTGGCGTATTTTGGACACAAAGAAACACCACCGAATGAAGTCCTGCCAGCCGTAACTATCGAAGCCCCTGTCAGCCCTGCACACAGGATTCGGCATGCACCCAAAGAGTGATCATTTGGACAGGCGACGTACGGCGGATCGAACATCTACGGAATCGTTTGAAAGAGGTCTAGCACTACGAGCAGGCGAAGCCCGACTGCGGCCGCAAAGTAGTGGATTCTTATCAGCCTTGATACCACGAGCCAGTAGCATGGCGACCAGCTATGTGTCATGGTCTACGAGCGAGCAAACACAGCCATCGATGTCCCAAGCTCGTAATGGCAAGGACGCCAGTAGCACTCCAGAAACTATCAGGAACGGCCTGCAGGAGACAGGAGTATTCAATGGCACTGGAAAATCGATGAGCAGGAGAGAGACGAATGCGGTGCCAGCCGAGAAATCGAAAAGCCAAAAGCAACACTGCGTGGGCACAGGTGTGTCTGCCCGTCCGGGGCGCGATTCACACCAAGCGAGCCCTGTGCAATTACGGAGTATCATTCGATACCAAGACAAAGGCGTTATGACAGCCGCCGATCTTCCACCCGTGCCCAACGACCAGCTCGAGGTCAAGCCTGCAGAGTTGCCCTCTAAAGGCCATAACAACGCTTTTGATGGTGGAGTCGGTTCAGTGAAAGGCAGCGTCAATACTCAAGAATTGCCCGCACCAATCGTGGCAGCCGACAATGCTGACCAGAACGGACAGGGAATATCAAACAGGCTCCCCCCAGATCAACGAAACGAACAGGGTCTGACAGCTGATCATGCTTCGGAACGAATGCCGGTCAACATCGTGCCAACAATAGTGTCTACTCAGACATCATCAGCTGCAAAGCAGCCCCGGTTACATGTTTCTGTTCCGGACGACGATATCTGCGGGAATAGCAACGGCATGGAGGCCGTTGCTCCAGCCCCCGAAACAGCAGGCGAGGCTCTCTGCAAACCATCTTCGACCATCGATGGACCTACACGGAACTTAGAGTCAAGAGAAACGGCACTTAGATCTCAACAGGCTCAACACTCTACGCCGCTTTCTGTTATAAGTGGTGCGCCAAGTCTAACCAAGATGGCATGGAGATCGAGCACTCTATGCGACGAAGTATTGAATCGGGACCTTATCCCAGGCCCTTCAACCGCCTTGTACGACGAATATACTGAGTTTATGGGCGCTCAGCCGCGTATTCAATTTGGCAGCGGTGAAGAGGATGCTTTCCGTCCACCACTGCCTCTACTGCAAGACCCGCGTTTTCGAGGCCATCGCCATGACCAAATAATGGGCTGCAAGGACCACTCACGACGTATCGATACGCCACTATCTCAGCCTCATGAGAGCTTGGCTGATTTCATTGCACGCGCCGAGCAGGATGCATTCCGAAACCGGTCTGAAGAAGGCGTGACGAATTCGTCCCACGGAAGTGCATTGAATGGTAGACGTCTTGATACAAGGTACTCGAAGACACCTTACATCAAAAGCCCTCTTCCCGACGAACTTGCGGTCTCCGAACGGCAGCCGGAACACTCGAGCTGGCACATTACAGACTCTGCAAACAACGACCACAAGAGAACACAACGATTGCCAGTGGCCGGCTACAACAGAAGCTTCGAAATTGACTTTCTCTCAAGCAGAACACAGCCAAACGAAGCGAACCAAGACGATGAGCTAGAAGAAGGGCGCGAGCTGTGGCCGCCAAACTTATTCTAGACCTCGAGCTAGCTCGGCCTACTCAGGCTGTTGATCCTTCCATTTGGATCGCAGACGAGCCACATCAAGGTCGCACTTTTCTGCTTTTGCAATGATAGCCTTTGCCTTCCCCGTCACCGGCGCATCGATCATCATACCGTCTAGAGTCCAAGCCCCACGACCTGCGGTATTGGCTTTCTCGTCGGCGATGGCAATACGAACTGCCCATTCTACCTCCTTTTCGCTGGGAGCAAACATCTTTTGCACCAGGTCGACCTGATTAGGGTGTATACATTGCTTTCCGTTGAATCCCATTGACTTTCCACCCAGAGACTCTTCTTCTAGCCTCTTCAGACCTTCGTCTCCCTTGTATGAAGTACAGACAAGATCAATGGCACTGGGTAGATCAGCGGCCTTGGCAGCAGTTACGATAGTAGATCTTGCGTAAAGAAACTCGGTAAGCGATGGTGTTCTGGTAAGCGAAAGGTCCAGAGCAAAGTCTTCGGCGGCAAATACCAATCCGCTGAGGTACGGAGATGCCTTGCAGATTTCGGCGAGGTTCATGACAGAGCGCGCAGATTCGATCAATGCGATAATTTTGACAGGGTTTTCCGAGCTGGCAGTGTGTCTCTCGGGGGCGACATGACGCAGCACATCGGTTACGTACGTTAGGTCGGCGGCGGAGTTGACCTTGGGGACGACGATGGCATCGACATTGGGAAGAGACCCGAGAGTAGTAAGGTCGTCCAGTGCAAACTTGGTCTCCACAGCATTGATTCGAACGGCCAATTCGGATATGGAGGGCGGTCGACTTGTCTGGTTGGAGAGAAACGATCGGAGCTGGCCCCTGGCCTGAGCTTTCAATGAGGGAGTCACGGAGTCCTCCAGGTCATATGTTACGTTGTCTGATTTGAGACCCAACGACTTGGTAAGCATCTTTTCCGACGAGGAAGGCACTGGAAAAACATCAGTTTATCAGATGATATGAGTGTTGCGAGTATATTAACCGTAGAGAAGCGCCCGCCGGATGATTGATGAGGACCTGGCAGCCATGATGGATACCGTGGATGTAGTATTGGACTCTAGTGGACAAGAGCTTGGAACTTGATAGTAAATTCAAAACAAAGGCTGACTTGTCAAATTAAGTAAAGTGTAGCTGGCGATGAGAATCTTCAACACATAGTGAAGATACCTATGGAACCATTTACTACCCCTCTGAGCCGGCAGTTCGTGGTTGCTTTAAAGACAGCTCTCGGTAACTCGAACGCCGAGTGGTCCAGCCAAGTCGGCTATTTGGTCGCGAGTTGAGCTTCTGTCTGTCTGATGATGTAACCCAGTCGGCACGGTTTCTGCCGCAGTCGACCGCCCTTGGACCCTTGCAGCTGATGCCAATTCATTGGCCCGTGCAGCTCAACGTCACCCCTTGCGGAACAACTCAGCCTCCACGCACCGAACAGCTTACCGTAGCTTCAACGTGGTTTTGGGGGTGGACACGCAGTGGTGTAGCTGTCCACGCATGCGCCCGCGACAGCTGTGTGTACCGTGTTAGTTTCCAGAGGAGCAGGCATCCCTCTCTTCCCAATCCCTTACGTCCGAACCAAGAACAACAAAATCTCACGAAGCCACGACATGCGCACGACGATAACGAAACCGAGAGTTTGATCGCATTCAATTCAGTCCACCAGCCTAACCTGTCATCGAAGTTCGTACTCGCGAAACAAAGTCGCCCGCAATGGAGTCGAACCAGCAGCAGCCGCAACAAGAGGCCCCCGGCTCCCTCAGCTGGCGGTTGAGCTCGCACCCCATCACCCTATTGACCTTTCTTGCATTTCGCATATGTACGTCTCGTCCAGATTCAACGTGTTCTTCTGTTAGGGAAGATCGGCCAGCTGACAATGGCTCGTAACAGCAAGCGTCCTCGTGTACTTCCTCGGACTATGGATCATCAAGAGCATGTACGTTGTCGCATGGCCCTCTCTCTCCCTGTAACGAACACACGAAGCGAACGTCCGAACCTGCATCCGGTCATGACCGAATGGTTATGCTGTTGGAGAATCGACCCGGTTACTTTCTCACGCATCGATCCTGCCTGACGTCGCATACGGCACTTTGAACAATTGCTGACAGTCTCACCATAGGATCATGATCTTCATCATCACTATTCTCCTCCTCGCCGCCGACTTCTATTATCTCAAGAACATTGCTGGTCGTAGACTCGTAGGACTGCGCTGGTGGAACGAGGTGGATCCCCAGACGGGCGACTCGCAATGGGTGTTCGAGAGCAGCGAGCCAGGAACGAAGACCGTCAACCCCACCGACAACCGCTTCTTCTGGCTCGCTCTCTACGTCCAGCCGCTACTCTGGGTTCTTCTCGCCATATTTGCGCTGGTCAGACTGCAGTTCTTGTGGCTGCCGCTGGTTGGTAAGTTCTACCTGCAGACCCCTTGACCTCAGCTCCTCTCCCAGATTTTGAGTCCAAGGAGAGGCTTCGCAGACCCTGATTTGCTTACTTCTCTGCATTACAGTCATCGCTCTCGTCCTGACCATCATGAACGCCATGGCCTTCTCTCGTTGCGACAAGTTCAGCCACGCTTCTAACATTGCTGGAAGCGCCCTGTACTCTGGTGGTCTGGCAGGGAGCATTGCATCCAATATGGTGGGCCGGCTATTCAGCCGAAGTTAAGTGGACGTGCCCTTGAGACGACTGCGTTGGGCTTTGGAGCACGCCAGGAGAGAGCGTACCACCCACGCCAAGAAGGATCCGATCAACGGAAGGACGTTGCTGGTCCTTGAAGGCCGCAAGAGGGAGAGAAGGGCTCAGTCGCCTTCGGCGTGAGGCTGGTGGGAGCAGACAACTTTCGATATGCTATACCCAACTGTACACTAGACATGTAAGCATGACCCGGGTTTTTGAACGACTTATTTTCTTGGCAAGTGGCAGATATTCTTGTGCTGGACATTAGGGGTCTGTCTCAGTGAACAAAGTGAAACCACGTGGTGAAAAACTCAATTGCAGGCTCACCTACAAACAATACTGCAATCACACAACGGTAAACGGCCAGGCAAACACTTCAAGCATCTTTAATCTGCGGCGGGAATCCTTTTTATCTACTTCTCCCCACTCCACACACCTCAGATCATCCTCTCATACGCGACGACGACGACGACAGGTCAACTTCCGACCGCGGCCTGGGTATCGGCACCCTCTTGGGCAAATGCTTAGCCCGCGTGTCCTTAGACGAAAACGAATGGTGTACTGTAAATTAACAGTGGCTGAATCGCAAAAACGCCCATCAAGAAGGAAAACATCAACAGGTAAATAGCCACACTACAAGATATTCGTATCAAAAATTATGCAACAAGAAAAACCGCACTTTTGGGTGTCTGCGATCTAGATTTACGAGGGCTCTACAACGACTACCGGCGCTGCCCCTGACCGCCGCCCTGGCCAGCTTGCTCAATCGCCGCGTCCAGCGCTCGCTCTTCCTCTTCCAACCGCCTGATCTCATCTTCTGTCATGCCGTCTTCGATGAGATGTGAGACGTTGGAGTTGACGTTGGGAGTGGACGATCTAGCTCCGTCGCGGTTGACGTTTTCGAGTGAGCGTGAGGCGATTGGCGTGTGCTCCTCCTCGCTGTACGGCGGCGCAAACGAACGGCGTTCTGTCGGGCTTGTGCCGGAGGCAAGGGGAACTGCTGCTGCGGCGGCTGCTGGTACTGCCGCGTCATGCTCGGGCTCGGTGAGGTGGCGCTGCGATTGCTGCATTTCTTGTTGCTGATGACCGTCGTCTGAGTACGGGGAATGAGGGGATTCGGTGACGCGCGCGTGATTCTCCTTGTCGGCGAGGAACTCGTGGGGGCCGGAGCCGTATCCTCCATTGTGAACATTGTTTGCGCGGCGGCGGCGACGGAGGAGGAACCAGAGCAGGAATGCAATCAGAGCGACGCCGAGAATTGAGCCGATTACGATGCCGGCTATGGCACCGGCGGAGAGACCACCACCGCCTCCAGAACTCGAGCTTGAGTTTGATGAGCCTGCACCTGGAGGAGTCGTCGATGAGGGAGCGGGTGTTGCGGTGGAAGTCGACGTAATCGAAGAGCTCACACCGGTGGTTGTCCTCGGAGCCCATTCAGAACCACGGTCAATATCCTGGCCGGCAGATTCTGCGTCGCTGGTAATCTTGGACAAGATGTTTTCCTTAGTCTCCGCATACCCCTGATCAATCTTTGAGCCATTGTACACTGTGAAAACACCGCTCTGGGTATATCCAGTGCCGGTGCCATCGTTTTTGGACCATCCGAGAACGAGATACATCTCTTTCTTCAGGTAGGCAGAGACTGCCGTGTCATTCACTGGCAGTGTAAGTCCTCCTCCGGCTGTCAAAAACTCGACTACCACGCGCCAGGGTTAGCACAGCTCAGATCAGTCAAACAACATGCAATCTCGACATTTAAATGTTGCTTACATTCTGGGGATTCGCGCTTGGTGTGGACGTCACGCGATGAGGCAAACAAGCCTACGCGTGGCATACCGGACGACACATTTGGGTTTTGGACAAATTTGATCGTTCCGACAGGACCTTTATCGTCACCCTGGCGGCCCTGCCATGTTGCGTTGACGACCGTGACGTAGTTGCTGTCAATATTCCACTTCACGTCATGGGGATTGTCCCAAGCCATGATCACCCTGTCGACCGATCCAAGTGTACCTGTATCAACCGCGATGGTTGGGCTCTTGACACCGGTGCCCTCGTCCCGTTCAGGCCTCGTTGTCGTTTCGTAGAACGGTGTATTCCCCTTCTCCCCTAGAGACAGGGTGTTGCTGTCTTCGTCTTCATTATCGAATAAGCCCGACGGGAGGGACATGATTGTATTCCTCGCAGACTCCCAGCCCAGAAATTCCGAATGAAGGGTTTTTTTACGTAGTCGTCTCTCGAGTCGAGTTTTCGGTTAACATTCGATATCGGTGATGCTCGTGTAAGTCGGTGGTTCCACACCCGTATGCCAGTCCACTACCCAAAACCGTCTGTCGAAATCCAAATTCGGGTTGTCGTACCAAAAAGCCTTCGAACAGTGAGAGTAGAAGCAAAATAATCGAGAGGGAAGAAATTTGGGAGGAAGGAAGCAGGCTACGGGGGGTGGAGGATGTGATTAGGTAGGAAAGCAGAATAGCAACCCCCGGTTGGCGTAAGACGGCAGTGAGCAGGATGGAATTGGGCAGACAGGGGATGGAGGGGGAACGACAGGCACTAAGAAAAAGCCGACCAGGGTAAGGCACGTTGGGACCTTCGAGCTCAAGGAGCAGTCGGTCTCACGGGGCGGCTTCGCTTTTGTTGGTTAGGTCGGAAAATGGGGTCAGGTTTCTCTGTGTGGTGTTGCTGACGGCGCGGCGCTCTGCGAGACGTCCAGCTGGAGACGCCCCGTTAGGTGTTGGTGTTTGGTGACCAGGGTCTCTTTCTCTCCCGACTGGGATCTACCACGCCAGCTGCAGCAAGCCACGCGCCAAGGCTGCGCCGCGCAAAGATATGTCGAAGGATCCGCGGGTCTGTCTCTCTGGTAATTTCTTGCCTAGGGCCCTGCTCCAACGGCTTTTCCTCGCGGGCGATTGGCTCCCGGAAACCGCACCTTTCTTGCGTGCGTCCTTGATCAAGTGAGGCGCTGTCGATTCCCTCGGGACCTAGTCTTCAAGCAGCTTTGCCAAGTATGTCCGGCGAGCTGACGTTTCTGTCGTTTCTCGAGATGGTTGTTCAGATTCACAAAGAAGGCAGGACTCGGACTCCAGGAACGATGATTATGGTGACGGTGAGATAGACAAGAAGCTTTCGCACTCGGACGTGGACGGGAGGGCTATTGATAGATACCTTGGTGCAAACCCGAGGAATCAATGTCGGTGGAAACTCTGATCAAAGAGTGCCTAGCTAGCTCTTCAGAAAGATAGCAAACAAAAATGGTGCCTGCTCTTTTGATGAAGTCTCCCCACCGTGTCATCCATCCTCTCCCAGGGTTACGAGTCCCCGGCCCCTCGTTAAGCTCCCCTTTCACCATTCCCGCGCATCTGACCCCCTCACTTCCTCCCTTGGTTTACCTGACAGGTCTCTGAATCAGAGACGCAGAGCTTGTGATCCCGGGATCGGCAGATGGCTCCGTTACACCGCGTCAGCGACAGGTCGGAATCTGCTTCTCCACGAAAGGCGGTTTTCGTACAAATGATTTAACGGGACAACAAGCCCATCACGCTTAAACCCCCAGCAGCAGAAGGGAACGGACCCTGTCGGACTCGAGACGTACACCGGAAGGAATGGAGCAACAAGCATCGCGTCCAAAGTCCATAAAAGAGTGGAAGAGCAAGCGTGTAAGGCTGGAGAAAAGCGGGACCCGCTAGCCACCACCAAGCTCTTAGCGCGGTCATGGTCCCCAATCCCCAGCCCCACCGTCAGCAACGAGCTGGCCAATGGAACGTGGCTCAGGTGCTGCTATTAATGAATCTCTCGACAAAGCCAACTCGTCGACCGTCCCTCCCTTCGCCTCTCCCCTGCACCGACAAGCACTTTCGGTGTAGCAGCAAAAGCAACAGTAGCAGCAGAAGCCGGCAGTGGCCAATCGACAGCAACCAAGAAAGCATCACTTGGAGCGAGAGAGTAAGAAGAAGAATGAGAAGAGAGCGTGACATACCCCTAACACAACCGTCAACGGCCTAGCGTAGCAGCGCTAGTGCCGCTGCGGCTGATGCTGGAGGCTTGCATTAGCACGGGGGCATCGCCCACCTCACAACCTTTTTCTCTCTCCCTTGTTGTTGTTACCTGTGGTTAGCCTGGAGGCGCTGTTTGCTGCTTATCTGCTCCTGGACAATGTTTGCTGCTTATTTGCTCTGCTCCGCCCGAACCCGAAACTCAAGTCGCCAAATCTCCGGCTCTCTGACTGGTTCGGCTGGGGTATGAGAAGAAGGATTGGCAGCCGATCATGCTCCAGCGCACGAAGCTTCCAGCGAAAACCGATTGGCAAGGGGGTACAGAGTACGTAGGCTGGAAATAAGCTAAATGCGAGGGAATGGGAAGTGGTTTGGCAAGCTTCTCTGAGTAGTCAAGTTTCAAGCCCTTGAGGCCGATATGTTCGTCCCTGCTTTTAGATTGAAGTTGAGATGATGTATGAACAAACAGCCGGAAACCACTCGTACAGATGAACTTTGATTTCTGACATCAGTCCAGGCGCAAAAAAAATCATCTAGACTTGAAATGAACCGACTCTTCATTGCTGTCCTCCTGAAGTATGTAATCTACTAGCAGTGCCGTCCGTCCGTTCCTTCTCTGCTGCCTGCCGATCAACGACCCCACCACCCCCGGCCGGCGTCGAGGTCTGCCTGATCCAATGCGACCCGACCATGTCATCAACCGGGGCCGCAGCGGCAACCCCCAACACCCAAAAACCTTCCAACGTCGACACCAACAGAGAAAACACCCCCACATATCCGGGCGACTCGCTCATCTCATTCTCACTATCGCCAACTGGTCCTCCCCTTCCTTCGGCGCGCGTCTAATGTCGGTTTGCAGTGCCCACCTCATGCCATCCTGCAGGTTAGCGGACCTCTCCTGCCGCAATAGGGCCTCAAACTCCGCTCTTTTGAAGGAGCAACAAGTTCCAAAACTCGGAGTTCCCAAACTGACCAACCATGGATTTCTGCTGTCTCCGTTCCCCTGCAGACCACAAATCAAAGTGATAAACTTCTCTTCTTTGATGAGAGAATCTAGCTGATGGGAGGGCACTGACAAAGGACAACTCAACAACAGACCAGTGTTTGTTCTTTCTCAGACAATGATGTACCTGTGTTGTCTCGGTCTTTCAGGCTAAGTCTTCACAACCTGGCACAGCATGCGTGACATCCCTTGGTGACCGACCTTACGTGCACATTCGCTTCATCATCACAGATACATAAGGAGGCTAAGTTGGTGCGACTCTCAAAATTGGTTCAGCGGGAATCATCTCCCATCTTGTGCGATTACTCTGCGTCATTGCAGGCGAATTATGTACGCGAATGTTCTACAGTTTGTAGTTTAACCCAACGCTTGACCCAAAAAACACACTCCAGTCGTACAATAGCAACAACCCCCGTAGGTCAGCTGGCTGCATTATCGTTTGTGTTGTTGTCGGTCTACCAAAGCCATACACGCCTTGTCGAGGTAACACGCCGTGGCACTTTGAAAAGCCAACTTGCGCTCGTCTCCTCGCTATGCAAAAGTCATGGAAATGTCCTTCTCCTTGCCAAAATCATCATCATCAATGTCAGCCCACGGGTTGCTGGCGATGGTCGGCACCGACTGCGTAGTCTTCATCTCTGGCCGAGTTGGCGGAGGGTCATCTTTCGGTGGAGGTCGTGGCGCTGGCGGAGGATCATGGAACGAGTCGTCAAATGTCATCTGAATATCCTCTTGTGGCGAGAGAGCCGCGTGATATGGGGACGGGGCGCGCTGCGTTGCTGGGAAGGTTTGACTCGAGTGGAAGGTCGGCGTCCGCTCTGGCGTATAGCCATAGGAGCCGGAAGTTTCGTACGACGCTCGGCCTGGCGCGGCATATGCGCTCTTCGTCTCCCGCAAGCTGTCTCGTGGGCTCAGGGACGAATTTGAAGAGTTAAGGTCCAGCTTCATCGGTGGCAGAGTCGATTTGAGCTCCTTCACTTGAAACTCTTCTGGATCTTCGGCCGGCTTATTCTTCTCCTTGGCCACCTCGGCTCGGATTGCGTCGATGTCAAAGAGCACACCATGGTTGTTGCCCTCCTTGTCTTCTGTTCTCGAGGGTGTTTGCTTACCCTCCTTCGCCATGTCCTCATAAATCTCCCACTTTTCCTTGTCGGCCTTCTTTCCTCGTCCAAATAGCGAGAATCTGCTCTTCTTCTTTTGGCCCTCCTTTTCAAGTTCCTTGCGCGCTTCTTCGATCTCATTAATAAGCTCACGTTGGCGTTCCTGGTGGTTCTCCGGGTCCGGGTCCTCGATTTCGGTAAACTCGTCGCTCTCCACCAGCCAACCACACTCTCGAAGGAGACGAGGCATAGCCTGTCGGTACTCCATGTGGCCCTTGACGATTTCCGTGACGTCAAAGTTCTCAATAAACGGAACTTCCTCAATCTTGGCCAAGCCGGCAACCTTTCTAGGGCCGCCGCTGGTCAGTCTGAACAAGTACGCAAGGATCCAGTCGTTGGTGCTGTATCCATTCACAAATCTGCCTGGTACCACCGTTCGCGCTCGCAGCCATTCGTCCTTCTTGATGATCAGAGGCGAACCAAAAAGGTAGACATTCTGAACGAGGCCGTACGCGCCCTTTCTGGCTAACTCCAAGAGGCAGGAGAAAATCACACGTGCGCCAAGTGAGTACCCGACAAGCGTAATCGGGCGGGTTCCCAGATTTCTGTCAATCAGTGAGTCTGCAAGGATCAGGCCGGCGGCCCAAGCTCTGTCCTGAGAGACACTCCACGGGTTGTCAATCAGATAGGAAAGCTTGGTCAAGACGACTGGCAAAGACAAGGCAGCCATCAGACTCGTGAGAATAGTGCTGGCCAGAACTTGCTGAAGACCTTGGGTGAGAGCCTGGCTTGTGTGAGTATTCGTTCGTCTTCACGTTTACAAAGTGACCAATCTTACCTCTGTGGCAAGAATGTTGATGGTGTCACCCATACTTCTCAACATCTCTGGTTCCCAGAAGACGGAGTAGATGTCGCCCATGATGGGGTCAACAGTACTGAAGGGCAGGCGAACGTCATCGACCTTGCCCGTCATCCATCCAGCCACAGTGACAATCAGGTTGACACGCTTGTTGTTGTGCAAAGGCCGGTACTCAAAAGTCTTGACCGCGCCAGTTCTCCGATTCGCTGCTCGGCCTCCAATAACACTTCCTGAAGCGGCCGCACTGGACGTGATGATAGCAGCGCCACCGACGCCGCCGAGGAAAGTGCCAGTTCCCGTCACTCCCAATGTCGTGAAACCGGCTGCTAGACCGGCTCCGATGACGGGCGCAAGCAGACCTGCGGACAGACCGATGACCAAGCCGCCTCCGACTGTGGCCAAGCCCATCATGACGTATCGTTTCTTGAGAGCCTGCTTTCTCCTGTGCTCCATATGCTCGTCCTCGTTCCAATTTTCCTTCTCGGCTGCCTGCTGCATTTCCAAAGCGTCCGTCACTTTCTTCTCGAACTTCCTAACATCCAACCAGTCAATCTGAAGGCTTTGTCCAACACGCTCCAAGAGGATTCTGGAACGACAGTCATAAACCGAATCCGCAATCAGAAGAAGGAACAAATCACACAACACCGTCCAGCGAAGATCGATGTCGATGTTGGCTGATGTTGACAGCTGCGCCGGAGTTTTCACAGCGGGGAGCTCTTCTCCCTCATGGGTCTCATACGGCGGGGGCGCCTCAGCAGGCTTCTCATCCTCGGGCAGGGCCGGCGAGCTGGGTGGTAGTGGTGTCCGCGGGGACGCTGTGCGTGGTGATGACACGGACAGCGAAGAGCGCGACTCTTCCGCCATCGGGTTCTTCACCCTGGCGTTGGCCATCAGCAATGGCGTCAAGTCAGAGGGGACGACACCGTGGTCGCTTAGCTGCTCGACCATAATTTGCTCCTGGGAGCTGATGTCCATATGGGTATAGAGACGGATCATCATCTTCTGTCCCCACATCTTGGTTGCTTCAGCTGACATGTTGACTTCCTTCTTCGTTCCCCTGGTATGCTCGATGCTCTCGGCTTCCTTGACCATGTGATGAATTTCCAGTCTGGTAAGTCCAACATATGCTATCCTCTGGCCTTCGGTCAAGAGGTCCTTGGTCGCCTGCATCTGAGAAACGGCGTCTCGCGCTTCCTCGTCGTCCTCTGTCATTGCCGTGCTCTTCACGTCCTTGAAAAGATACTGCGTGTTGTCGTCCATGCTCGTTGCCGATTCCGCATCGTCGTCCATAATTACTCGAGTATATCCCTTGCCAGCTCCTCCGAGCCCGCCGTAGCCGTATTTCTCGTTGTCCACGTCCTCCGTGTACTCCTTGGCAACAAGCCTATTGTCTTCGTCGTAAATATCGTAGGGTGCAAATGCCGGCATCTCCTGCCATTCGCCATCGTCATCGTCTTTCTCTTCCTCTTTGTCTGCGGTCAACTGCTGATGGGAGAATTCAGACATGACCACGTTGCTAGCGGTGCTCGTATCTCTGGTATGGGTGCCTCCTGCTGCCTTTGGTTGGGGCTGGTCTGCCTTGTCGACGAGCTTCACGGGTGAATCAGGCCGCTCGTCCTTTGCCTTGGTATCCATTGTCGCCTGCATTTCCTTTGCATCCTCCTTCTTGGCATCGGCAACGCCGTTCGTCGGCACACTATTGTCTTTGGTTTCAACATTGGCAACGGCGGCCCGGGCAGTTGCCTCATCAGCGGTCGGTTGTGTTGGACTTGATGATTTTGTTTCGCTGGGCGTAGTTGTAGTGCCTTTCTCCTTTTGCTCCACCTTCTCTTCCGCGCTCTCGTCGCCATTGATTGTCGCAACGCTTTCTTTGACATCTTCTCTGTTTGCATCTGCAGCAATTTTGTCTTTGATTTCGTCCTTGTCCAGGTTCGAGGTTACCGGGGTCGACGGAGTGTTCGAGTTGCTGCCAGACGCGGCGGCAGTGGCCGGCTGCTCGGATTGCGCGTCTCTGAAGTCGTCCTCGCTGTCTGATTCTGCACCATTGCTGTCTGGTTTCTTGTCGCCGTTGACTTTCGTGTCAGGGTGAGCATCGTTGGCGTCTAGCTCCTTTTCGATCTTTGAAGGTTCGGGATCAGGGTGTTTCGGTTCGGACTGAGCATCGGTCGTCTCATCGTCGTCTTCGGGGGGTGGAGGTACATATCGTCTGATGGGTAGACCAAAATCATCGAATTCAGGCTTGTCGGCCATTGTTGTTGCAGCGGGAGTTGGCTTTTGTGCGGTTATATCTGATGCAGGAGAGCCATTTGGTTTCTGGGCTGACTCCTCCATGTCGGCAGCAGCGGTGGTGGTGGTGGCGATCGTCGGTGAGGGGTTATTAGTGGTGGCAGACTCGCCTGAGCCCGCCATGATGAAAGGATATTTCGTCCCTTAGGCAAGCATGCGAGCCGTGTCGAAGCCAGATTGATAGCAAATCCAGGGGTGGCAGCTATTATGTGTTTTTTTTCCCTTTGTGTTTCGGGAAGTTGGGAAACGGATGGGTCGAGGTTCGGGGGAGGGGGGCGTTTGGCGTTTGACCGGGCAGGGTTCCGTAAGGAGACGCGCAATGAGCCACTGGTGTAGAGCTGACTACTGACTATTCGTTCCTTAGCGGTTCGCGATTACGATTAATACCTTAGGTGGATGCTAGTGCTAGGATGTAGGTGGTGCTGCTGCAGATATGTCGACGCGCACAATGCGGGCGCCCACGGTTGTTTGCTGCAAGTTGACGTGCTGGCTGAAGACCCTTTCCGGCTCTCTACGTGTGGTTGGCCTCAGGGGAAAAAAGACACTTGAGAAACAATCCACGTGTGAGTGGTTTTTCCTTTTGTTTGGCTGGCCGGGTGGTTCTTCGAGGGGAGGGGCCTGCCGGACTTGAAAGGGATGGAGGATGGTTGAATGGAAGATTCCCGGGCTGCAACTGCGAGCGAAACTGACCCTGGAGAGGGAGATCAAATTCCCCATGACGATCCGCTACAGTGGCATTCCAGTGGGGCCGGCCAACGAAGCCATGCGCGCGACCTCACGCTTGTGACGGGAAACGGGAGGCTTTGGAGGGGGCAGGCGGGGGTGCAATCTCCAATCGGTCGCCTGCACCGCCCTGCAATTCTCTGTCATCGGGGGACTGTGCTCGCTGCTGTCAGCCCGATGAGGCACACCGCCAACACACCAACACAGTGATCGTTTCAGTGGTCCAGAGCTCTGACCGCTGCCCAGTCCTGCCGTCCCTCCCGGGGCCTCTGCAATGCTGGCCAACTGACGACATTGGCTGCATGTCATCATGGGCACTCCTGGCTGATGAGAGGCTTCGGGGAAATGTCTTTTGATTTGACTCTTCGGATTCGACTTTGCGGGATGACACTGCCGACTAGCTGCTCCTGGTGGATTATCCAGTTGGCTTAGGGTTGCATAGTGACAACTCACGAGGATGATGCGGGAGAAGAGCGAAGCATCCGTCTCCCAAAGATTGATCGACAGGATGGAAGTCAAGAATGCCACCTAACGGCTCGACTCACTCAACGGAGAGCCAGTGTCAGTTCGAGAAAAGATAAGGGGGCTCAGCAAGGCACGTGGCCCCTGACAAGTCGTACACGAAGCTTTGTCGTAGGAATCTCCCATTAATTGGTATCTAATAACTTTTATTGTTGCAACATTCCAATGCAGTGTCCCCAAACGCCCTTGTAATGCTTCTTGGATCTTTACGGGCTTCCAACAGCTTGCTCTGCCGACCCTTCGCCTTGAGGCGCCGACTCACCCGCCCCAGCACCGGCCTTGTGTCTCCTCTTGCGCTTCTTCTTCGAAGGCCCGTCTCCCTCACCTCCTTCTCCTGCTGCCGCGGACTTGATGTCGCCCTTTGGTTTTTTCTCGCCCTCCTCCTGGGCCTTCTTCGACTTTTTGACAGCCAACGGGTTGGGTCCCTTGGGTCCCCTCTTCTTGGCCTTCTTCTTCTCCGCCTTCCCATCAGCCGACGCGACATCATCTTCCTGGCCTTCGTTCTCGCTCTCGGCGTCGTTGTCTTCGTGTTCACGCTTTCTCTTTTTCTCGGGCCTGACCAGTCCGTCGCGGAACTTGCTCCTCTCCTCTTTGGTCCTGATTTCCTGGCTCTCCGTCGCCATGGGCTCAAGGATCATGACTGAGCGCTTGATGTAGATCTGAGGGACGCCGGGAATCTCGCGGAGCATGCGGCGGACATCCGCCGACTGGCTGGCGACACAGTATCGATGCTTGTTGACGAGGTTGTCCTTGGGGTCGACGACAGCCTTAAGACACTCCATCGTACCGAGCGGTTCGGGGTAGTCTTCCGGAAGGTGGCCGCATCGTCTGCGCTCGAGGGTCTTCGCGAAATCGATAATCTTATTCATCTCGGGCTCGCTCTTGCGAAGGTACAGCTTGCGGATCTCGCATTGCGTAATCACTGCAATGTCATTGTCAGAATAGAAAACAGAGCAAGATCGTAGAGATGGTCACTCACTTGGCTTGACTTTGCCATGCAGCGTCCGTTCGAGTCCAGCGAGCAGATCGTACTTGAAGTTGTGGCAGTCGACCACCATCTCAGCGTCAACGAGACATTGGTAAGGCTCACGGAATCCCCAGGTCAGCGCATACTGGTTCATAAGCTTGCGATACTGCTTGCTACGTTTTCCGCGCATTTTGTCGTCGTTGATGCCTCGTCGTAATTGGGTAAGTTGACTGAAGACCGACCGGCGTCCTGGTTCTTTTGCCCGAGGTGCTGAAAGGGAAAAAAAAAGTTGCGCCGGGATATGATAAGATAAGCGATAAGATAGGACCCAGCTCGAACCCAAGTATGCCCGCCGACTAAGGTTTACCCCACCGACTCCCAGCATCCGGTGTATTGCGCGCGAACCAAGCACAGCAACGGACGTCCACATCGGCAAACATCGTAGATTGGGTCTTTGGTTTTTGACATGTGTGAACTTTATTCCATTTGGTGATGGTAATTATCCGATGCAACTAAACTCAGAAAGCCGAAAAACGCCGAATTTCCCCAAGAAGCCCGCTGTCATTCAACCCCCAGACAGGGCATATGCCAAATTATTGTGAATTTGCCCTTGCGAAGCATTCCCCATGCAGCTCTATTCCCAGATGCGCTCGTTTCGTAGTACCGTCCTTGCTCTCATGCTTCGTGTCTCCTGACCAGCGCGGCGACGACGCTGATGTCGTCTAGTTTGCCTATGGTTGTCAATTAGGCGCTGGGAGCACGGAACAATGCTCGGGGGTAACTCACCTCCTTCGGTTGGCAGGCCCTCCTCGATCGCGTGCTCCATGAAGGGGCTTTCGGCGAATGGGTCGGTCGCAATCTTCTTTGCAGCAGCCACCAGCTCCTCAGCAGCAAGCTTCATGCCTCCGTTCGCGCCGCCTGTGCGGTCGCCCTCCACTCTGTCCGCTCCGGCCTCTCCATTTTCCCAGCGTTGTATGCTGTTCTGAATGCTGTCGATGATCTCGTGCTCCCAGAGGTTGTCGATGACACCGTCGGACATGGCAAGAACCACGTCGCCCTCTTGGATCTCCACCACATCCATGACAGCATTCTTCTCCGGTGTATCGGGGCTGTTCGTCCCAAGTTGCCGAGGGCAATCGAACCAGTGCCACTGCTCCTTTGTCTTGTAGACAACCTTCTCATGCCGCGGCCGCAGAATCATGACTTGACAGTCACCCAGGTTGGTCACATACACCTGGGGGACTGGCTTGCTACCATCCAGTGTCTTATAATGCAGTAGCGCCCCGCTCGCAGTTGTTGTTCCTTGCCAGTCATTCGGGTCCGATGTCGCTCTCAGCGTCTGCTCGTATGCCGTCTGGAGATATGCCACCGGGTTAGGGGTGAAAGCTCCTCCTTCGGAACCGTGATTCGCAGCGTCTTGCTGTACGGCGGTTGCCCAGTAGTGAAGAATCAAGCGCGACCACAGCCTGAGCTAGGGTCAGCTGTTGTATCGGCAAAGAGGCACCATAACCTACCCTGCGTGACCCCTCGGGCGGGTCGACCAAGCGCCTACGCCATCGTTCGCACATATGAAGTTGTCGCTCGCGAAGACGGCATCGTCACCGTTTGTCTGTCCAAGAATGATCTGTCCGTCGACTCTCGCGCGCCGATCACGGCTTCGGTGGTGGGTGCTGAGGGGGTCGGAGAAGGAGCCGGACGGAGGAGACAGGAAGGGCGGCGGAAAGGGCCTCGGAGCTCTCTTCGCGAAGAGCGACACACCGGTCTCGAAGCGGAAGGGTTGCGGTGGTTGATTCTGCTGATGGGCATCGTTCGCAAGCGGCGTCGAGGTCGACAGAGGACGGAGCGAAGTGTTAACGAGAGTCGGGTGCGGCCATGGTGCGCTTCGAGGGCTTGGAGAAGTTCGAGGCACCCTCGGCGGCCGCGCTGTGAAGGGTTTCGTCGCCGACAAGGGCCCAGGTAGCCTCCTCATTCCCACTATGAGGCAGATCAGGCGCCTTTTGCGATGTTGGATCGCAACTCTCCTGGATAGTTGGGCCTGGAGCCGTTATCTTTGGCGCTGGAGAGGTGCCGCTGGGTGGTGGGCATGGCCGGGGTCGTTGCGTTGGTTGGGGGCTCTCCGAACCGGGGGTTAAATTGGGTGTACACGTGCATGCGCGTCTGGTTGGCGCATTTCAGCGATGCAACTCGAGCTCCAGCGGTCCGGGTACGTACAACTTAGCTAATGGGCAGCGATGTTTGGCCGCTCTGGCTGTACTTGGGCTTCCATCCATCCAATCAGTCGACCGAGCCTACATTTCCTAGCTACCTTAGCGACCTAACGCCGACGAGTAAAGAGCTGGCCAACAGACACCTCACAGCTCCTCCAGCGAGTCGATGGGAGCCACATCTTTTCTCCAAACAATGCCCATTCTCTGGGACTTCCTTGTCTTCCAGACCGCATAATCACAAACACGTTTCTCTCGCCAACAATATCCTCCACCGACTAACAGCGCGAAATTTTTTGTTGACGAAAAAATTCTGACTGAAAATTCTGCAACCAAGCAAGCTAGCATTGCGAATATGTGGCAACCAATGCAACCACCTGCAAAAATCGCCATCCCTTCATTAAGACCGAACATGCCGATCTGGCGATTTTTTACAATCCCTGGTTGTTCTGCTCCTCTGGACCCCATCGACATCTCGGTCTTTCCGCTCTGAAGTATTACCTCCCTGGTGTGCCTGGATCGATAAAAACTTTTGCATCTGCCAGACCTTCTCCACCGAAAACAAGCCGTCGGTTGTCATTGCTCCGTCTAAACGTAGAACTTTGGTTCAGCCAAACAAAACGTCTACCGGGCGATCGTCGGTCGAGATCGACAAAGGCTGGCCGGTTGTGGCCGCCGCCGCTTTTCTGCAGCCTCTGCGGCTGCAACATAGCTAAAATAAACACCCCGACTGCCGGCCACCGGACCTCAGCCTGCGTCACACTCTCATGTCGTTCAACCAAAACGAGCTGGAGGGCTGAGATGACCCAAGCCAGCAGCCAGCCGGCTGACCTGACCGTTGACTCCGGCCGTGTTGATCGCCAGGAGAAAGCCTGGCCACAACATGAAGCGAGAGGAACTGGATGAGGCTGACATGACATGGAAGCCCGGAACCAGACCTGGGCTCGTCAACAGGCGCCGATCTTTTTCTAACAATAAACCCTTGCAGCACAGACATCAGGGAACGCAGCGCACTCATTACCTGCTTTCCGACGAACCATGCGGCTTTGGTCTGCTTCTGATCTTCGGTCTTGTCCACTTTGCAAGCACACAATCAAGCAGCGAGGCCATTGTGACTCACGAAACCAGACAGCCAGCGCAGATGCCGCGGATCATGATGGCGGCCAGCCAATTTGAGTTGTTAGTCCTTCCATCTCGGATATTTCACGCCAGGCGTACCACCACGTTGGTTCGCGCCTCCACACATGGGTTGTGAACGACTTGACGCCAGCTCAGCAGGGGTGCTCAGGACCCCGTCCACGGACATGACGTAACACGCTCGAGCGACAGGTGGCTCAGCGTCCATCGCTGGACTCGCACCTTCACCGTCTCTGCAATGACAACAAGCTCAGTTTTATTGTCCCGGCATTGCTGTTGGAGGACGGAGAACGCGCGTCGAGATCGAAGTGCCACGAACCACCAGCCAGCCGTCCCTCCCGTCAGCCAGGCCATGTCTAATTGACATTCCTCGAGGCCGTCGCCAATCATTCATCCACCTTACGTCAGCGGCAGAGACCGAGTCCCGAACCTCTCTTCCATTCTTCGCGAGTGGAACGGATGCTTTAAACCCAAGGGGCGAATGACAGCGCCTTGGGGCGGACTGGTGTCGTGACGAACTCACAACAGGAGGTAATCAACTAGGTCCGCCTGAGCCGCTGTCGGGAAGCGTGGTTGGGGGCGGGAGCCATGCGCCAACAACACACAATCGCATTGTTCTTGTCACCGGATGCCCAGTTTTAACCGCGCAATTTGGCCAGAGGCTATCCGTCCTTCGGCAATAGGCAAGTCGCTGATGCAGACGAACCGGACCCTTGGAGTGGAAAGCGCCCGACAGCACCGCGACCCCGGACGTTACAACGCTCCAATCCATCCAGGTCCGGAGTGGCACAACATAATTCGAGGCTGGGGATTTCGTATCCCACTATCGCCCTGTTCGGTTTCCGACTTGATTGGAATAATCGTACTTCGGTTCGTACTGATTACGGGCCCGGCCTTCTCGGCGAGCGGATGGCAGAGAGCGGGCGGGAACCGCTTTCCTGAAGGGTCCAGAAAGACGCTGAGATATTCTGGACCTTTGCAATTTGGTCGTAATGGCCGATTGACAACCGCCAACCAGTTTCTCACTGGAACACATGGCAATGAGAAGCCATTCATGCCTAGGATCAAGCCATGCCAACGATGCTTCTGGCTCCACGCTTCTTACTAACAACAGCGGACCCAGCCACCTCCAACGCCGCGGCAGACGTGTCGTGAAAAGTGACTGTCCCCGGCGGGACAACCCCTGCTCGTACTGCATGGGAATGGGGCCGGCCAGAGAGGGGGGCAGGAGGTATTGACGCATGCAGGATACAGGCCCGTCATATGGACCCTTTAAGTCAATTTCTTTTTTTCACGTCCGCGTTTTCGGATAAGTTTGGGCTGGGGCGACGGCATCCCTGAGCTCTGGAGGCTGGCCTTTGCTGCAGCGGTGACAGACTGGCGGTGGTTCACAGTCCGAGAGCGGTGACGGCGACGGCACTGACATGAAGTTCGTCAAAAACCTCCCCCGTCTGATGTCGTTGACCTGCGGTGTGTGATGCACTGGGCAGTAAAACAACGCAGCGCTTCATTCTGAAGGGCTTGCAAGTGACGGGGAGAGAAAACCCGGCCAGGTGGGTTTCAAATCGGACACAATGCTGACGGCAGATCTCCTCAGAATGCACTGGGCTCTGCAAAAACCCGCGAGGCAGTGTTCTAACGGCGGCAGCGCTCCCTCCCAGCAAATGGAGGGCACTCTGCGGAGAAGACACAAGACGACGACCAGGGGACCGGCGCCAACGGCCCCTCGTCTTGTCTTGGGTCACCCTCTACCGCCCCAGCCCCAACATCCGAATGAGGCAGGCGAGCATTGGATGTGAGTGAACTTGCAAAGTCAGAAATCATGCCATCATGTTCACGGAGATACGTGTATACAAGGGTTTGGCAGCGACTTCGCTGTTTGGCACCAACAAAGTACGCCCATTGCGCAGTCACGGGCATGGTCTGCAATACAGCATCTTGGACTATTCGTACAGGACCGGGGTTCTCAGCACCCTGAACGGGAGGGCTAACAGATCGCCCAAGAGCCAAGTCGGCACTGAGTTTCCTTCATGGACCCAGCTTCCAATTAACAGCAACGTTGTTCACTGGGTCGCTGGGCGTTTCGAGGAGACGATGTTGAACGGGTACGTGCAGCTCTTGCATAAGGCAGAACGCATGGAATAGACGAAGTTCCGTGAGCACGACCTTCTCGTTATTGCACCGATTTAGAGCGCGTGGGTGAGTGGCAGGGAGGAGTGTGAAGGTGAGTGAGTGCAGTTCCAAGTGAGAGGGTGTCGAGGTGTCTTGGAACGGGGAAGGGGACACAGAACTTCCATGGTCATGCACATCAAAGTACGTAGTTGAGTTGATGACCGCCGCCTGTGACCAAGCGTGCGTCGGTGATGGGATGGATGCTGGCTGCACCACATCGGACGGAACGGAGGCAAGTCAGACTTTGGGGTGGCTGCCACCGCATGTGGTTCGTCAAACAGGCGGAAAGCACTGCGACGCTGCGGCGTGTTTGATTCGTACCATCCGGCTTGTAACTTGGGGAAACGGCTTAAAGCTCCAAGGAAGACGAGAAGTAATGTATCGAAACGCGAGGTTTAGTCAACGACGCGCAAACGAAGCCGGGGCGTTCTTTAGAGTACATAGAGCCTCCCTTTGGAAGTTCGAACACACTTTTTAGTGTTTGCGTTTGTTTCCAGGTTGCATGGAAGAGCTTGTAAGACAACAGACGGGCGACCAGAGCCCAGCTTCCATCCCTTCCCTTCCCCTTTTGACTTGGGACAATTTTATTCGAGTGTCGATTGTTCGAGTCTCCCTTCCTTGCAGTGATCACTTGCGGACTTTGCGGCTCAACCCTTCCGTCTTTTGGTTTAATGAGCCGGACGGTGAGACTGGCGGAGGCTGATATGCGACAGACATCCACCGCAAGGGATCAACGGGGGGAGGCAATACCGAGACCGAACATTGAACTAAAGGAAGGTAGGCGGAGGACGGGAATCGACAAAAGTAAACCCCGAGGCCTCCGATCGTAAATCACGGCATCCGATACGGGCAGACATCGCACACCACATGCGGAAAGGTGAGGAGGAGGCACACTTCGTCGTCACCTTTTTACTGCACAGCCACTCTGAGGGTCACTGGCCAAGTGCGGTTAATAGTAGTAGCCCAGACCCCGTTTATTGGACGAGGTCGAGCTCACTCTCCAAACACCCATGAGATGATGTTGTTGTTGTTTTTTTCTTTGCGGCGGGATGCACGGAGTTTCTGCTGGTCAATAGATATTCCTTGGCAGACCTGGGGGACGGGCTTTTTCAATTCATTGTGGAAAGCCAAAACTGAAGAGGCGCTGGCTGCGGCGCTGCGAGAATAGGAGAGGAGAGAATGTGTGACACGGAGGACCAGCATGAGTGCGGACGACGAAAAAGAACGAAGACATAGAAGTCTGAAATGCCCATTTCTTTCTTCGACCGCCTCCCTAATCAGATTGCGTCTCCCGTCCTCTTCGGTTCCCCAGCCTCTAGCCTTCCTCTGCAGAATGGCCTGGAACATAGGGCGTCAGGTGTACCTTAATCCGTCCCAAGTTCGTCCACCGGCCACGGGGTGTGGCCCAGGGGCACCCGACCCGGCTGGCACTGAGGCGTGACAAGAGGCGCATCCATCTTTCAGACCCTTTCCAACTTCGTGCGATGAGATGCCTGTTTCTCGTAAGAAGAATACTGGGGGATGCCAAAGCTGAGAAGACGAGTCAAAGAGTTCGTCTTTGAGGTTGCAAACAGCAAACTTGGGAACCGCGAAATCGAGATACTCTAGCAGGGCCAAGCCGAGATATCTGTATCCGTCCGGCGCTTTCCCTCCGTTACGAATTACGAATTACGCCGGCATCTGCGCTGTCAGATTCTCTAGCCTGCGACTAGTACCCAAGTCTCACTCGCACGTACCCGGCGGAAACTGGAGCGACTGGGTACGGCGCGAGGACGATCCAGCCACAGCCGACACCGACCTCGCGTTTTTTTCGTCTTGTCATTCTGCAGTCCTCCGGTCGGCCTACATACCTGCTGCTCAGCTAGCGATCGCCTCATCCACCCGATCTCTTGAGTCTTGTTAAGTTGTTGGGAGGGGCGGCCAGCGTTGCGCGTCCATCCACCAGCACCCCTGTCCAACCTTTGCCTACGAGGGGCAGAAGAGGTACATTGTCCGCACAGCTCTGGAGCTCAACTGCAACTGCGGGCCAGTCCTTTCTGTGCGAGGTAGCGCCAGAGAAACAGACTCAGTTGGTCTGCGCCGTTCGTTTCTGCAAGTTGGCGCTTTTAGTATATCCGCCACATTTCATATTCACGCCGCCGCATTATTTCGCAACAACTCGCTCATCAGGGCAACTCCCTGACCCTTGAGGTAGATCTTGAGCGAGAACAGACAGGGATCCGTAGAAACAAGAGGAGTCAAGCCCAAAAAAAAAAAAAAAAAAAACACACAGAGAGGCTGCGGCGGATTCAATGATCGGTCAGAAGGGGAGGGGGGATAAACGATTCCAGGCCGTATGTACAGCAGTCCCGCAGAGCCCGTAGACTGGCTCGTCTTGGCAGCCAAGGGCTTGGGTCCTCCCAACGCAGCGAGAACCAAAGGCGGAAAGCAAGGTGGTAGGAACCTTGACGTGCTGCATGCGCATCGTCCGGCTCATCCGTAAGGTGAACCATTGGCATCCGGCCATATCGACGCATCTCGTCGGGGCGGGCTTTTTCTGGCTCCTGCTTGTGTCCCCCTCCCCGCCTCTTTTCTCAATGGAGGATAAAATCGGCGCATAAGAGGTCTCCATCCCCTTGCAGTTGGAAAAGGTACGGTGTGAAAGGAAAGGAAAGGGCCCGGTGGTTAGCAAAGTCGGCTTACAGGGGTTGTTTGTGTCGATTCATATCCGTCAAGAGACATTGAACAGAAGGACGAGACTCGCGAGGGACACAACGCAGTCAGATAGAACACCTTACTTGGGTCGATGGACAAACACGAGAAGGTCCAAGGCAAAAGCAAATATCGATCGATAGCAAACGCGGAAAACGAGGTGGTTGAAAAGACACGTCAAAAAAGAAGTGTTGGTTTAGTGCGGCGCTTGTCGGGAAACTAGCAGCCGCCAACAGCGAGTCGGCAGAATCATCAACATCATTATCATGGCACGGCGTGTGGAAGGTGTTGAAGGCACCTACTAAGTAGCTCCGCATAACGCCATTACGTCGTCGGCTCTAGTTCCGGGGGCCGCCTTGCCATCTTTAGCCAAGGGTACCTCAGCATCCACGCCCCGGCCGGCGTCTGTGCCCCTAGTCGCATAGCAGCAACGATTGGGTCTTGGGACCACGGATAACCTGCCAGCCGCTGTCCGCAACCCGCCGCCGCACCGACGTCTTCCTTGGTGAGTACTATGCAGTAGGTACTTGTGGTGAGGTGGGTGGTGGTGTCGGTGTCGACGGGAGGTGGTGACCTAGGTCGGGTGCTGCTACTGCTGCGACCTTCCTGCCGCAGCTGGAGTCGAGCAAGGCCCGGTAACGCGAGGCAAGACGGGATGGGACTGGACTGGACTGGACTGGACTGCCCGCAAGCAAGGCCAGTCAGTCCGTCAGTCAATCAGGCACAGACAGGCAAGGAAAGAGGCAAGGAGAGGCAAGGTCTGGAAGTAAGTCACCGCAGTCAGAGGAAGGCGGTGTTTCCCATGGAAAGGTAAGGTAATTCTTGTTGCATAATACTCCGCGGTACGCCTCGTCTTTTTGACACGTCCTCACGCGGGTTTCCAGCCAGGTTCATACATCATCTTTGCTCTTCGTCTTCCTTTTCCTTTCCACTCTTCCCTTATTTTCCCTTGCCTTGCTCGTGGATCACGTCTGCTCTGCTCTCAGCTCTGCTCTGCTTTGCTCTGCTCCTGTCTCTCTGCTTTGGGGAACCCTACCTTACACCCCCCGTCGACCTACGTGCTCTTACCTCACCATTTGCACCGCCGCATCCGCTATCAGAGGTGCACTTAATTACTGACCCTACTCGATACCCCTACCGGCCACTGCCCTGCGACGACATTGAAGACGAAAGACGACGACGACGACACCCATCGACGACGTCCATGTACGAAGTCTAGGACTAATATCTCCTCACGTTTCGCCTTTGCTCCGAAGCTGGAACAGCCTCGATTCGTTCCCACAACGTTATTAAACCCACCTTGCACACACGCGCGCCGACCCTGCCCGCCTCGCATCATACTCACTCACCACCTCTACATTATCCCCCTCAGGTAATTACTACCCGTCTGTTCGTACCTCGACGCCGAGTCGGAACACACGGGCAGCATCGCATATCGCCCCGACCGGGTTCTGCTACGAATACGTACAACCGACGACAGTCTCCCCCCCCGTCGCCGCCGCATATTGGAGTCTCCATACTCATTCCTCGCCGTGCGCTCGCTCGACTCGACACTCACGATTGGCGTTTTTGCGTCTCGTCCAGGACCCGAGGAACAACCCAAGACAGGTTGCTGTCTCTCAGTAATTTAGTTGCATGGTTGCTGGCTTGGCGGGAGAGCGCCAGCTGCATTGCGTAGGCCACCGCAAAGATGGGCCGTAATCGAGGTTCGTGCTCCCTCATCGCATTCCCAGTTGTCCCCAAGCCGTTCCCCTTCCCTTTCCATGTCTTGCCATCACCAGGTCTGGCTGCCGCTTGTCTCACTCGTCGCGCAACATGCGCGCCGGGCTTGTCGTAGGAGGCTGTTCCAACTTCCCGGCTGGCTCCTGGCATGCGTGCCTCGACGTGCATCCCAATCCTAATATCCCGTCCCGTCCTCTGCGCATCATTGGCATCAGCACCACAGACGCTCGCATACACACATTCACGCACGCGCTATTACCTTTTCACACACTTGCGTCCAACTAATATCAATAACACCCTGGCCCGGCCTTCTTACACCTGCCTCATTACCCTCACAAGTGTTCCTTCATCGGCAGAGCAGAGCAGAGCAGAGCAGAGCAGAGCAGAGCAGAGCAGGCAGCGTGGTTCAGCTCAGCTGGTCCTGGATCACCGTCATCCCCGTCGCAATCTGCAATCACTATCCCCATCCCACCTTATCCCTTCCCGTGCTACCCATTCATCTCCATCAGCCATCCCTACCCGTCGCTGTCACTGCCCCCCCGTCCCCCGTCACCACCATCCTTTAGCCCCCATCTTTGGTGTCTCCATTGTTGATTGCTTTGGTGTCCCTTCTCGTCCGTCCGCACTCTATTCGTACTCTCACCTCACAGCGCAGCGCCGCCGCGCCGCCCAGAGCGCACCAAGCACCGCCCACCCCTACCCGCAGTGCGCAATCGCGCTGCAGTCGCATAGTGCCTGGCCTGCCCGCCTTACCTCGCCTGCCTTACCTAGCTACCCTAGTACGCGCTGCGTCTGCGTATGCGTCGTACTCCGTACCCCCCTTCCCGCCCATCGTCGTCCCTTCCCCTTTGCTTTGCTGCCCAGTGGGTGGCCCCTTCCCCCTCCCGCGTCGTCCACGGGCCCGGTCCACGTCCACGCTCCTGCTCCTCTCCCTCGCGAGACCCCCCTCACATCGGCACCCCGTTCGCCGGTCCTGGCCAATTACTTGGGCGTCAGGCGATAATATTACTCTTTTATCCAGCGGTGTTGCTGTTAGGAGTTCGTAGTTAGGCGCGCATTATGCTGACCAAGTCTGCTTCGGGCACAGTCCTGTCCTTCATGTCCCAATTTTCCGTTGGTGGCACACCGAGGGACGCCAGTAAGAATCAACCAACTCCAAATTCGTCGCCTCCCCACGACTCGACGCCCTTTCCTCCGTACAACAAGCACCACTCAACACCACCACAATCAAAAACAGAGCCCTTCCCCGAACCCCCCGCCAGCTTCACCAACCGTCCCGCAACACCTCCTTCGCCTTCGCGACCACCACCTGCCGGCGCGCACGAATATGCCTCGTCTCCCGCACATACAAATACTTCTGTAAACGACTCTCCCATCAACAGCCCACGAGGCCGTCAACGCAGCTCCTCCCGCCCACTTTCGATGGTAATGCCATACCAGCCGCCCCTCATGGACATCAACGAAGACACCATCCCGGAGCTGCAGCCCATCTTCACTTTCCTGAACAGCCACGCGAACAAGCTGTATCAGGAGGGCTACTTTCTGAAGTTGGACGATCAAAACACTCGTGCGTATTTTTTATTTTTGCTTTCATCTTTTTGGTCTTGCTCACTCACTCTCTCGCCCCTTCTCACATGAGAGTTTTGGTTTATTTATTTTTCCCTGCATACCCTGCAGCTGTCAAAGCAAAGATTCGAGGCACATCGGACGAATTTATTTCTGACACAGATTCACAGAGGGCAAGCCCAATGCGGACCGCACCTGGACGGAGTGCTTCGCGCAGCTCGTCGGCACCGTTCTGTCGCTATGGGACGCTGCAGAGCTGGACGCCGCCGGGGAGGATGGTGAGATCCTGCCAAAATTCATCAACCTGACGGATGCGTCAATTAAGATGGTGAGTCGCCAGTGACGATTGTTGACTTTTTGGGGATCGCGCCCAGACCCTCGGGAGGGCAGTCGGGAGATGTGACGGCGGGGGACCGAGTGCTAATTTAATCTTTCCCTTGGCGAACAGATCGAATCCCTACCAACACGATCGAATGACGAACAGCCGCTGCAGAACATTCTCAGCATCTCAACTGCCGGCAGAAACCGCTATTTGCTGCACTTCAACTCCCACCACTCACTAATTCAATGGACCGCCGGAATCAGACTCGCCATTTTCGAGCACTCCACCTTGCAGGAGGCTTACACCGGCGCCCTTATTGCCGGCAAGGGCAAGTCGCTCAACAACATCAATCTCATTATGGACAGATCCAGGTTCAAGACTGAAGAGTGGGTTCGCGTGCGATTCGGTGCAGGAGTCCCCTGGAGACGCTGCTGGTGTGTCATTTCTCCACCCGACGAGAAGGAGTACCAGAAGGCACAGAAGGAGATGCGCAAGAAGTCGCCTTACGACCGTTCTACTCCGGTTCTCAAGGGAAGTATCAAGTTCTACGACACCAAGAAGGATGGTAAGAAGCAGAAGAAGGCTCGACCGATAGCGACGATTACCGATGCCTATTCATCATACGCCATCTACCCGCAGGCCAAGTCGCTGATTGACGCATCCACCCTACTCAAGATCGAGGGCAATATCACCATCCACTCCGAACCGCCTTCCTCGACCGAGGGCTTCGTGTTTATTATGCCCGAAACCCACCCTGCAGTCAGCGGCTTCGAGATGCTGCTGCGTTTCCTCTTCCCGACCTGGGACACCTTCGCCCTCTACGGCCGCCCCGGCAGACTGGTTGCCAGTGTTCTGGACCCCAGATCACTCATGTTCGCCATGCCCAAGCACCGAAGATACGGCTATCTCGAAATTCTGGATGTTTCTGGACTGATTCTGACGGAAGGAAGCTCGTCTTGGTCTGAGCGTGAATGGAGAAAGCAACTCAAGGAGCTGACTGGTAAGCGAATGAATGCTGTGGATGAGGCTGGAGGCACCAGACAAAGGAGCGGTAGCAAGAGAAGCAACCGCCTCAGCTTTGGCAATGGAACGTCAAGCCCTGTTCCAGCCAAACCCAGAGTTGGCTTTGCTGATGACGCCATCTCAAACCGTTCATCCCGATCCATGTCTTTGGGTGCTCCCAACCGTTCAGAGACTGCACCTGTCACCACTTCCCGCCCACCTCCTGCATTGGCTGGTCTGGGTCTGAACAAGGCGAACCACGCACGCAACTCCTCAGACCCCCATCTGCTGGGTCATGCACCCCCTCGCAACGAGGACAGAGGCTACGACAGCTCCTACAGCAATTCCTACAACAACTCACCTGCCCGTGGCCCGACCCCAGTTAAGGGTATCCTCCGCTCAGGCACCCAGAGTTCCGATGACGACACAGCTCGCAGCACCCCTGTGAGGGACTTGGAGAACAATGTCCGCTCCATGGAGTCTCCCGAGCCTGTTGCAGCTCCTCCTGCTTTCAACTACGGACCTCAGTCCAAGCCTGCAGGCAAGCCGTACCACTCACCTGATCTTCGCAGAGCTACTAGTCGCTTGTCCAACACGACCTTGTCCCAGCTGGCCAAGGCTGGAGGATTCGCTACTCCCCCTGATGATCGTTCGGAGAGTTCTTCTGAGCGCAGAAGTGGAGAGGACGCTGCAGGACCCAACCCATTGGTACAAACTCATGCCGCCAATAATGTGGGAGGATCTGCTGACAACATCTTCACTGGTGAAGCTCTAACCCACAACACTCCCCCTCCTGCGGACTCGCTGCCGCCCCCTATCCCACCCATGAACCAGAAGCGTTCTCGATCTCCCCTTGCTCAGCACTCGTTCGGCCCTCCTAGCCCTCACCCTCGCGGTCCTCTGCCCCCCAACCCTCAATCCCGTGGCGCCCCTGATGCGAGACCCCCTCCCGACATGCGTCCTCCCCAAGACATGAGAGGCCCCCAGCAAATGAGAAGTACGGAGCAGCTTCGAAGCCCCGTCGAGGGTCAGCAGTCCCCCATTCCCCCTTACGATGCGAGGCCTCCCCCTGGCCCCGGTATTAGAGGCCCTCAACAGATGAGAAGCATCGAGCAGATGAGAAGCCCAGTTGAAGGTCGACCTCAGCCAAACTTCTCTCGCCCCGAGGGAACGAGAACCCCTCCGATCGGTGGTGACGGTCGGGTTCCGACGCCTGAGATGAGGAACCGGGGCATGATGGGACCTCCCCCGCCCCAGCATCGCACCCTGCCCCCGCTCAACACGGCAAATGCATTCCAGCGAAAGCCACTTCCAGCTCGCTCAGACAGCCTGAGAAGCCCACAAGAGACCCCGGTCTCGGCGTCCAGCGGTGGCAGCTGGGGAAACAACATCATCGATCAAGCTGCCTTCTCCCAAATCCGATACAACGATAGCCCTCGCCACCACCCCGTACCCGAGCAGCAGATTCGCAGAAAGCCGACGATGCAAAGTGACAGCAGCTACTACGACGACAACGCATCCAATGTCAGCCCGGACTACGCCAGCCGCAAGTCGAGTGAAACCCAGCATTCCCAAAAGTCTTTCGAGAGACCCCGTGTTGGTGTTTTGAAGACAGTGGGCGGTGCCGATTCTGACTCTGGAAGCGAAAGGTTCAACATTCCCGAGGTCAACTTTGGCCCTACTCTCAACTACGGCGCCAACCAGCCAGCCAGAAACAAGACTCCTACCCCGATGAACCCGCAAGGAATTCCTGGACCTCAGAGACCCTTCTCACCCGCTCTGAAGTCACCTCCGCCTGAGGGCGGACACAACCGCCAGGAGTCCGAGGACACCATGAGAAAGGTCGCTTGGCAACCTGGTGCTGCTACCGTCGGAACTGGTCAGGCTGGTCAGGGCATCAGTGCCGAGCAGTTTGTCCAGCAGCGCGCTGCTCAGGCGACTACTCCCATGTACGGCCACGGCCGCACCCCGTCTGGCAATATTCTTACTATGCGATCGATGACGCCAACGCCCTCGATGACCCAGAACACTTCTGCCGAGAGATTGGCTCGCCACTCACGCAGCAGTTCCGCGGATCTTCTTCAGCGACCTGGCTCTCGTGGTGCCAACGCCGTTCTCGACATGACGAACTCTGCCGAGGGCCCCTCTCACCTCTCTGCGCGCGAGCAAGAGCACGTGGCCCGCATGACTGGATCGCCTCTTATCAGCATGGCCGGAAACAGAAACGCCAACCAGGGACAAGGAGCCGGACTGGTAGGAGCCATCCAGGCTCGTGAGCGCGAGAGAATGCAGGCGAAGCAAGGCATGAACACGCAGGCGGTGCAGCAGGCTATCAACCAGCGGCAGCAGCAGCAGGCAATGGCCTACCAGCATCAGCTCCAGAGACAACAGCAGCAACAGGTGCAACAGCAGCAGCAGCAACAGCAGGCTTATCAACAGCAGATGTACGCCCAGCAGCAGCAAATCATGTCTCCCATGTCTCCTATGTCTCCCATGTCACCGCAGCAGGGCATGTACGCTCAAAGCAACATGTCTCGCGGACAGATGGGACCCCCTCGTGGACAGCCGAACGTCTACGGTGCTCCTGCTCAAAACTTTGGCTATGGACAGCAGGGTGGCTACGCACAAAGCAATGGCTTTAGTCAAGGAGCCAGCTATCCCCAGGGAGCCACCTATGCCAACCCAATGGCTATGCGCCAGGGACGCCAATCGCCTGGACCCCAGATGATGGACCCAAGATTCATGCCTCAGGGAGCCTACTCTCCCGGACCTCAGCAGGGCGGCAGACAACCCTACCAGGCACAGTACCAGGGCCAGGCTTTTTAACTGGTCTCACATATATGGAACGATGATGGAGGAGATTAATGAAACACCCCAGTTGATACCAGGGACAAGGCACTACCACACCAGCCTTAACCACAAAAAAAAATGTGTATTATCATAGCGGGAGGAGAGTCCCACGGAAGGCGTTTGGGGGGGATGACAGCCACAGGCAAGTTGGCTGATGTATTGGTTTCTAGAGAGACTGGATAAGCATCTAGGTTTTTCTTTTGTCAAACGAGTAGAGTCAGAGTAC
Organism: Colletotrichum chrysophilum; assembly: GCF_026319265.1. NCBI lineage: Eukaryota > Fungi > Ascomycota > Sordariomycetes > Glomerellales > Glomerellaceae > Colletotrichum > Colletotrichum chrysophilum. The sequence goes on along the minus strand of NW_026517313.1, from coordinate 176,726 downwards.
AATAGCATGGCTGGCAAGTAGCATAACGATCAGTAGAGACGGCCGAATACATATGACAAGAATGCATTGATTAACTTGATTGCCTGCCTGGTGTGTGATTGCTACTTTGTTTGCTCTACCGACGGTTCTAGGGAGGTAGATATGATTCTTGCACGGACGCACTGCTGCCTTCTTCTCGGTCGATCATTTGCAGTGTTTATCCCTCGCCTAGGCAGTCGACGATGGACCGTTGTCGTTCACACGTCACGACCGAGACCAGCAGGATAGCCTCGAACCAGCTTGGACTGGTCTGCAATTATGGGACGGGGTATCAACCTAGGAGGTCTGCCGCCGCCAGCTCAATCAAGTTCAGGCATCGGGCAGGGAACCATGACGAGGACCCTGTTGTGTCTGTGTGCTCGTCAAGCTCTTCTGCCGAGAAGAAAGTCTAGGACCCTGGCTTCCGGTTCTCAGGGGGTTGCGAGTCGCCACTGAGTGGCTGGCAGGCATGGCTGGGCACCTCAGAGCTGGGCATCTATTGGTGCACGGTGCCTGTCTAGTCCTGCCAGCTACCTGATATACGGGGGGCTAGTGCCTTCTTCGCCTCTCTGTGGCATTCTGGTTCAGCGGAGTTTGGGTTCTGAGCAGGCTGCCTCGTGGACACTGGACGACCCGCCGAGTCTCAGACGGCTGACAGCCAGTGGCTCGTCGCACCCGCGCAAAAAGAGAGACATTTCGCTCTCGAGGCCGACCTTGAGTGCCCACACGCCCACCACGCCCACGCCTTCGCGTCCAGACGCCGTCATCTGACTTGTCGTTGACCATTTCTGCCACGGTCACGTCAACCGCGAGGCAATCGCGTCGATTGATGCATCTTGTTCCCGCGTGTGCGTGTTTGGTCTGTCCCCTGCCTGATACCTGCTATCCATCATTCGAGGTCTTCTCGTGTCTTGCTGTTTGCTGGCATGACGTCCTTGCAGCAGTCTTGATTTATAAAGGACGTTGCTGGGTGACGGCGGAGACAACCCCTCCACCACCAACCATCCACAGTATCCTGCGCAAAGTAACGTTCGCTCGTCAGCTCGCTCGCTCCATCCTTGGCCTCCAATTTCAAGAATCTCTGGCGAACGACGCAAACACGACACGGAACAATACCCCGCCGATCGAGAGACAAGGCGACCGGCCACCGAGTCCGACTTCGAGTCCACGTCCTCCCACACGAAGCCTGTAGCGCCTAAGGAAAAGCCCCCGACGAAAAAGCAAACATCACTAGACCTTGTATGCGCATCTAGGGCTCTCGAAAGCATCACCACTTCTTTCCTTAGCCAACATTAATAAATGCATTATCCGCCACTTCAGTCCAGCCGCGCCTTTTCCTCGCACTGGACTTTTCCGATTAACCCTTTACGCCAGGCCGCCTGTCCCCGGTCTGCGGTCGCGACGGCAGCCTAGACGAGCCTCAGGAGCCTTTTCGTTCGCAAGCTGGTCCCAATGGAGGGTGATGGGTCGCAGCCGACCCAAGGTACGCATTCGTGAGCGTCGGCTACTTGATGCTTCCTCTTGTCTTGTGCTTGCGACCAGACGCTAACCATTTGCTTTTCCAGCTACCCAGAATGTCCTCGATCCCAGGCGCATAGGCAAGCAGAACTCGGGCTTCTCAGATGAGGACATCTCCGACATCATCTGCTTGCTCTACCCACACTCCGATTTCGCCCGCCGAGAGATCCATCGTATCGCCAGGGAACATTCGCCTCATATCATAGTGCGAGCAGAGGCAGACGCTGTGGAGCCTGACTACGAGCAGGAAGACAGGGCCGACCAGTTCCAGCTGACACCTCCGAATTCCGAATATGCCGTGATCCTGAGGTTGTCAGCTCAAACGAAGGATCCCCTCAATGGGTTTCTGTTTGGCCGCAACGTCACTCGCTGCGACATATGTTTTGCCAACGACCCGATGAAGCGCTTGAGCAATGTCCACTTTCGCATCTACGTCAACTCGTACGGAGTCGTCATGCTCGAGGACCAGTCCACGAACGGCACCTTCGTCGACGGCACCCTGCTGCGCGCCAAGTCCAAGGCTCCAAACGAGAAATGCGACACGAGGAGGGTCCTTAGTCACGGCTCCAAGGTCAAGATTCTAATGCATCATGAGGCTCACGACCTCGAGTTTTTGGTTAGGTTACCCAAGAGGCAGGGCGAATATGATCGCGCGTACATCTCAAAATTGGAGGAATACTTTGACAATATGGAGCGCTTGCGTCAAAAGCAAAATGAGACCATCACCCCTGGTCCAGGCGGTCACGTCGACCTCTTCAACGCACCTAGAAGACAGCAAAATGCCGTGCCGCGGAGGATAGCGTTGCCATCCGGACCGACCCAGAGCAATACAGAGAGGTTCTCGAGGGAATGGGATGGATCCGGCAAGTACAACCGCATCAATACGATTGGTAAGGGAGCATTTGCCGTAGTATACAAGGTCACCTCCAAATTTGACGGCAACCCCTATGCTGCCAAAGAGCTCGACAAGCGTAGATTCATCAAGAACGGGGTTATGGACCAGAAGGTGGAAAATGAGATGAAAATCATGCAGAGGCTTGAACATGTAGGCTGCGCTTCCCTCCATCTTGCCCGTACCTGCAGATCACTGACCGTGAACAGCCAAACATTGTTCGATACATCGAGCACTTCGACTGGGAAAACCGTCTATTTATCATCATTATGGAGTTCGTTGGCGGCGGCGACTTGGGGAAGCTCATCAGCACCAGGGGGCCCTTACAAGAGAAATCTGTGAAGCAGATGGCATCTCAACTGCTCAGCGCTTTGGCACACTTGCACGAGAATCACATCACCCACAGAGATGTCAAGCCCGACAACATTCTGATTCACTCACTGTCCCCATTCGATGTGAAGCTGACCGACTTTGGGCTCTCGAAAATGGTGGACAACGAGCAAACTTTTTTGCGGACCTTCTGCGGCACACTGCTCTACTGCGCACCAGAAGTATACTCGGAGTACGCTGAATACGATGATCAAGGGCGTCGGCACCCGCGCAACAGGGTCAAGCGCGCTGCTGTAGGGCAAAGATATGACCATGTCGTCGACGTCTGGTCGCTTGGTGGAGTTTTGTTCTACGCCCTCACTGGCTATCCGCCGTACCCCGTTAAGAACGGTGTGAGCCACTCGGAGTTGCTTCACACCATCATGACGCAGCAACTTAACACGACGCCGCTAGTGAGGGCCAACATTTCTCAGGACGGCATCGAGTTTCTTCGTCTGATGCTGGAGAAGCGACCGGAATGCCGTGCGACGGTCAAGGACTTGCAGTCCCATCCATGGCTGGGGGCTTTCCGAGTCAAGTCGCAGCCAAGCATCGACCAGTCATTTGATGAAATTACGGATGAGGAAGAGGAGCTCCAGATCAACGCCTCACAGCTCAGCTTGCAAGACGGACAATCCCGCACGCTGGCTGACGAGGAACCACAATTCGAGGATGTAGTCGACGACGACATTGTAGACGACTTCATAGAGGAGGATTCCGAAAAGGAGAACGGCACGTTCGGGCCTCCTGGGCAAGGAGCTCAGCCGAAATTGTTCGGGGAAGTCAATGTGTCGGCTGTTGGAAGTTCCGGGGTAATACCAGAGGACCGCCTCAACCTGGGCGAGTCGAGTATTATTAGCGGTGAAAGCCTGGAGACGGAGATTCGGGACAGCTATGACTCGGGAGACGTCTCGACCATTATCGGACAGAAGCATCCCAGTAGTGGGGCAAGACTATCCGTCTCTGCTGCCGAAGGTCAGTCCGTGGATCAACTGCAAAGCTTGGTCAGGAATGTCGCTTCGCAGAGCCTCGGTGCTACGGAGGCTGATTTCCAGATGAAATCTGCAGCAACTTCGCAGGTAAACGGCACATTCTACACCGCCAGCAAAAGGAAGCCGTCATCTGTCGACACAAGCGATGAGTTCGAACCAAGACCTCGGGAGAAGCCAGCCTTCAAACGCCTAAAGTCTGAAGGGAATCTTGATGCCCTGGTGGACCAAGAGATAGAGGAGTACAAGCTTCTTGCTTCAGTGCCACAAATCAAGAGACTCGAATCCGGGCGTCAAATCGACAAGCCTTACAACAAGATTGGCTTCTGGGGAAGCAACCTCGCCAGCTGGCATCTGAGATATCCCGAGATGACCCAGCTCCAATATGACATGTTCGACCGAGCAGCTCAATCACGGGGCGAAAAGTTCGAGCCTGGCCAGTCGCCCCTGTGGGAATTGGCTTTCAAGTACTTCCCTCCAAGCAACGGCCTGCCGGCGCTGCACGTCAACGAAGCGTCAACCATCAACGACACAAAGACAATGCTGAAGCGGGACGATAGAAAGGTTTTGGACGGAGCTGAGTGGGACATTCCTGCCACGGCACCCCCGGCGGAAGAGGATTCGCTTCCAGATACCTTGCCTCCAGAAACCCAAAACATCATCGTTCCGATACAGGAGGAGAGGACGAGGACGAAGCGAGCCGTTGCTGTTCTCGAGTCATCGCCTGGATCGGTCGTTTCTGGAATCTCTGTCCCAGTTAATGAAATCGTCATGTCTTGGGGCAGAGGACCGGAGAACATGATTATATATGATCCAAAGACGGAGATAAGAGTTCCAAAATACGCAGCCAAGATCGTCTTGTGGAAGGATGGCTTTGACCCCAACAGGTGGCGACGGGAACAGCCTTGGGACAAGAACGACACCGGGGCTGGCTATACATTTTATCTCTCGACAAAAGCCACCAACGGCGTTCTCCTCAACGGCTACGGTCTTCCGTCGCACGACTGCAAGAACCCCACCGGTGCAGCTCGCAACTGGATACCCATCTACGATGGCGACGAGATTGTTGTTTGGGGAACGCCTGCCGATACAAGTCAGACCAAAGTCACCTTCCGGTGCTTCTGGGGCGACTCGTCCCGGCCTCGCCCGGAAGACGTACCCCTCCAACGTGTTTCCTCATCGACGGCGCGCAAGCTGGACGAGGCCAGCGCCAAGGCTGAACGGCGAATCCGGACGGACGCGGAGAAGAGTCGGCTTCTGAGCGAGGCGGCCGAGGAGTATGGCGAGAGACGAGCTAACATTGAGAGGGAGCGCGAGCGCAGTCGCTTCTTTGAAGAGAAGCGCCTCGAGGCTGTAAGGTACGTGGCGCTCAGGACGGCATCCAGACGCGGATCGCCGGCCAGCGCGCCCCCGACGGCCATGAGGGGGCAGACACCAGGTTTGGGAGTTCCGTCGCCACTACAGGATTCCCAGAGCCCACCCAAATAGGATGCCGGTAGGGCAAGGTCAGACGTCCGTAGTCAATCACCACGCCACCAAGGATCCAGAAAGCCTGGTCGTCGCAGGCCACCTCGTTGATCCGTAGGTTGGGGGCGCCTTTCAAGGAGCTGAATGGTCGGCGGTAGAAGTTATTTAGATGGTGTATAAGGTGCTCAAGCGTTGCGAGAAGAAAGAGAGAGCGAGAGAGAGCACGAATGCAATATCAGTACAGGGCATCATTAGAGTACATGTTTTGGAATAGCCTGCTATGGGCATTCCAGGTTAAGGGCTGGTCAGGATTGGGGAAGAGACGGGAAAAAGTCTGTTCCGGGCAGGCAAGAGTAGGATAGATGACTACGAAAATCATGAATGCAAAAAGACATTGATACCTTGACATTCGCTGTCCGGGCTACGGAAACGCAAGCGAGAAGATGCAGAATCCATCGTTCGAGCTCAGGAGAACGGTCTTCAGTGTCTAATCTAGTCGTCAATTGCTTTTGTCAGAGTATAGCTAGCTAAGTACGATTGACAGTCTGCTGTCTTCTTCCTCAATTCTCTGTGCAGAAAAGTAGAAGGCAGCCTCCACCCAGTGAAGTTCCCAAAAGGAAGCAGTCCAACGGCCATGTAAAAGTACCTCCAATCAAACCCAACAAAGAAACCTTGCGGTTGATGCCCAATCCTGTGCTCGAGTACCAAAAGAAGCGTACCCTGAGTTGCTTTGCAGTGGCAATGTGCCCAAAGAGTCTCGAGGTTTCGTTCCCATCCATACCCACACCGCCCAAGAACACTCCTTGCAAAGCCCATACTGCCAGTTTTGCAGCGCACGTCGACGTCGTTGAAGTGACCGAGCTCTGCAATCGCCGCTCTAAGAAACCCGGTAATGCATGAGGTGAAAGTCAAAAGAAGGGGTCTGCTGTCGTTGAATTAAAGCTGCGTGTCGAGCAAGGGTGTCGGTCCGCGGCGAAAGTGTTGATGTTTCAAGAAGGGGGGATAATCAATGAAAAAGGACTAGAAATGACAAACAGAAGGAAAAAGAAAAAAGAAAATAAAAGTCGAACAGGCGTACAAGACTGATTATTCCGTAGCAACTTCTGCAAATCGTGTGCGGCAGAAAGTAAAGTCGACAATGTGTGTTCGCTGGTGCCTTTGTAGTGCCGGATGGCAATATGATTGGTTCCGAGCGAGAAAGATTCAGACATCGCGAACTAACTTGTCTGTCTGTTTGATATCTTTGAAAGACATGGTCTGAGGGTGCAGCGTCTTAGACTGAGCTGGTGCTACACCAGGGGACGTAGTCGTCATAGCCGGGGATGAACATGGTCTGGACTTCGCTCTTAGACATGTCGTCAGGGATCTCCATGGCAAAGCCGACAGGGGGGGGCTTCGGCTCGTACAACGAAGACTGCGTGTGGCCGGTAGCGGTGGAATCAGAAGGATTGTCGGCGTCGCAGGGAGTCTCGTGCACGTAGTTAGGTGCTTGACGAGTATTGCGGCTGCTTGAACCAGAAGAGAAACGGTTCGATCTGCCAGGAGCTTGGCCTTCGTACGATTGGCGGTGTTGATTCCAATTATTATTCGCAGAATGCGGATGGTGATCGTGTTGTCTGTTGCGGGAGTCGGGGTGATGATGGCTCGAATCCTGACCGTTCCAGGACGATGGCTGGTATGATACGTTGAATGGAGCGCTTTCACTACTTTGATCAGAAGTCTGAGGCAGATCTTGGAAGCCGCGCTGGGGCTCTTCAGTGCTGCTGTTGAAAGAGGCTGGCTGGCGGTTACCAGAACGAGCTGATTGAAAGTCCCAGGCACCACAAGGTTCTGAGAAGCGAGAGCTGTCCGCATGGTTGATGTAGGAGGCTCCATCGTAGTCGTCAGACCAGCTGGTGTCACGATGCTCTCGGAAGCCATCAGTGGCGTCGACGTGTTCATACAGCGTGGAGGCATCATCGCAGCCCGAGTAGTTCATGGAGCAAGGCTGATTCTCCTTTCCAAGGTTGCGCTGAGAGCTGTTCTCGCCTCTTCGTTGCGACCATCTGTCTCTGGGGTCTGAAGTCCGGTCGTTGAAGGTTGAACCTGAGCCTTGGGATCTTGAAAAGTTGCCGCAGCTGCCGGTCGATCGATCGGTCGAGTGACAGTCTTTGGCAGTGTATAAAGTACTGGGATGCGATTGCATTGAACTAGCATTGCCAGCCAACGAACTGCAGTTGAAAGTGTTGGATGCCGCAAAGCCGTCATATCCGACAGTCGGGACGCTCCAAGAGTTGAAGCTTTCCTCATCGACGCTATAATGCTGAAGATGATCGCGTCGGGCACTGAAGCCGTCCGGGTCTCGCAAGGGAGCTTCGAGTGGGATAGCTTTCTTGCCGTCCCCAAGAGCCTCGTGGTACTGCTCAGATCGGAAGTTTGCGTAGCTGTCATCGTTCTCGGAGTGTTCATGTTGCCAATACGTAGGGGACGTGCGAACCTCCACGCGCTCGTTAAAGGTGGCTCTCTTGGACGGGGAGATTTGGTCTGAACAATACGACGATCCGACGCCAATAGCACTGTCTTTCGTATCGTCCACGCGTGGCAGAGGGTTGATCTGCGGGCTGGGAGTGCGAGGGATAGCAGCAGAGGTCTGCTTTACATGCGAAGTCTGGCCATCTGAAAGTGCCTCTCTGTGATCTGGCTGGCAAGTCGTTGCACTGGAGGTGTCCTCAACTGTTGGAGACTTGTAGCTGCTGTTGGCAACGGATTCGATATTGTCGTGAATGATCCCATCGTGAAGCCCGGCAGTAGACTCTCGAGTAATAGGTGCGTATCGGTCAGAGCGGCGCTTGCGCAGCCGATCCTGGACGGATCTTGAAGGCGAGATATCAACAGAATCATTGCTGAAATTCTGCGAGCCTCCCGCGCTGTTTGCAGTACCGTACTCAAGCCTGCTCTGATCATCCGTGTTCGCGTCATGTTGTCGGACAAAGCGGTCAGGAGATTGCGGGCGAAGAGTGTCGTCAGAGTCTTCCTCCAAATTATCGTCGCTCTCATCGGACGACTAGGGCTGTTAGCAAGACTCTACAATTGCATGAAGTGCAGACTCACGAAGCCGAGGACAGTCTCGGCAGGAGTGACTGCCTTTTTGAACTTCCGCTTCATGCAGTGGGCGCAAAAGTTCTTGGCGGGCTGATGGCCGCGTTTGACGGGATGCTGCTTGTTGAAATGGGATGAGCGAGCAAAGCCACAACCGAAGCAAAAATTACCGTACTGCTTCAGCTTCCTGTAGTCACTGCTGGCAAGATGCTTTTCGTGGCATGAGTGACAAAAGTTGCGCCAGACTGGTTCTCCAACCCGAAATTTGCGGATCTTGTGGTGCTCATCAGAACGGCGGATACCACATCCGCAACAGTAGTAGCCATCATTGTTGTCGTCGAGGTGAACAGGAATCTCGGTCTCCTAGTCGCGGGATTTCTCTTTTCTGACGCTCATCCTGTCGCACTGTACATCGCTTGGATGGTCACCTTGAACCTGCGTTGTTGAAGAAGTGTACGACGCAGGAGATGTGATCAAGCTCGTATCAGCGTGAGAATAAGTCATGCGGATATCTTGAGGGTAAGCTGACGCGTAGCGTCCATCATTTTCACCGGCTGTAATTCTCGTGGCAGTCTGCGAGGACGCCTTAGGGCCGCTGGTCGCGCGGCTTGATCTAATACGTCTCCGGCGAGGCTCCCCTTCGCGATGCTTGCAATCGTGGTGGTTTTCTGCCCGTTGAGCGTGTCCCCCGTGAGGTGAACTGTCCCTTGCGTCTGTTTTCTCTTGTCAGTCTGACCCTCGAGAGCGAGAGCAAATATCCAAAAGATCTCACAATGAGAGCGGGAATGCTCCGTTCCGCCTGCTTTGAGAGCTCGCGCGGGCTCTCTCGGCGCCATGTTTGCTCTTGATGCCGTCACTTCTTGCAAAGCTTGCGCGGTCCTGCTACGAGAGTCAGTGAGCAATTCGGATGGTATTTTCGTCGTAGGTAGGTTGTTCTGGTAGCCAAAGGTTGGAGGTGCGTCGAAGGGTGAGGTGTGGAAGGGACGACTCCGGGGTAAAGTGGGCCAACCAAGCTCCTTCCTCCTGGCAAGACCCCAGAGCTCCGCTCCCACCACACTTGCGCAGGCCATCGACAGCAAGCTAGAAGAACTCGAACATCCAGAGTAGGTACGTACCGATCGATATTGCCATCTCTCATGGGTGCAAGCCTCTGGGAGGTGCTGCGTTTGCCCCCCCTTTTGAGGGCATTCCAGAGTTTAGCCATGAGCAACTCGGTGGCGGCGATGCATCCGTGCCAGTGAAGAGCAGTGGAAAATGAGGACCGCAATTGAATGCCAATGCCGTATCCGGCTGATCAAATGAGGGAATGAGGCAAAGATACTAGGGGGTAAATGTCGACGCTGGTGGTTGACCACACAAAAGTTGGTGATGGGTAATTAGAGAGGTCGAGGTCTAGGAGAAGACAATCAGGAAGAGAACAAGCCAGGAGTCTAGCTAGGTCTGATATTAGGGCTACTACCGCTCTGGGGTTACGGCCTGATAATCTAGAACAGGAAACACGAGGTTCACGATGCCTACCCTATTAACAAGACAGTGACTTGGTCTGAGACTTCCTGAAGAAGCAGGGGCTCCTCTTAAGTAGATAAGTGCATGAGATCCTAGATGTTCTAGCACATGTACACGTTAGATGCCAGGCCATGGTGTCATTCAAGACAGATGAAAACGGATCGCCTTTCATCTCATAATGTTGCTATAATTTCAAAGTACACATCAGTGGTGAAGCTATCTTCACTTCCACTTGATGGCACACCACTTTAGATCAAAGGGAAAGGCAGAGAGAATGGTCACAAAGAACAAATCATGATCGGATATTGTACATTTACCAGAGTGTGCTTTTTTGTCTACAAGTGGAATCTAATGCCACCTTATCCCAGTCCTGATACAAAGAAATTGAGAAATGCTCTCGGGTAGTCATGGTCAGAGCTACCACTTTAGTCCACTCTGAGGACTCTGGGGCCGCGTTTCTTCTTCAGCGCCTTCTTCTTCTGGCCTCTTTCAAAGGCAGCAGCAGCCGCGTGGTCACGGCCGACATTGTCAAGGTCCTTGACCTTGTAGATACGGATGATCCAGTTCTCACTGGTGAAGGCCTCATCCAAGGTATTGAGGGTAGGGCCAACGTCGGGAAGGCGGACACCACGGACACGGTCCTGGGCCTGACCCTGAGGGAAGAGCGAGTTGTAGTTGTAGTACGACATCTTGTACCTAAACGGTTGTCAGTAAGTGTTGCTTAGCAGTGAAGAAGGAGATACTCACATCAAGCTGTTCTTCATGGTCTCAGTAGCTCCGTCGTCGACTCTGTATTCGCCGCGGGGGGTGAAGAACTTGCGCTCCTGAACCTCCTCAGGCCAGATACCCTCAGCGATACGAACCATCCACAAGAACTTGTTGATATCATCTCCGGAGTAGCCCAGAAGACCGCCAAAGACGACAAGCACGTAGTCAACCTCGTGCTGGCGCATGATAGGGTAGCTGACCTCCTCGCGAGAGCTCATCGCCTTACCAACAGTCGCGATGTGAGTGTTGTTCCAGGTGTTGTTGTCAACCAAGGTAGGGCGGTCCGCCATACCACCAATCTGGTAGCCGTAGTCCCACCAAGACATGATCTTGGCGTCCTCCTTGGTGTTCTGGCGGAGCCACTGGTAGGCCTCACGGTAGTCGTCAATGATGTGCTGGCTGCCGTCGGGCATTCTGCTCGCAAGAACGACGGAAGGCGACGAGTAGGCATTGGAGGTAACCCAGGTGCAGTGGAGAACGAAGAGCAGCAGGAAGATGGACATGCCACCAACAACGAGACCCTTGGACAGGAAGGTGTAGATACCGACAAGGGGCTTGCTGGTCGACTTGAGGCCGCTGTGCTTGGCCTTCTTGAGAGCCGCCTCGGTGGCCTCGTCACCCTTGTAATCCTCAGGGTTAGGAGACTTGGCGACCATGTAGGTGTCCAGGATCGACGAAGCAGCAATGGCAGCTGCAACGCAGACAATAGGGGTCAGAGTGAGCATCAAGCGCACCATGACACCGGCGAAGTAACTGCCGAACAGGGCGTAAACAATGACGAAGACGTGCTCGTCCTTGAGGTCCTGGAAAAGCAAGTAAACACCGGCGGGGAACAGCCAGATAAGCAGGTTAAGGTCGAAGAAGAACGCAGGCCAAGCGGTGGGCTGGTGCTCAGAGACGGATGCGATAATGGGAATGTGAATCTTGGCGTATCCGGTATCCCACAAGGAGTAGAAACGGCCGCCCCAAGGAGCAATGTAGCCGAGAGAAGTCAAGGCGACCAGACCAGCCAGCGCAAGACCGAAAGTAGCAGCCAGGAAGGTGAAGACAAAGGTCTGGAACTGACGGCTGGGAATGGCGCTGCGGACATAGTCGATGAAGGCGATCAGCTGCAGGAAACCGAACATGCCTGTATCGTGCGTGTTAGCTAAGGCGTCATAAAAAAGTGACAATTCGGCATACCCAAAGCAGGCATGTGCTCGCTAGTCTTGACAGGCAGGAAACCGACGAAGGGAATCTGCATGCTGGCCAGAGTGCCCAGAGCGTACCAAGTGGTGTAGCTGACGTAGAGACGGGTGCTGTAGCGGCCCATGCAGACCAAGGTCAAGGCATGCAGAGGAAGCATGCAGGTGATGAAGGCATAACCACCCCAAGAGGCGACCATGTAGCCGTAGGCGAGGGCGCAAAGAGCTCCCCAAAGCATGGAGCCCAGCTTCAATGCCTTGATCCACAGGTAGAAGGTGAAGACGAGAAGGAAAATGGCGATAGCTTCGTTGTCGTAACTGCCAGCAACGGATCGAGAGATGTAACCGGGAGAGATACCCATGAAGGCCGCAGCAAGGAGACCGGCCGAGGGGGATGTGGTCATCTCATTCGTAAGAAGGTAGGCAGCGTAGGCCGTGAGGCCGGAGAAAGCGGGCGCGAGAAGAACGCAAATGTTGCGAATATCGACGGGGACGGTAAGAGCTCGAAGCGCATGGTAGATGGCGCCGCTGGTCACCATCAGACCAGGGTAGAGGGTTCCTCCAGTAACCCGACCAAGAGGATGCCATGTGCGGTCATCAAACCAATCCCAGAACTTGTAGAATCCATTGGCTACAAGGTATCTGGTGGCTCTGAAGTTGAACCAGGGATCGACTGCGGATAGTCAGTACGTGTCTGCAGGAAGGAGGTCGCGACGAGGGAAACCGACATTCGTGAATAATACTCTCGAAGCCTGTTCAATCGAGATTAGCATAGTTTCTTGAATTGAGAAGTTGCAATGCATGAAGCAGCCACCAGTCGGCCAATTGGCGCTGGAGGCGATCGGGAGCAACGTGTCGAGGGGCACTTACGAATGACGGAAAAGAGACGGCTTGCAATGGCGGCAGCTGCGATCAAGCCCAAGATGATGACTCTGAGAAGAGTTCTTGTGTTCTGCGCGCTGCCTCCGGAGAGGGTTTCCAGAGGTTGGGCCGTCATCGTGGCCACGGGTGGTGAAGAAAGGCAGTGGCCGTGAAGTTGGTGAAGATTGCGTAAGGTACGGGATTGTAGCTGGCGACGACCACCTGTCTCACAGAGACCTGAGAAGGACAGCTTGGAGCTTATGCACCTGAATCGGTTGTGTAGGGGAGGTGCGCACGGTCCATGGGGAGCCGCCGTCCAATCCGTCCCGCTGGCAGTTGCGACCGACAGTCGTGGCTTCCGTCAGCCATTCAAGGAGGTGGGGGTCACGTGCTTCGGACTAAGGATTTCCCAGCGGCGTGGGAGCCGAGCCCAGCTGTGGGTTCAGGTTCCCGTCCTGTCCAGGTCCGGGGTGGCCGGTGCTCCGGCTCTCGGCCGTGACAGTGAGATGGCAGAGAAGATGCGCTTGACAAATTGAAGTAGTGTTGATGTCAAGTCCTGGGTTATCGTTATGTAGCTTTTGCTAAAAGTCTTCCTGATCCCACAGATTTGCGTTGTGGAAGACCTAAATTATTCCCAACGTGTCTAGAATCAGTATCCCTAGATACAGTTCAACGTGGTAATCATTGGGCAGCTTGCATGCGACAGCTTTCCAAAGATAACACCAAAAAATACCAGACGTCAGCTCCAGCATATCTGGCGAGTTGATTGAGGGGTTGCAAGGCAACTGCATCCTCTACAATTCGTGGGGCTCGCCCTCAAGGCTAATACCATGCCTTAACGTATCTAGGTGCTTTGTATACGATGATTCCTATCAAGACCGTGTTGTATTGTACAGAAGAAATTTTGATCGATGGAATCCAATGGCTCGTTCCTTGGAATTGTCATCTAGTAAAGCGTATTGTACACATGTACATCGGGTAAACAGAGGCGTAAGGAAAATGTCTATGCAGTAACGTCGGGCGTGGTGCCAACCATGCACCTACTGCGGCCGAAAGACCAGATTATGCGTCCCTCGGTGGACTCTTTGTGTTCTTTTCGCGCAGGCGTATCCCCAATCCTGACCCCGTCTATCCGTTGTGCAAGCCGTCCTCTCCCCTCTCATACAATCCCCAACCTCACGGGTTCTGCTTGACCAAGTTGTTGAAGTAGGCCTCAAGATCAAACTTGGGGTCCATGGGGTCAACGTTGACTGCGCGGGCAGTTAGTTTCCAGACTCAACAGCTAGCTGACATCCAGTGTGTCGCGTGCGAATTGCGCAAATGTGCCACTGCAAAGCCCTCGGCTAAGGAATACGCACCTCCGGCATCCGCAGCCTTAACGGGCGAGTTCTTCTTTGCGAACTCGGCCTTGGCCTGCTCTATCAACTTCTCCTTGCGCTCATACTCCTTCTGGGCGGCCGCAGCCTTCTGGCTTGAGGTGATGGATCTTTGGTGTGTGAAGCCGTAGAAAATGCCCAGGCCAAGGGCCGTGTAGCGGAGCACCTATAAAGTCCATCAATCAGCCAATGATTCCTGAATACTATAACAATTATCGGTTTCGTGGTCGGGTCGGGTGACGATGGAGGCTTGCCGGCTCAGGGAGGAGGTGGTAGCTGAAGGGGGGGGGGGGGTCTCGCATCAAAGGATGCAGGCCGAGGGCGAGAAATAGAACGATAGGCGGGCGGCACGTACGTTAACTCCTGAGGAAGACATTGAGGGCAATTGCGTGGATTGCGCGACTGCTTTCAGGAGGGAGCGAGCGATGGAAAGGACAGTGCGCGGGTTGACAATGGCTGCCAATTGACCCTATTCGGAGCTCTGTCGAGAGGGAATTACGTTAGAGACGCAAGGTGTGAAGTTTTGAAAATATGCTCGGGAAAACTCGCAGATTTTCCACTGCTAGGCCGTAAGGTCACTCCGGGCCTTGGAGCTCGGACGGGGGATTCCAGCCCAGCAGCATCCATCGCTAGTGGCCAGCGGCTCAGCACCAGGTCGCCATGCTGAGCGGGAGCTTACAGCGGCTGCTAAGGAACTTTCCATCGCTGCGTGGCAGGGGCCCTTGGGGGAGGTTTTGCCGGTCCTTTGCCGAAACGGCCCAATCACGTGCACTAATTTGCTTCGAAGGTTAGCTCCAGCGCTGTGGAAATATCCCCAGGCCGCTGTCTTTAGGGACCAGTGCAACTTTAATGCAGGGGCAGCTAAAGTACCTCTCACCAGTTAATTAGCAGACAAGGTACCTCTTGAACAGGGCCCGGGGTTCCTGCTGGAATCGCGACAGGAAGGACAACGCGCATTGAAAGGAATCCCCATCAAACCAAACGACGCTACCGCCTCCAATACAAACATTCGTCACCCGCAGATCTTCAACAGGAGTCAAGCCCTCTCGTCCACGCAGCCTGTTGACCTTCTCAACCCATCTGCGAAGTTCATCCACTTTCGCAACAGTCGGACCCTTCACCCGCGATTCCTCGTCACACTTAGCAAGCGAGTCCCGCCATGGGAATAAGGAGACAATAAGATGCAACAGAGACGAGATGAAATCTTGGCGAAGAAGGCGAAGCTCGCGGAGCTGAAGCGGCAGAGAGAACTCCGCGCAACTCAGGCCACAGCAAGCCGGGGAAGCTCAGGGAGTCCAGGCGATGTTGGTTGAAGCTGAACTCCTGCCCGCGCAGCTTGCTAATGTGTACGCAGCTAGTGTCGCCTATCCCAGGACGAGCCGAGAACCGCCGCGATATCGAAACTTTGATCAACAGCTTGGTCGGAGAAAGTAGGCCTGGATCCACGACAGGAGGGGCTGCGTCGCCGGCTCGTAGGGGCAGTCGGCCGAACAGTGTCCTGAGCGCTGGCGAGCTGAGCATCGATGCGGCTTCGGAGTTCACGACAACTACCAGTGGCGTACCACCTCCATCCTCGGTTCCAGCTGCACCACCTGTTCAATTGAGCCTCACTACCGCGCCTCTAACCACGATATACGAATGCCCGCCCTCTCCCGTGAAGGAGGTACATTCTTACAGCAAAGGAGTGCAGACGGCCGAGGATTGGACCCCGCCTACACGAGACAGAGGTCAATCGTTTTCCGATGATGAGGAGCCACCCGTCACGTCGACACCCAACAAGCGGCTGAGTCGCCGACAACGCGATAGGGAAGAGGAACTGAGACAGGATATCAGAAGGGAGGTCGAAGAAGAGCTGAAGGCGTCACTGGATCTGCTCAAAGATGGGGTCCTTCCTCACGATGCGCCCGCCAAGGTCAACTATCCTATGCGCAAACTTACTGGCGAAGAGCTGGAGGCTGTCACCGGTGCTCCCGACTTTGCAGACTTCCTTGAAAAGTCAACCAAGGTCATTGAGAGAGCATTGGACCAAGAGTACGATGTTCTCACGGACTACGCACTCCAAGGCCATGACGTGGACGACGAAGATGACGAGAGCGGTAATGTCGGAGGCAAGGGCCGGCGGAGAGTCAAAGAGGTGGCTCAGTTCTACGATGAGAGGTGGTCTAAAAAGCGAATGATCAGCAGCATCGACTTCTCACACCACCATTCCGAGCTGATGCTGGCGTCATACACAAAGAACCCTACTGCCCCGCATGAGCCGGACGGCCTGGTCCAGGTATGGAGTCTGGCTCTGCGAGACAGACCGGAATATGTCTTCCACGCTCAGTCCGATGTTCTCACCGCCAAGTTTTCGCCGTATCACCAGAATCTCATTGTTGGTGGCACATACAGCGGCCAAGTCCTCCTATGGGATATGAGAGCGAAATCAGCGCCCGTTCAGAAAACGCCTCTCACAGGATACGGCCATACGCATCCCATTTACTCCGTAGACATCGTTGGTACGCAAAACGCAAACAACATCATCTCGACTTCTACGGACGGTGTGGTTTGCGGTTGGAGTATGGACGTGTTCGCCCAACCACAGGAGTTGCTGGAGCTCAAAGCGCCCCCTGGATACAAGTTGGACGATGTGAGCCCTACATGTTTGGCGTTCCCGCAGACCGATCCTACCTTCTTCCTTGTCGGCAGTGAGGAAGGCACAATCTTTCCTTGCCACAGATACGACCGCGCCGGTGCGAAGGCTGGTGTAGATGCTAGAGTCAGCTACAAGGGCCATACCGCGCCGGTCATGTCCGTCGACTTCCATCCCGCCCGAGGTCCCGTGGACCTGGGTGATCTGGTACTCTCTTCCTCCCTGGACTGGAGCGTTCGTTTGTGGAAGGTTCGCGCGCCGGCTGCAACATCGACAGCGGGAGGTGAGCCATCGGTCTCGCCCCTCATCGACTTCGTGCGGGAAGACGTCGTCTACGACGCGCAATGGTCTCCGATCAAGCCTAGCGTTTTCGCGTTGGTTGATGGAGCAGGATGGCTGGAGCTGTGGGACATCACCGTGGAGACCGAGGAGCCTGTCGCGAGAATTTCGCCAAGCTCTCGCAAGGATGGTAGGACCATGCTTGCGAAGAGCTTGAATAAGCTTGCCTGGGAGCCGTCCGAGGGCAAGCGTCTGGCCACGGGAGGTATTGATGGAGTTTTGACCGTCTTCGAGGTGGCCTCTGGTCTCGGTGGCAGGGACGATCTGAAGGCAGAAGAGTGGACAAACGTGAAGAAGCTGGTCAACAGAGTTGAGGCACACGGCCTGAATGGAGCGATGGTGTAGAGAACTACTGTGGACTTTGCGTGTACTCATTCAGAGTGGGAGTCACAACTATTCGATTTGTTGGTAAAAGGCGTCTTCCTGTATACCCTGATACCGTGAGCAGCAGCATTCAGCATGCCAATTTACTAGATGAAATCTTCAGCTTCTCAGTCTGTCAACCGCTAAACATCTGCTTTTGTTCATTAACATGAGTACGTGGTCGGTTTCCACCATACCCACTCCACAAGTCGCCAAGAAAGCAAGCATTACCGGGATCGTCTGCTTAGTCATCACTTGAATAAATGAGCTTAGCCGAAGCTGACTTTTTTCGCCCATTTTCTCATCAACATCTTCGTACATTTTGCTGCAAACGTAGCTTGTCTGCAGGTCACGCAGGCATTCCACAGTCATGGTAAGTTTATTGCTGACATCTCTTACTTCACTGGCACTATGATGAGCGAACAAGAATTCTGCAATGCTGAAGGCCTTCCGGCCGTCCTGTGGATAAAATCTTTGCCTCACATGCAACTCTGAGCCAAATCTTATTATGCCCCTGTTCAATTATCTTACTTGACGTACAGAGAGCCGGGCTAATGTTTCAAAGCATTCAAAACAGATGATATAGGCCTCTCATGTGTTGATGGGAGCTCCGGCAGGGTAACGACCACCGGCAACCTCAAACTTGGCCAGTGTCGCGTCAATCTCTGCCAGCTCCCCGTCTGTAAACTCCACTGCTGCTGCTTTCGCGTTCTCGTTGACTCTATCCGCCGTTGTTGCGCCGGGGATGGGAATTACCATGGGCATGCCGGGCTTCTTGGAGATGGCAAGGGTCCAGCCGATGGCGAGCTGAGCGGGAGTGACACCCTTCTTGGCCGCCAGCTCCTCGACCTGCTTGACGAGCTTGAGGTTGATGTTGAAGTTTTCCGGCTGGAAGCGCGGCATGTGGCGGCGGAAGTCACCCTCGGGAAGGTCCTCGAACTTCTTGATCTCGCCGGTCAGCAGGCCACGGCCGATGGGTGAGTAGGCGATGAGCGGGATGTTGTGCTCCGCGCAGGCAGCGGCAATGCCGTTAGAGAGGACGTCGGTCGAAAAAAGGCTGAGCTCGACCTCGACGCCGACAATCTTGGCGTGCTTGACGGCCTCCTGGATCGTCGCGGCAGAGACCTCGGAGAGGCAGAGGCCGCCGACCTTGCCGGTATCAATGTACTCCTTCTGGATGACGCCGAACGTGACTTCGAGGGGCGTGTTGGCGTCGCGGCGCGCGCACTCGAAGATGTCGATCTTCTTACGGCCCTTGAGCTGGGTGATGATGTTATCCAAAGAGCGGCGGATGCCCTCCGGCGAGCCGTCTGGGTGCAGGTTCTGAACATTGACCCCGCCCTTCCAGCTGACGACGACCTTGTCAGCGTCTTCGGGGTACTTTGCAAAGTAGCGCTCGAGGAGCGTCATGCTATTGTACTCTGGCTTTCCATAGAATTCGCCCGCATTCCAGAAGTTGTTGCCATTCTGAAGGGCGGCACGCATGGCCTCGAAGGCTTGTTCCTCAGGAGCAGGCTTTGCGCGCCAGGTGAGGCCCATGAGACCGTAGCCGATGGGGCCAATTTCTTGTCCGTTGATTTGAACCATTGTGGTGGTGCTATGCGAGTGCTCGTTTCAAGTTACTTTGAGTGACTTATCGTGGCTGCGGGGTTATGGTGCAGTGTAAATGATGAGTTGTGCGGGTTGTTGTTGATTGAGAGGATTGAATCGGCGGGGGGCTTGAAGACGTTATATAGAAGCCTATGGAACGTCTCAGTGTGATATCACCAACTTGGGTTCTCACGGGAGCAAACTGGGCCGCTGTGGACAAATACCGAAGAGCAGCCTCAAATCATGACGATGGCGCGAGGTACATTCGTGCCGCCAGCGCCGTAGCTCCGCCGGCCGTGGGGGCGCCTGAGCAGTGCTGTCGTTCATTGGAGACGTTGGGGTGAACGCCCATCGGCTTTAGCTACAAAGCAAATCCTCCATTTCCGATCGCTCGGGATTGTCTCCAATTGAAGGCGAGACCTGGACTTAAGCTTCTTATCAGCGTTGATCACCCTGCATACCAGAGCCTAGAGTGTAGTATACACTGCCGGACGTAACCAACTCGTCAGATTCTTATTTCGTGCACCAGGCACGACGCTCTCGGAAGTCGCTGAGTTGCATTTCTCCGAAGTTGCCTACTTGCAGCATCCAGTGCAGCATCAAGTGATGCTGACAATGTATGCCGTCGCAGAGCTTTTCTTACGCAAGTGCCCAGCAACATTGTACACTACAACCCGCCTCGCCGGCTTTCACACATCCTTTGTCACGAAAATTCCGAGGCGATTAACACTCTACAAGATGTTGTATTGAATCCACGGAGAGCTACTGCATCTCTGAACCGAACAGACTTCTATTGATTCTACCGATGATGTTACATGGCTGAAGGACACGCATGTTAATGGCTGAGTGGACTCAGATGTCGACCAACTTTTCAACAGGAAGCTGGTGCTGCACCTGCTGAGCCTTCTTGGCTTGGAGAGCATTGCCGTTCGCCATCTTCCTTTTGCCACTCTTACTGGAAACGGGCACGGGGGACGCGTTCGCTCGAGCCCTCTCAACCCCAAGTCTCACAGAATGGATCTCTTCCGCCGTCTTGCGCTCCTCCTTGTCGTTCTTCATCTTGACCTTCTTTGACTGGCTCACAGTGCCAGTCGCCGAACCGCTGCCCGAAGCCGGCCCGGGACTCTTCTTCCCGCCGTTGCTGATGCTAGTAGCTGCAGCGGCCCCGGCAGCAGAGAAGATACGAACGTCAATGGTCCCCTCGACAGGCAGCCCGGCCGACTTGCGCCACCAGCCCGGCAGCTCGGTGAGGCCCACATCACTGAGCCCCTCGAGCGTCACGGGCATCTGGTGCGTGTACCGGCAATCCGTACCGAAGCTGCACTGGCCTGTCTGACACCAGTGGCGGCACAGACTGCCGGCGGGCCGGGCGGGCTTCGACTTGTTGCCCTTATTGCTCTTCTTGCCGTTGTTGCTGCCGCTATTGTTTTTTGCGACCGCTTCGGCAGACAGAGCAACAGCCGGCGCCGAGGTCGAACGGTGAGCGAGGTGAGGAGCGAGTCGATGGGCAGAAGTAGCGGCAGCGACTTCGAGCATGCGTTGGGCAGTCTCAGCTGTCGACTTCTCCTTGGACCTGGTAGATTTGCCCTTGGAGACGCTTCGTCGCTTGTGATCGCTGCTGCTACTGCCGGAAGAGTTCTCTGCGCCAGAGAAGTCGTCCGTGGAGACGGATTCTGTGTCCTCGGCCCAGTCCAGGACGCGCCGGGGCGGCGGCGGCATCACCGGCGGAGGACCCTGGGCCCGGGATGGTTTCGAGGGATCTCCGACACGTGTGTCGGCCGTGGGTTTCGTGGTGACCTTAGATCTATATACACGGATGGTGAGTAATTTGAAATAGTTACGAGATGGTAGGAGCCTACGCCTTGGCCGGAGCTTCAATGCACTCTAGCATTGGCTCGCGAGTTTGCGCAACCGGCGATACAAAGTTCAACTGGAGGTCGCTCGGTGGCTTGGGGAACTCGCCGAGGTTGGACATGCCGACAGTTTCGCTGACTGTGAGCTCCTTTGGCAAGCCGATGATCTCGACATAGTCAGGTAGGAGGTCAATAGGGATGACGGGCACGAGAGAGTTACGGGTGCCGCCCTTGCGAATGATGAAGTGCTGCGGCCACGAAACGAACGGGCGCGCTTTCTCCGAGGAACTGGTCTCATTGTGTGGGTTATGCATAGACTGAGAAAGGCCTCTCTTGTCCTCGGACGGAGGTGCTGCGGCGGACGCCATGTGTTCGTGATGCGTTTTCGTGACGAGCCGAGAAACAAGGAAAAGGGGGGCCACGCTCGCGGGTTAAAACATTGCCCTTTCAAGACTTTTGAAGAGGAGGGGACGATGGGAAACGCCGACCTCTTATTTCTATCTCTCCGTTTGTCGATAGAGCCGTGGTAGATGCCGGGTATCTTGGTGTTGCCGCGGCACCATGCGTCTATTCCATGTTGTTTGCTTAGAGACACCAAACAAACAATACGCAGAGCAAGACGCATCAAGCAAGCCATGTGCAGCTTCCCGCCGCCACCCATATCTATGGGCTCCACCACTTGTATCCAGCCTGACTCTCGACCGTTGTTTTTACCTGTCTTCCACCCGGATCTTGACATCCAACCCGTCTACGCAGAAGCCTAATTGTCTAGGCCCATCCTTGAGCTCAACTTCCCTTTTGACCCATCTTCCGCCCTTGCACTCTTGCGCCGTGCCTGTTTCCTCCTCACCGCTCCTCGCAATTGCGCCAGCAGCATCCTCTTCGTCGCTGCTGTCATCCGCCTCCTCGTCTTCATCGAACCCAGCCACGGGGTCCCACTCGCCCGTCTCCCAAACCAAGCGCAGGCTGAGTGGATCCTTACCAAACAACCTGCCTGCAGTACCCTTGACGGCGTAGATGTCGGACGATTTTGGCAGGTGGGTAGTTTTGGTTTTGTTTGCAGTGGTGTGCGGATAATGAAAGTGAACCGTGATCAGGCGTGCCTCTAGATAGGAAGGGTTGATTTCGTCGCGGCGAATAACGTCAGGAGCGCCATAGATGGTGCAAAGCTCAGCGTATCGGGCGTGCTGTGCAAGGACCTCGGGCTCAGCGGCCTCGGGGACGGAGGCGAGCTGCTTTGCGATGCGTGAAAGATAGAACATTTCGGCGTTGGAGCGGTCTGAGGTCGAGATCGTGGTGAAGTTGAGGGCCTTGAGACAGCCCAGTCGGCCGATGGTGAGCATGTAGGCCTCATCGGTAGACTTTGTCTGATTGCCTCCGCCTTGGGTTTCGGGATCAGGGCGTTCGTAGATAGGGTTGTGGGCGAAGCGGAGAGCATTCAGACCCGGAAACGATGCCGGTAGGGCGTCAATAAAGGACCAGCTTGTTACAGCGTTGTAAGATACATCCAGATACTGCAGGCTCTCAGGGAAGACAGGGGCCGGAACGGACGTAGGAGAAATCGTAGATATGTTGTTGCCCTTGAGATGGAGATTACGCAGAGACGTCAGAGACGACAGGGCAGACAGGTCTGCGAGAGAAGTAAACTCGTTGAACTCCAGATCCAAAGTCGTTAAGGTGTCGCTGAGGTGACCGAACGGTACGGTCGGGAGCGTGGAGAGCTGGTTGAGACTGCAGCTCAACGATGACAAAGAGGGGAACTTGCGGGCGAGTCCAGACAGAGACCCCCAGTCTAACAACGTTTCCTCAAGCTCCAGGTCGTTGACCTTCACAAAGGCTTTGGTCTCGTCATCTTCGATGACTCGGAAGCGATTGCCACTGCGCAAAGATTAGCCGCCATCGTAGATGAAGAAAGGGTAGGTAACGCACTTGAGTCTCAGACTCCTCAGATCTTCCAGCTCTCGACAGATACGGACGACTTGTCGGAACTCTTCGAACAAATTTCTGCTCAAATCGAGCTCCGTGACCAGCGGACTCGTTTCTTTGACGCTCTTATCCTCAGGTGCCACGTCAATGGCAATCCGCGTCCCATCGAGAATCACGATAGTGAGGTCCTCAACGCGCGCGAGCTGGCGACGAATCTTGTCGAAGCCGACCTCTTCTGCCGGCTTCTTCCCGAAAAAGACGATCTGGATCTCGGGCTCGCGCTCCGCCGCCTGCTCAGAGGCATATTTGCCGTTCAGAGCTGCCACGAAACTCTGCGGCGCGTCAGCGGGGCGGGTCGGGCGCACAAATGAAGCGGCGGTGGGAGATTTTGAGAGGCCTGGCACAACGATTAGAGACTCGGAGATTCCAGATACAAGCGTCCAGGGCGGGTACATGTGAAATATCTGACGTCCTTATGCTGGCCGTCATGCTTTCCTCGTCCCGTGTCATCCCATTCTACGCCGAGCCAGGTGCCTGACGTGCCGGTGACGGCGCCGACGTAGCGAACTGTGCAAAGCGCACCATCGTAAGACAGCCGTTGACCGATGTGGTTTTCAGGTGCCATTTTGTCGAATACGGCGAGCTTTTGTCGCCGTAGGTAGTGACTACTGTCGAGGCACATTATCTAGGTCCTGGTTCTGCAGCTGTAGCGTTAAGGAAGTATGTTCAATTTAGTGGAGGTGACCTGGTGTCGTCGCTGAACACCACAATTGTTAGTGGGTTACATACACCACAGTCGACGGCATCAGGAGCAGTCCAAACATCGTCGTTCGATTCATATTTAACAGGAAGAAATATGCTAAATTTCGCCAGAATGATATTTTAACTTCAAATGTCACACATTGTCACTCATACAACTAGTAATTACAGCTTCGACTTGAGAGGCTCCACAACCTTGATCAAGGCGCGTCCGTTGCTCAGAACAATCTTGCCTCCCTCAACCTTGGTCTGGAAGCGGATCTCCTCAAAGCCGTCCTTGACCTCCCCAGTCCGCCAAGCATCCGTCACAAGCTTGTCGCCGGGCATGACGGGGGCGGCGAATCTCGCCTGGTACTCCTTGATGTTGGCAGGGTTGCTGCCGCCGAATGCCTCAAGCAGGCCGTGGGCCGTAGAGTTCCACGAGTACAGGCCGTGCATGATGGCACCGGGGAAGCCCATCTTCTTTCCGGGCTCGGGAGTTGCGTGGAGGGGGTTGTAGTCGCCGTTCAGTCGGTACAGCAGGGCCGACTGCTTGTTCGTTTGGTGCTCGAAAGTGACGTCGGGCTTCTTGTCCTTGGGCGGGGGGAAGTTCTCGGTCGCGGGGCCCTTGGGACCGCCCCAGTTGCCCTGGGCGACGTAAAAACTGCTAGTAATGACGCTGGCATAGACCTCGTTGGATTCAGCGTCGACGAGGTCGGTCTGGGTCTCTACGACGGATCCGGGGCGGCCCTTGTCGTAAACGCCGAGGACCTTGGTTCGGACTTCGAACTTCTTGCCCTCCGAGCTTGTGGGGAGGGACTTGTGAAGCACAAGTTTGCGCTGGCCGTCGACAACGCGCCGGGGGTCGAAAGAGGGAACATTAGGGATCTGAACGGACTTCTGGGCGGCGTAGAAGTCAATCACATCCTGGGCATTGCCCTTGAAAGCTAGCGGGTTGTCAGTCGCGGAAGGGTTCGTATGCGCCGCGTGGTGGCCTACAGAGGATAATGGGATAGGTCGGGAAGACGGCGAAGTTCGGGTGAAGTTCCTGTAGATCAAAGGTTGGCCAACAGTTTGTGACAAGCAAATGAGCAAAAGAGGACTTGCATAGAGGAAGTGCAGCTCCTGATCGGTGCAGCCGACGGTGTTCGCGAAGAGCAAGACATCACGCTTCACCCAGGAAACCTCCTGGCGAGGATACTCGAAACCGACACCGGGACCGCTCATGTTGATTATGGAATGGAAATGTCGAAGATATTTCTCAGAGAAAGCGGTCAAAATGGGAGATCAATTGGTAAACAAGGGCTAAGGAGTTTTCTTGTCGAGTCGCGCTTCGGCCGAGCTTGGGGGGACTTTCTGGCGGTTTTAACTGGCGCTGGGTAAGCTTCCCTCGGCGCAGCTCTGGTCAGCTAACCGCAGCGCTCCAGTGGCAATGAAACGTCCCTGGCTA
This sequence comes from Colletotrichum chrysophilum, assembly GCF_026319265.1. NCBI lineage: Eukaryota > Fungi > Ascomycota > Sordariomycetes > Glomerellales > Glomerellaceae > Colletotrichum > Colletotrichum chrysophilum. The sequence continues at coordinate 151,809 of NW_026517313.1, read as the reverse complement.
GATGAGTTGCCAATGCCGAGGTCCAAATGTGGGGGTGGAGTTGCGCCATGCTTGTAACCCCGGATCTTGACTTCGGGATCTTGGACGGCTCAGTGGCTCTGTTGTTCCAGGAGAGGCTTAGTTTGCAAACCCCATCTAGATCTCGTATCACTAATCTGGACAGACATCGTAAGTATCAGCAGCATATGAGAAAGGTGCCCTTGGAAGTTGGGGTTGGCCCAGAGTGTCAGGGACTAGACCTCTGAAGCTCAGGGTCGGAGGTCGGTACCTACCAGCACCGACGTCCCGTCATAGCTCCCTCGGTCTACCTTCCCGGTCTAAGAGCGACGTCCTCCCTCTAAACACCTAAGCTAGGTATTTATGTCCAGACACCTTCATATAGGCCATCTTCAACTCTGCGACTCAGTATCTCGTGACCATACAATCAGGTCAGTTCGAAGATCAAAGAGCTATTGCTCCGGGGTTGACATACACTAGCTTTTCAGCATATGGTGGGCCTTGGCTGGAATCTGAGGATGGCGGCTTCGGCGGCTGCGGTATTTAATTTTATCAATACCTACCCTAACGTTTGTATACCACAACGAATGTGTCTGACAGGAAGCGTGGCATATGTTTGAGAAGTCTACCTTTTGTCAATCACGTACATGAGCAGTGAGAATGCACTGATGGCAGCAGACAAAAGAAAGAATAGTGCATAAGTGAGAAGACACCAATATCACAATGACGTCTAATGGGGTTGGCATCAAGGAAGTTTTTGTCCTCCTGCAATGACCACTTTCAGCTACCATTCACATCAGCCTTGAGGTCGCGCTTTCCTCATTGTTCCCACCCTAGGTAGGCTCTTGCCTTGGTAAGTAGGTGCACCAGTCTTTCTCCAAGCAGCCTGCCTGCCTGCCTTCTCTTTTCTCCATTCTCCTCCTTTCCTCTCACTTCCCTCACCAACCATCCATCTTCAAGTCTCCCAAGACCTACTTGACTCTTCACTTTTCTTTCCTTCCCATTGAAGTATTCACCATTTCTCGCACTACTCGTCGCAGCAGCACCCATCCTTACCACAGTCATCGCGACAACGCGGACCACGAATGATGGCGCCCTCCGGATCTGACCAGCTCTCGAAGCCATTCACCAAAGACGAGCGTAAAATTCTCCGCAGAGAGCTTAGGCATCTGGTCAAGAAGAATGCGACTACGCGTAAGAAGTTGGAGAAGGGTGTCGAGGATATGAAGTCGTTCTATCCCGACGAGCAGCAGTTGCAGCAAGAGAGTCTGGCCGACATTTCACGCCGCATGAGAAAGAAAGTCGAGAAATTCAGATTTCGGCAAAAGGGCGTATTGGCCAACAGAGAGCAGCTCTACAGATCGGATCCCTCTTCCGCCCGGGCTAGGGACATCGACTTTATGAAGGATATGCTCGCAAACCTGGACGAGGGTATCGCATCCGCGAAGTCATCGAAGAGGAAGTCTCCCGAAGAAAGCAACGAGAAATCCGGTTTGGAATGGGACTCAGACTCAACCTCGGACTCGGACAACATGGTCGATGATGCCGACAACCACAGCGCTGTTGAGCGTGACCTAGGCACCCCCACCAAAAAGGTTCCTAGAACCGTTGCTTCGAGGACCGTGAGCATCTCATCCTAGGAAGGTGAGACTGCCGCGAAGTCTACCGATGCCGACGACAAGACCAACAGTGGCGTCAAGGATCAGAATGACGAAGACAAGAAGCAGAAGAAGAAGCGCAAGAAGTCCAAGTCTTTCTCCGCCGAAGATGCCGAGCTGCCGCAGGCACAGGACTCTGCCGACATTGTCCGCAAGGCAAAGAAGCACAAGCGATCAAAGTCGTTCTCCGTCCAAGAATTTGGTACGCTGAGGGATTCCAATATATCGCCAGGAGACGACTTGACCAACGCAGCGTCCGACAAGAAGAAAGTCAAGAAGTCAAAGTCTCTTCTCGTCGATAAGATCAGCAAGGAAACCAAGAACACACGGGAGCAACTTGAGCCCACGTCGCCACAGGGTACCTTTGATGAGAAGAAGGTTTCGACTACTGTTCTCGAAACTGCGAACGCCGCTGAAAAGGGTGACGAAGATGGTGCTCTGAACGATTTTGAGATTGTGGAGGTTCCCACCAGCAGCAACATTGCTGCTTTCAACGACAAGAAGCAGAAGAGGAAGAGGAAGAACAAGAAGAGATCTCATCCGGTCGATAACGATGGTGGTACCCCCGCCCCGGGGATCGAGGATACTGCAGTCGTCTCTGGTCAGATCACTGCGGCTCCGCGCAAGCAAACACCAAAGGGTCCAACTCGCATCGACCCTCCTGCAGCTCCTGCTATCTTTAGCGATCTTCATCCCCGTTACAACCCATTCTCGGGATTTCAGAAGACATACAGCACCCAGAAGGCCGAGCCTATCTTCACACCCCCAGAGAAGCCCTCGGCCAAGCCGTCTTCGTCTTCGGCTGTGGAGAGTGGCCAGACTTGGGTTCTCGACACTGTCGGCTCTCGAAAGAAAAGCAATAGTGTGACGATGAAGATTGGCAAGGTCGAGACACCCCACCAGACGGATCAGGAATCCCCTACACCTCCATCCACAAGGGAGAAGAAGAAGAGGGGTAAACCCAAGAAGGCCAAGGGCCCTGCAACTATTGCTGCAAAGCCCAGTGCGTCTGTTTCATCTGTCCACGCATCTGGTGATCTCGTTCAGTCTCTTCATCCCGGCTCTCATGGCAAGTTGGCACAGCTAGCCGCAGCTACAGGACCTGCCCAGCGCTCGCCAGAGTTGCAGAAGAGCTTGCCGAGGACAGGAAGATGATTGCGAAGGAGCGAGATGCTTGGAAGAAGATTATGAAGTTCTGATTTGCATCGTGCGGGTTTCCTTGCAGGAAAACCTCGATGGGCTCTGCAGGCTTGACCCGTTAATACCTTGTATGATAGATGAATTTGCTCGACAACGGAAGTGGCAGAAAGGATTGAGGAGATGGCAACGGCCGGGCTTTACTTTCTCGATAGATTAAGAAGCAGACGAATCAACATACAAATAGCCACACCTGCATCGAACCCTGCTCTTCTGCTGTCATTGCTTCGCACATCATGACAGAGGATTATGCGACTCATCACGCCCGGCGACGCTATCACAAGAATGGTTATTTGTCATCGAAGAAGGCCTCGGAGCATTGGTTGGCGGTGTTTGGGCGTCAAATCACAACGAGTGCCACCGGTCGACAGATAGAAAATGTCATTCAGAGGACTAAGCCGCTCTGGGGGCCATAGTCATGTTCAAGTTATAAAGAGTGTAGATCCTTCCACAAAACCGTAAACCATAAACCAGTCTGTGCATTCCTTGCAAAGTCTCGGACAGCCGTCTAGTACCTGCCCTTAGCACGGTCACACTCCTCCAAGAAACGATAGATGCCTTCCAAGCCATCATACTCGTCATGCTCACTCGTCTTTGGGGTAGGTGACATGCTTCCATAGCCCTCAGGGTCCGACATCCAGGGGCCCTCCTCCATCTCAATGAATGCCTCTTCCAAGTCCACATCCAGACCGGAAAGCGAGCGGAGAGAACCACCTGGAGATGTGAGGGTTTTGGCGTCCTCGCAGTCGGGGGCGAAGGGGAAGCGGAGAGCCATAGGCACGCCGGTCTCGACGTCGAAATCAGCATCCTGACCGACAACACCGCGCTGAACGCCATAATCGTCGCAGAGTCGTTCCACGGTATCCGCGTCGACGCCAGGGAATCGCACTCGTAACAAACTTCCCTTTTCCATTGTCACCGGCAAGTCACCCAACAATGCAATTCGCTTCAAGTCGGCGAAAATGATGGCCAGGTCCTTGACGGCACGGGCGAAGTCAACGGAGAGGACATCGAGGAAGCCCTCCTCGCCGAGAGAGGCAGCCGGGGCAGCGGCGCCGGCGGAGGTGAAACCCGCAGCAGCGGCAGCGGCAAGGGGGCTAAGAGCGGTGATGGTAGGGTTGAGCTTGAAATCGACAAAAGCGCCAGGGTTGCTGCGGGCAGCACCCATCATGTTGACGTAGGCAGCCTGCTCGAGCTCCGAGACGGCACGGTAGCACATCTCGCCGCGGGCGTTGAGGCCGTCGTAGCGTGCCTTCTTGCCCGAAAGGCAAAAGGCCCGCATGGCGACGGAGACGTTGTGGATCACCTGCGCCGGGGCGGCGGGGGTATGGGAGAAGTAGCGGGCTCCACCGCCAGTGCTGTAACCGCCCTGGGTACGCGGGATGGCGCCGCCGGTGAGGTTCGGTCGGAGGGTGCTCGCGAAGGGGGCACGTCCTGTCATCTGTCCCACGCGGCGCGAGGTGTTTGAGCTCGGGAACGAAGCTCGGTTGAAGCGTGCGGCGTTACCGCTGCCTCCGGCGGTGGAGATCCATCGGCGGACGGTGTTGTTCACGTTCTGGGTCGCTGTCGAGTACCAGCGTCCGGCACGCTTCTGTCTGAGGAGGGCGGCGGGATGGATGGGTTGACGGCCGGTCGGCGTGGTGCGGATGGGAATGTGTGCGAGCTCGCCCTGGGCGGGACGGGCGGCGGCGTTGGCGAGTTTGGTTCTTAGCATCTTGGTCGCTTTGGTGACGTTCGTGACGCCGAGTCGGAGGAAGCGTAGGGCTGTTGGAGCCCATATCTTCCCCGCGACGCCAGACATCTTTGCGGGTGGTTGTGAGTCCTGGGCTCACACGGCCTTTTGGGGGAAAGGACGTTCAGTATCAGGATCGAGAACCGAAGCTTGTCTGTGTAGCTGTAAAAGGAGTAATAGCTCGGGGACGGCGGGTGTTCGCGGGGAGTTATACCTGCGCAGTATTGGGTGGCGGTGCGCCCCCCGGGAGTCTTCGCCACCTCGTTGATCGCGGAGATAGTCGGGCGCACAGCCACAGATCCTGAGGGGTTCCGTGCTAGACCCAACCGGGTTAGCTGCATCGTCGCCGACCCGACCCCCACTTCTTTTTTTTCCTCGCGCCTTTAAATTTTCCAGCAAGCTGCTGCAGTCTTCACCTTCTTCTCCTTCTTCTCATCAGGTCAACAATTTTTTGGCCTTCTGCCTGCCCGCCGCAACGTCGCGCCAGCGCGCGAGGGCAGGCAGCTGGAATCAATGGGTAAGCTTCTTTTCCTCTTCGAGCTCCTTGCAGCACCTCCTGTTTGCGAAGATGATCTTTCATCGAACAATCCAAATCAGACTACCACATGGTGTTTTATTATCTCTAGAATTACACTGAGCAAAATTTTGCAGAGCATCGATTCTTGCGCTAGTGTCGCGTGGACCGAAGGCTAACGCGTCGCAGAATTTTCCAGACTCCAGATTGCTTCAAATTGGAAGCTGTTGCCGTTCTCGAATTTTCTTCAAAAGGTATGCTCGCAGCTCTCAACTTTTCCTGTCGTCCTCGACCCCTCCCTCTCATGTGATGAACACTTCGTACACCATAGGGATTCCTCATGCAGAATACATAATGTTGAATCCGGTGCAATAGTTTCAGCCTTGTCTGATCTAGAGCCAAACACCTCACTGTTTCACTCGCATCTTCCAGATGGCACTCGTCGCTAACTCACCCTGGATAGGTAAATACAGAAACTACTTCAATGTTTCGACGCTTCGTCCGTGTCCCTCTCCCGCACCGCACCACGCATGAGGAAGATCTGAACGAACGGGCGGACATAAACGAACCTCGGCGCCCCTCGCCAGAAACAAACAGGTCGTACAAAACCTGTGGTGTTGGGTGTCGGGGCTTCTTGTTGATATCATTCGTCACCTGATTGTGGTCAACGGCTTGTCGCTTTTTTTGGAGAGGCATCGGACTTGCGTCGTTTCTGGTCATGACAGATGTGCTGACTGGACCAACGCAGGTAAATATTCATGCTTGGTTTTTCTTGCCCATGTTCCTAGTTCGCAGCTTGCGTTGCTTCGCTCTCAATATTATGATGAGTTGTCAAGTATTCACACTGTTTGACTGGCTTCACTTCGGTGTTTGCTGGACATGAACACAATTCACACTTTCTGATACTATTGAGGTATTTCCACACCGCATGAACGATTCGACGTGCCATTTGCTAACTCGTCGCAGCTCAGCTACTTGGTGTTTGCTTCACATCTGCTTAGGCCGTTGCTAATCCGCAACGCAGGTAGGACGCAGTTTTTTCGTCACTTGCTACAACATGTTACCCCAATGGTAGGTCCATACATCTTTTTCACGTCTCGCACGCCACCCCCCCTCTCAATGATGACCAAACATTAGCTCTAGTACTGAGTTCATCATGACGAAAAACTTACCAATCACCTTGGAGAACTGATTTGAGAAACATCATTTGCAACTTTTTATGCATTTTGTTACCAAGACAATAAGCTGACTTGGCAACCCAGGACTTCTACGAGATCTCTATGATCGCGTCCATAGTTTTACTTGAATAAACATGTTTCAACCATGCACAAATGCCTGCCTCGCTACATCCTGTGGAGACTATTCATCTGCCTTTATGTCTACCGTGCCCCTTTGCGCCAATGCCTCGTAAAATGCAGCTCCTGCGTACCTAATGCTTGAGCTGCAGCCGCGAGTTCATCCCAACAATACATCTGATCAAATCCCAGTCGCCATGCGCTCCAACCCAATCTGTGACGATGATGCCAGTTGCGGCGTCGCCAATGTTGAGCTGATTGGGCCCCTTGCCCTGCTCACCGTGACACATGCACAGGTACTCGATGACAGACGGGTTCACCTTGGCCGCGATACGTTCTGGCCAGCAGGTGGCATTGAAGAAGTTGCTCGCGCTCAGGAAGTTGACGAAAAAGGGCAGCGACGGGGCGTCGGCGTTGAAGTCTGGCATGCCGGGGAGGTGGAAGAACTGCTCGGCGGCGCGTTCCAGCTGGCCGCGCGAGAAGTCAATCTTCTTCTCAATGTTGGTAGACTGGTCGATCTCGTAAAAGTCCTGGACGCGGATGAGCCCGCCGCCCACGGTGCCGTCCTCGCAGTTGTCGGGCCAGTTCTGCGCATCGATGCCCCAGCCCCTGCCGTCGTGTTCCCCACGCAGGGACTCGTCGATGCCGAAGCGGCGGATCAGCACGATGCGCCCGCGACAATCGCCGAGGCGGGGGATGCGCGGCTCGACGAACCAGCGGTGGGCGTCACGGCCGACGTAGCGGTCGCGAAGGTAGCGGCTCAGGTGCTCGTCGGTGCCCTTGCCGGTGCCTTCGCGCTTTACAGACATGAGGACGGTCTCAGAGGGGTTGGCGTCGAGGTAGGCATAGATGTCGGAGAGCATGTCGGCGAAGTACTTGTTGCCCGTCAGAGAGATGGGGAAGACGGAGTGGACGAGGGCCAGGTCGTCGTTATCTTGGCTGGCTGAGACGCGGATGTCGAGGAAGCGCACGCCGTTGTCGAGTTGCTCGCGGACGCTGACAGCCTGGCATCGCACCGAGGGGAGAGCCGTGTGACATGTGGGAGAGTTGTGCGTGCCGGGAATGGAGAGGAGTGGAAGGGGATAGTGGTCCTGGAGCTCACGCATCCAGGCGTTGAGGTTGGCAGAGGACATGATGGCGAGGAATGCGCCGGAGGACACATAGACGGCCGTGAGCTCGAGAGGCGCATCGTCGAGCTTCTTCATGACGGATGAGCGGTTGGATGGGCTCGGGGCGTCGATCTCATAACGGTGGCCTTCGATTTCGAACTGCAGACGGATGACCTCCTTGCCGCCGGGTTCTGGGGCGTTGATTCCCGTGTCGTTGATGGTGAAGGGATCGACATGGACATCTACATCCTCGGTGGTATGCGACTCGCCCTTTACGACGGTCTCTCTCGTAGTGAAGGTTGTCGCATTGAAGAACGAGCCAATGGTGCCAATGGTGTTGCCCAAAACATCTCCGGTGCGAACCTTCTCACCTTCGAAGCGCTCAACACGCTTGAGGGTAACGGGCAGAGAGGTCAGGTTGCGGATAGTGAGAGGCGCCATGTCGAAGGGGATTCCGTTGGAGGAGGGGGAGGGGAAGGGAAGTGAGAGGCAGAACCCCATGATGGAGGATTTTCACGGGGTTTAGAGCCCCCCGGCCAGCTTCGAGTACGCGTGTGATACGGGGTTCAGGGCGTCGAGGGCGTTCTTGGGCGCCGTTACATGCATGTAAACTGGGTCTCCCTTCTGCTGGGCTGACCTGCAAAGGGCCAAGGGACCAGCGAGAGGGTCGCGCTGCGTATGGTGCGCGTTGTGACTTGTATGGGAGGTCGAGGGTGGTAGGTGGGATGCAACTTGTCTTGACGCAAGTTCAGCTTGGCTGGGCTCAGCACGGCAGAGTCCAAGGAAGTCAAGCCGGCAGCGGCTTTCCTAGCGCAACTGAGGTTGCAGCACCGCGATACGGCCCCCGCCTAGCGCAGCTCGTTTTGTGTAGAGCTGGCCATTCGGGCCCTGAAACTAGGCGTGATTCGACAGCGGTGCCAGACCAAAGCCGCACTGAGGAATTGGCGCCGCCCATTGGGCTGTGGGGAGTTGTCAACTGGAGCTGAGCTTGAGATGGGGGACAGCCCTGGCTTGAGCGGACCTGGAGCAGGGATGGACCGCGCGACGACCGTTTGAGGCTGACGGCCGACAGTTCGGACCGACTGGCGACTTGCAACTCAAAGAAGGGGATGAACTTGATGAAGGGCAGGAGTGCGTGTTGAGGCGTTGTTCTAGAGATGTTTAGGTCAAGATTCATATCGGCCTTGAGTCGTCAAAGTCAAAAGAAGGGATGATTTAGCCGATTCAAGCTCCCGCCCATTAGTCTTGCATAGGCTACAGATTACAGCGGGCCTGATGGCCTACCGTGCGCTCAAGTTGACCTCGGACAACCGTTTGTAGCAACCGACCATACTTCAACCTCCCCACGATACATCTCGTCATTGATGTTGACGCAAGAAGTCGGGCGAAATATCTCAGCTTTGACTCGGGTCAAATCACCCTGTGCGCCTCATCCAGGTTTACCCTGCAAACCTGGCAGGCTCCATACTTGGTGAGGATTTTATCGGCTGTACTGTGTTGCAACCCGCCCAATGAGACACACCAGTGACATCAAAGTTCAATGAAGCACGTCTCCTTCTACATAAGAGGAATATTGCGCATTTGCCTATATGTCTGGGTCTCGTCCATTCGTCTGCAACATCACACTCACTAACATCGTTTTGTCATCCCTGTCATCCACGACCCGTGCTCTTGGATCCGGCGAACTACCGTTGACGTGGGCTTTATCCGCTCAACCGTCACCGGAGGAGGGTCGACCCAACATAATGACTTTATTATCTAGACTTACACGGAGAATCCGTGGAGAAAACCCTGGATTTTTAGCCTCCAGTTTTGGCCTTGTACTAGGCGGTACAGATGTCGTGTCGTCCAATGCCCCAGCGAATCGTTGCGTTTGCACACGCACACTTCGCCATACCTATATATAATTTCACAGCTTGTAACATGCATGACATGATGGACCAGGACTTCTTGCCAGTTTCATACCAAGTATCTACACGGTTTAATGACAATATTCTACTGCTGCTAGATCTTCCTCCCACAAATGCGTGAAGCGGCATCTAGGGACGCGCAGCCACAAGAGACGATCATATAAAATGACAAGGGCGAAGGAGTCAGCCACGAACACCAAGACAGTGCAGTACCATTCTCAGCAAATATCACAAGGAGATGTATCACAAACGACACCATTTAAATAGAAACACCTCCTAAAATCAACAATGAACGCAGCGAAGTCGACTTGCCTCAACTTCACATTTCAGGGTTAATAGTAGCATGTCAAGTCCTTTTTCAATCCCCGAAAAGCATCAGAACCCGATCTGTATCTTCAGTGTGGGATTCGCCCGGTGCCCAACTCTTCAAATCCCGAGGCGACCAAACCTAGCTCCTGTCAACCGGCAGCCGCAGCATGTGTATCAGATCAGCGCAGTAGGTTGCTGTACCCGACGATTCGGCACCCAATGACGCCTGTATCCTTTTCCGCAAGAGGCAGTATTCCCGCCGGGAGTGGCCAGATGTGAGTATTTGTTTGCTCCCATCTCCGCGCGGATGCGCCTCTGAACCTCGGCACCGACGCACATGCGAAGGAGCGTCCAATTGAGCGCGGTCCTTTTGGACAAAGCAAGGCACAGAACAAGAATCAGGCGCTGGTTCGATACCCCTCTCAGACAGGCATTCCCATGCGGTGCCAGACAGTTGGAAGAACGGCTCCGTGTACAGAGCAAACAGGTGGTGTGGATCCAGCCGACCACCATCGCGTGCGGGAGGAAAGAAAAGGCAAGGATGGGAAGGAGGCAACTAGAGACAGCGGAACGCATCCCGTTTCCTTTGGTCTCTGACCGTGTCGTCCTTGTGGTTGCATTGGTTGCAAGTCTAATCCATAGGCCTCTGGAATGGTCGACAATGCATCAAGCAAGTGAAATACACCAAATGAGCAGAAGAATGAAGAACTACACGGACGCAAATAATCGCAGAAGTATATATATTCAAGTCTGAAAAGGCAAATATGTGTATTTGGAAGAGGAGATCTAAAAGCCCTGGGGTTTTCCCCCACCAACTCCTGCAGTCAGGAAGACTGCTGACGACCGCACCAAGCCCAATTCTCAAGCTATAGTGAACAAAATGATAGTGAGAAGCTTCAAGACATGTCGTTGGTAAATCTCTTTCGGAAGCGGGAAAGCTGTCAGAAGGGTTATACGTCGTGTCTTGCCCGTTTGCTACGGGTCTGCTCCAAAGGTGCCGAGTCTGACCCACGGCGTCTCCTTTTCGGTGATGAAGGTGAAGTCGTTGCAGATGATTCTGTACTTTGCGAGGGCGAAGGTGGCGTCCACTTTTGTATGGGTGTTCTTTGGCGAATGATATCGTTGATTATTGATTCGGTGCCAATGACGTTAGAGGAACCTTTGATGGTGATACCCGCATCAACTTCCAGCTTCAAAGGTCTTGGCCGTCCGTTCTCATCAATCAGAGGTAGTCCGGTCGCCCAGTCCTGGCCCTGAATTGCTTCGACGACGGCCCTTGCGATGGAGTTGGCTTGCTCGGATGGGGAAGAAGGTAGTGCGATGAGATTTCCGTCAGACGCTATGTTGATGCGCGTGGAAATACGCAGCGAGATTGGTGACAACTCCTCGTGGTCGTCGTCGCTAAATTGGCTCGAGAATGACACCTCAGGGCGTGGCGCGACTCTATGTGGAGCGGTTCCATATGAGTCGGAACGTCGGGAGAGGGAGGCGGCAAGGCTATCGATGATGCTTGGCTTCATCGGCGGCGTATAAGCTGGAGGCTGTTCTGAAGGACATGATCGGGCCTCTTTGACGATTGGCGGAGAACCAAGGCCAGTCACAATGGATAAGGGCTCGGTTCGCATTCTTGGGGCTTCAGAATCCATAGTCTGGTGTAGTTGTCGGGGTTGAGATGATTTTGAAGTAAGGCAGATGGGTGCTGCTAGATGGCAATCTGTGTACATTGATGGCAGGTAGACAATCGCTACGAGCTGAACGATCAAGTAGGTTGCATTCAAGAAGGACGGAAAGGATGCCGTTGGGTGAGCTTTAGAATAGGAATCTTGTGGAAGTGGCTCCAACATGATTATATACCTCCAGACGATTGAGAAGCCAGCCCATGCGGAAGGAAGGGTCGGCTTCTGTAACGGGGATGTGTCAAATAGGAAAGTGAACAAGGGCAGGAAGGAAAGACCGAACGTTTAGGTCATGGTTTTGAGGCATCAGCACCCAACCGGCCCAGAAACACAATGTAGGCGCCCATAATAATGGAATGGAAAATTAAAAAGGCAAGCAGTCTTGAGACATTGACCATGCAACATCTTACAGCATCTCCCTGTTCAGGGATTCATCAACACCGCACAACCCCCTCTTGAAGTTTTACTCCACCTGGAAGTCCCCAGGCGTTCGGTTTGGTCCCACAGGTTGGCCCTGGCGATGTCTCTAGCATTGTTGCTAACTTCAATCTGGCTTTGAGGCAAGGTTTAGAAGGCTTCCCACGATTGTCCCCATGGCTGAGCCATACCACCCGCGTTCTTAGCTTATATTCCAACTCCCCTGTCCGCAGTCGTACATGGTAGGCTGCCCCAAGACTTAATGCAGAAACGCGATGGAGTGACACGAGCAGTTGATACAGATGCAGACGCAGGGCCTGAAAATCACTTCCACATTGTTTGGCCGCTCTTACCAGGGGGTCCTTCGACACGGATAGGAAACGTGGAAGCTGGCATGCCCACAGACTTACAACCAACAGATCCAATGAATAAACGAGATCGCGGAAAAGACGCCGCACCACAGCCCGAACTGGCAACATCTGACGGCCCGCGGATGAATGCATCGGCAAGTTATTGTTGTCATTGGAAAGTTGCGCTGCTGATGGTGTGGAACAAGGGATAGGGGTTGGGGGATGAAGTTGCCCACCACGCCGGGCGGCACGGAAAATGCCCCACTTCGCCGAAATCCCTTGCCATTGTCCCTGCACTCACTTCCTATTGTTCTCCGTCTACGTGGCGCTGAACCTGGCATCTTCCAACCACCGGCCCCGCGGCCAGAACCACACCCGTCGGCCGCCCGTGGACTGGGCCACCTGCTGAGCCAAGGCAATTCAGCCCGCGATCCCCCTTCAACATCTCAGGCAGGCCTGACGCAAGCCTGGATGCTCTTCCATTGACCAGTTTCTTGGGGCTTCATCCCCTGCCGCATCTCCGGCCACCCCAAAAGTAGCCGAAGGATGTGTCCACCACCCCGGCCGGACAAACTGCCCTGCCAGATCACCATATATACCACCAACGAGGATGGTTCAGTCAAACTATAGCTGATTCTTGAGTCCTTGGTGCGCATGGGCTCTACGGATACACCAGTCACCGCGGCCAATCTCATTTCCGAAGGTAGCAGTAGCATTACTGATTTCGGAGACTTAAGGATCCAACTTCTGTTGGAAACCTTTGGTATCGTGGGACCAGAGACGAGGGACCAGGACAGCCTTGTAATGGTTGACACATTTCCAGAACTTCACCCTCGGGTGGTGGAATTCATTCTAACCGTTGATCGGCATATGACATATGTAAACGCAGGCATTAGCTGTGGCTTCCATGTTCAACTGCCTTGAGAGAGGACGAGGGGTGGACATTTCCCGAGAAGAGCAAACACACACGGCATGTGCTGCATTCACCCGGGGCGGGTAGCCAGTATATTCTTTGGCACAAGTAGTCGTGGCGCAAATTGTTTTGATCCGATGCTGTCGGGCATTATGTCAGGTCATGTCAAATCATGTCGGTCACCTTTGCCTTTTCCATGGATGACTATCTCATTATGATGCGCGCTACAAACCCGTACATGCGTGCCGTTGTGTATTCATCATTCACTCCTCAAGCCACGCACCATATGGAAGGTCAGACTAGAATATGCCTCCTGCTGATGTCAGTCTTTCCACGGTGACCCCCCTTAGTTAGCGCTGTGATATGCACCTCCTCCCCTCGCTAGCCAACAGCCATGGCCAGACCCACGTCCATGCCATCGGGTCGATAGCCATATCAAGCCCCAGTCCCGTCGAGAGAAACGCCGCCAAAGACCCGGGATCGACAACGGCGTGCCAGGCATACTAGCGCTGGTCCGGCACCGTGCCGGGGTTGTCATACCGTCGCTTCTTCTCGCACTCGCTTACCTAGGCACCCAGCCTTGGGCTCGAGTGATGCCCAAAAGCCTTCCTTTTCCAAAACTTTCGACTGGTGGCTATGCAAGAGCGCCACCTGAGACCAGATAGATGCTTTGTCTTGAGCAAGCCGGAGCAACCACCTGTTGCGTGTCAGTGACGTCTCCCATATGAATGAGTCTGGCTCAAATATAGAGCGTCGCACCGCCTTTGCTTCCCCAGTTTTCCCCGGAGAAGACTACCGCAAGGGAAGGGGTTCTCCAGCCGAGGTGTCAAGAAACGCAAACTGCCGTTCGGCGAAGTGGTACACAATGCTTGTTTGAAAAAGGCAAGGCTGCCCCAAGGCTCGTGCTGACCCGATTGTTGTTGACGCCAGACCGAGCGTGATACAAAGTCCCCGGCCGTAAATTGAGTTGTTTGGGTGGTACGAAGGTTTCTCGACATTATCATCACAGGAGGTACGACTGGAGTTCTCTTGTTGGTCCGGCTCGTGACGGTTGTACGAGCTTCAGGTTGGGTTTGGGAAATTCGTCGTCCATCGAATTGTCATCATGTAAGGAAGACGGTCAACGGAGGATGCTCCGGCCGTAACTCTCGATGAATGGTTTTTGAGTGTCTTTCAGCGGTCGACTCGAGGCTTTGATGCTCTTGAGCAGGTATGATGACGCTGGCGCTAGTAAATAGGACTGAATTCAGCTGCTACTGCTACCGGAATATGCCACGTAGCTTGCTTTGAGACATTGACGAGTAGAAAAGCCGTTGGCTCAGCTGGACGTTTTGCAGCTCGAGTCTACGGGCTCTGGATGGATTGCACATTCATTTGTAAGTAGCTGAAAATCAGCCCCAAGAAGTCGGCCTCACTGCCTTAATCATGCCAGGCCTTGAGATAGGTGGTCCATCGTGTCGAGGCGGTTTGAAAGAATGCCTTCAATGTCCTTGTTAGCGGTTTTCCGCGCCTTCAGCATGAAAGACTGAGTATGATGGTCACCTGCCCCTAGCCCCCTTTCCTCTAATTTGCGCAACTTTGCGGTGGTGATAGAGGTAGCAGAACTACTGCTCATTTTCACCTTACCCTTCATTTGTCCTACGCTTGGAGTGCACTTATCCATTCTTAACAAAGCCATGATGTCTTCTACGCGATGGGCACGAGAAGAAATGCGTACAAATCGGAAGTTTTCCTTTAGAATATCTAGGGCCGGCCTTGAAACATTTCTTGCTCTAAATCTGCGTCGTCACGGCCTCAAGCGACTTTGTAACAATTTCTTAATGAGCTAGTCGAAGGCTTTCCCTAGGACTGCTTTAGAGGAGATTCGAGGGTGGTAAGGGGTGCTGGACTGGCCTTTATGAATGACTCAACTCTAAGCTTTAGTCTGCCTAGACGTAGATATCAGTGGAGGCGTACGACAGCCCGAGTTCCACCAGATATTGAGATAGTGGCGCATATATGGGCCACATCCCAAAAGCACGCCATCGCGAACCTATCCAGACGTCTCTGCGAGACTACCAAGACTACCTACCCCACGCGGAGCTGACTCCGATGAGTGTGGCCCAGAGCTCAGACCAACATACATTCATTCTGAGACCGTCCACCCGGATGGGTTAGACGCAACGGTTGGCGGCATGGCGTGCGCTGTGCGTCATGCCGTTGAGAAACAAGTGTCCCCTTCAGTGTTGAGACTTGGTTCTCAAGACGACGACATTCCTTGCCTTCAAAGTTCTATGAAGCGGTGAGCTCTACGCAGGATCACAAGGATCGAGACTGCCTAATTTTGCTGTGCTATAGCGACACTTTATAGCTAGTATTGTCGTTCTCGTCGTTGTGATCGCTGTCGTTATCATCGTCTCTCGTCGTCGTCTACTGTGGTCCCTGGTCGGAGTAACTTAGCACACGGGAAATATAGTATCTCTAGCACAGGAAAAATAGGCAGTCTCCGGATGCACCACGTTGTGGAAGAATACGGCGCGAGGTATCCGAGAATCTCTCTCTATTCGAGTAGCCAAATGGTCTACCTATCTACAAACCTCCCCACACCCATAGAGCCGCCAGAAGGCGTACCCCCTTTCTCTCAGCCCCAGCCATTGTGCCATAACCGCAAGAGATGGATCGGCTAGAAAACCAGGAAAGAAAAGATGTTGAAGTTCTTTTGTTTCCCCGTTAACGCCAATGTAGATGCTTTGTTTGTTTGCCCCTTTCGAACATTCCGAAGGGTATCTCTCATAATGCATTCGCTCTTTTTTCAGAGTCGGAAAAAAAGGAAAAGGAAAATTCAAAAAGATGTCGCAACAGGATATGCTCCTGTTGTTTCCCGCTCGTTTGTCTTTGTTGAAAGACGCCACCGCTCCCGTTTGACCATAATTTTTGGAGAACACCTGGTGAAAAAAGAAAACCCTACCCCATAAGACCTCGTGTTGCCTTTACCCGCAAAGGCTTAAAACCGGGATTCGTTGAGAACCGTACGCCATGTTTGAGTACCTGTCCGCATGAATATCAAAATTATTATAAACGTCTAGGTCGTTGCAATGCAGGAAGCTTGTTGAAGGAATCCTGCTCGGTCCAGCGCTGCCATGATGGCGCGTCACCTCAAGCCGCTTAGAACTTGAGAGCCTTAGGCTGCTCCCAGGTGAAGGTCTGGTTGGTGCCGAAGTGGCCGTTCTTGGCGGTCTGGAGGTAGATGGGGCGGTCCAGAGAGAGCTCGCGGACAATGACACCGGGGCGGAGGTCAAAGTTGTTGCGGATGATCTGGACGAGCTCGTCGGAGGTCTTCTCAGAGGTGCCGTAGGTGTCGACGTAGATGGAGAGGGGCTCAGCAACACCAATGGCGTAGGAGAGCTGGACGAGGGCACGGCGGGCGAGGCCGGCAGCGACGAGGGACTTGGCGATCCAGCGGCCGACGTAGGCAGCAGAACGGTCGACCTTGGAGAAGTCCTTGCCGGAGAAAGCACCACCACCGTGGGCACCCCAGCCACCGTAGGTGTCGACAATGATCTTGCGGCCGGTCAGACCGGCGTCACCCTGGGGACCACCGATGATGAAGAGGCCAGAGGGCTGGATCTGTGGAAGGGTTAGCAGCTGCAGTTGAAACAAGCGACTGAACGTTACTCACGTGGTAGATGGTCTTGTCATCAAGGTACTTCTCGGGGATGACCTTCTGGATGATCTTCTCCTTGATCTCCTTGCGGAGCTGCTCAGTGGTGATCTGCTCAGAGTGCTGGGCAGAGACGACGACGGTGTCAACACGGAGGGGGATAACGGCACCGTTGTCGTGCTTGTACTCAATGGTGACCTGAGTCTTGGTGTCGGGGCGGAGCCAGGGGAGGGAGCCGTCGCGGCGGGCAGCAGACATGGCAGCGTTGAGCTTGTGGGCGAAGAGGAGGGTGAGGGGGAAGAGCTCAGGGGTCTCGTCGGTGGCGTAGCCGAACATGATACCCTGGTCACCAGCACCGAGCTGCTCGAGGGCCTGCTCGTAGTGGAGACCCTGGGCGATATCGGGAGACTGCTCCTCAATGGCGACGAGGAGGTTGAGGGTCTTGTAGTCGAAGCCCTTGGAGGAGTCATCGTAGCCGATGTCCTGGACGGCCTTGCGGACGACCTTCTGGTAGTCGAGCTTGGCCTTGGTGGTGATCTCACCGAAGACCATGATCATACCGGTCTTGGTGGCAGTCTCGCAAGCGACCTTGGAGAGGGGGTCCTCAGCCAAGCAGGCATCGAGGATGGCATCGGAAACCTGATCGGCGATCTTGTCGGGGTGACCCTCACCGACGGACTCGGACTACACCGGAAAGGTTAACCTGGGATCGGAGATTTTCTCATCCCAGACCGCCTCGGCAGTTTGTTGGGAAGCGCGGAGAGATGCTTACGGTGAAGAGGAAGGTGCCCTCGTTGTAGTGGCGGCCAGTGCCGTTGACTCCGTTGGCAGACATTGTGATTGTAGCTTTGGGGGGTTTGGGAAAGGATGAGGTGAAGAAATGGGTGGAAGATGTCGTGAGGGATAGGTTCGGTACGGTGAAAATATACCGACGCGGGGCACCGAGGGGCTCTGAAGATAGCAGGAAAAGAGCTACTTCTGGGTTGAGGGGTTAGCTTTCGTGGTTGCTATAGTGGAGCAAAAGCAATCACAGCCCGGAAAGCTCAATGGTTGCCTTGCAGAGATCAATTGGCTTACCTAGAAGATAATGGACGAGGTGAAGTTGACGAGTGTAGTGAGGGAAAGGAGATCAAAAAAACAGGAGTGGAAGATGTGGCCGTTCGGGTTTTAAAAGAAGAGTGCGCACCTTGGGACGGTTGGGAAGAAATTCTCGCTCTCCCCTCTGCCTCTGTCAAAAGCTCAAGCGGATTTGACGCACTATTCGTGGGAGACCTGCACCGAGAGCCGGAGGAGAGGCAAGGTACTTTGTGGCGCATACAAGGCGAGCAGGAGGGGCATGTACTGCATCCCGCCGACCCCTCCATCCCTATGTACCAGCCCTGTCGAAAGCCATGTCGAGGGGGGACCCAAAATTCTCCAGATTGCGCCATCCTCACGACTTTCTCCCTTGACCGCCTTCCAGCAATTCACTTGCCCCTCTTGAGGCCACCTAACAATGCCAATAGACCGCTGCAAGAGCCAGTAACAGTCACCAACTTGGGGGTGGAAGGGAAGTGGTGTCGAGGTCCTCCACCACGTAGCAGCGTGTCCGGGGCCGGCCCAGCCTCCATCGTCGGATTTACACAGTGACTGGGATGCACACCTCAACGCCGTCCCTCATCCTCGTTTGCCCGAAGGAGCTCGGGCTTCCCAATTGCTCAAGTGTTTCGTTTTTCTACTGCTCTCGTCTATCAAGGTTTGCTTGCCTGTCCTTTCCGTGCCGCCTCAAGCTCGCCTCCAGCTGAAGAACCCATCGCGCACTTGCTCTGTTCAATCACGGAGTTGAAACCCTCTGGAACTCTATTGTCTTTTTGACTCGCCCGGTCTCGCCCTGTCACCAATGCATTGTCTGACAACCTGTTGCAGAGTCTCTGGGTCAGCAATTAGTCCAACTGCGCCGCTTCCTCTGCGCCATAGATACACACACAAAGATCCCTTTCCTGAGGGAAAAGGAAATCCGTTTTCGCCCCCAGATATGCAACGGCACGCGCCGGATGGCAGGCAACACTCCAGCGTCATACAGTACTAATTGACGCAAGGTTAAGTCCCTTCCTTCAACCTGTTGGCCGTTGACTCCCTCGGTGCATCTCTCCTGCAGGACTCGCAGAACTCGCCTTCCGAGAGAACTGCGATTTTGCGCCCCCATCTTCTCGGCCATCCCTCTGATACATCAACGTGTGTACCTCACCCGCGCATGCTTTGGCAGCAGGGGTGTAGAGGGACTTGTCGACATTGTTGAATCGTCAGACAACTGAGAAACCCCTGTCGAAACGGAGCTAAGCCTGACGCAGAGCTCTACTGTAGCAAATCCTTAATCTGGGTGGTGAGAATGTGCCCCTCTCGCGCCTCACACGTGCGAACGGCATTGGACCGAAATTCCGCAGCAAGCCGTGTGGCCGCCCATTGTGCTCTGAGTGGGCGACCGGCGAGCAACGAGGGGGAAAAGAGAGGGAAAAAAAAAAAAAGAGAAGGCCAGCTGCAGTCAGTCACCAGTCAGGTACCTAGTCAAATGCCAGCCTTATCGCAAGCTATCAATCAGGAAAAAATTTCCCCTCCATCACCCAGGACCCCGGCCACCGATTACAGACTGCATACGACATTCTTGTGCTTCAATCACGTCGTACAAGCCACGGTCTTTGCGTCTAGCCTTCACTGCCTTACCTTATACCAAGTTGACCGACTCGAGGTGGCGCGCGCGAACGGCCGATCACCGCGACCCTTGACGCGCGCCCGTTCCTGCATGGCGGGGTAATCCATAGAAAAATTGCCCTCCTCCAAAACGTCCGACAGTGACTTTTTTTTTTGGCCGATCCTTGAATCAGCATCAAACTTGTGCAGAGAACCGGACAGTCAGCAAACTCTCTCCCACTCCCGTCCCTCCCGCTGTGCCTGAACTATCTTTCCCTTGCATTCCCGCCCGCTATCCCATCAATCTCTCCGTCTACCACACCCTTACACGCCATAATGAGCAAGTACGGCGTGATGGTCATGGGCCCCGCCGGGGCCGGCAAGGTGAGTTCGCTTCATCCCAAACACGTCCCTCTCCATACCTTACCTGGAGCACGCTCCGTGCCGAGTCTCGGTCTCAGCCACGGAGCTACCTCCGTCCCCGGCTGTTACAGGCCGTCGACTGAGCCTCCTCTCCAGGCCGATTCCGACCCCGATAGCTTATGCTGACGCCGTTCCCTCCCAGTCCACCTTCTGCGCCTCCCTCATCACCCATCTGAACCTCAACCGCCGCTCCGCCTTCTACGTCAACCTCGACCCGGCCGCCGAGTCCTTCGAGCACGCTCCAGACCTCGACATCAAGGACCTCATCTCCCTCCACGATGCCATGGAAGAGGTCGGCCTGGGCCCCAACGGCGGCCTCATATATTGCTTCGAGTTCCTCATGGAGAACCTCGATTTCCTCACTGAGGCCCTCGACAACCTGACAGAGGAGTACCTCATCATCTTCGACATGCCCGGCCAGATCGAGCTCTACACCCACATCCCCATCCTGCCCGCCCTCGCCCGCTTCCTCTCCCAGCCGGGCTCCCTCGACATCCGCCTCTGCGCCGCCTACCTCCTCGAGGCCACCTTCGTCGTGGACCGCGCAAAGTTCTTCGCCGGCACCTTGAGCGCCATGTCCGCCATGATCATGCTTGAGATCCCCCACCTCAACGTGCTGTCCAAGATGGACCTCGTCAAGGACCAGGTGCGCAAGAAGGACCTCAAGCGCTTCCTGACGCCCGGCTCTGACCTGCTCGACGACGACCCCGTCGCGGCGGCCTCGGGCGAGCTCGACGACGGGAGGGGCGAGGTCCACGACCGCGACCTCGTCATGCGGGGCAAGAGCTTCCAGAGGCTGAACAAGGCCGTGGCCGGGCTGATTGAGAGCTTCAGCATGGTCAACTACCTCAAGCTGGACGTCACGGACGAGGATAGCGTGGGCGCCATTCTCAGCTACATTGACGATATCATCCAGTACCACGAAGCGCAAGAGCCCAAGGAAATGCACGACGATGAGTACGAGCCTCAGGAGGACAACGACGAATAAGGATCATGTGTGTTTGGGGCATTTTTTGGTCATGGAGAAAATATACCATAAGAGGAGGGGAGACGGGTCGAGAGGCGAGACAGGTCGCGACGTAGTAAAGGGACTTGGCTGCTTGCATAGCGCTGGCGTTGGTATTGATTTACATTGACTCATTCATAATCGTATCCGTCTGGCAAGTGGGCCAGACGTTGCTCCTCTGTAATCCTGTATCGCATGTGCCGTCGTCCTCGGCTGCGATCATGCTGCTTCGTCTCTTCGTGCGGGGGGCCCTGTATACCCAATCTGGAGTATCCTCCCAAAGTGACTTCCATGACACGCCATCTCCACTGTCGTAGACTCTGCAAGACAGCCTGGACGCGTATCGTCTTTCCAACATACTCTGCACAAAACCCTTCCTACCGCGACACCATCTCCCCATTCACCGGAATTTCCTCCCTTGAGACTGCGTCTCCTCCTCGTATCTCTTATACTCCGAAATCCAGACGTCCTTCACCGCGGCCGCGAAGCCGACAACCTTGCCGCCAACGACGACCGCGTCCCTGGCCGTCTCCCAGACGCCCCTCTGCACGACGGCGGCCAGCACGGCGACGACGGCGCCCCAGAAGGCCACCCTGAGCACCAGCGCCGTCCAGAAGGCGACGATGCGGCGGATCCAGTTGAGCACGACGACCGTCGCGGCCAGCAGCATCAGCAGGATGCCGAACGACACCAGCTCGGGGGATTCTTGCAAGTAGGCGAGGGTCGCGTCGACAGCCGGGGCGACGTAGGGGTAGAGCGTGTCGAAGGCGCGGCAGGCGGCGAGGACGGCGTGTTGGCGCGCGACTTGGAGCGGCGAGGAGGGGTGGAGGGCGTTTTTGTGGATGAAGTCGACGGCCTCTGGGGGCAGGAGGGAGCGGAGGACGAAGTTTGCAACTGAGGGCTCGGCCATTTTGGACATTTGTCGCGGGTGTGTCTGGATGCGTTGACGGGAGATCGGTGGGGTCGTTGCTGCTGCTGTCGTGGTGCTTTGTTGTTGTTTTTCCCTCTCTCTCCCCTATCGCGAAGTTGGGTGTGTATGATTTTCTTTTTTTTCTTTTCCTTCTTTGGATTGTAGCTGCGTATTGCTATGACTTTGCTGGCGGTTGGCTATCCTTTTGCAAATAAGGAGGTGTGAGCCTTTATTTGAACAGCAAGGCTGCCTGTGAACAGATTGCTCTTGTCTTCGTAGCAGACTTGGCGCAGCAGCAGTACAAGCAAAAGCAAAAGCAAAAATGTCGCGGTATGCGGGTGTGAGGTTGTAGCCGCGCGCAGGAAGAACAGGACCCTTGGAGCACGAGCCTGTTGGCGATATGTGGTGTAGCCCGGTCGGGGTAGCAGTGGTTGTCGTGTTATTTTCAGTGGGGAACAATAACGGTGGCTGTCTTTGTCTGATGGTGTCCCGGACATGTGGGTTGGTTGGTAGGCAGCTGAAAGGATTGGATGGGATTGCATTGGCTACTTGCACCTCCTCCGATTTAACAATAAGAAGACAAAAAGAAGGCAATACCAGATAAGCAACCCATTCATCACATAGGGGAGCAACTAGACTGGTTTATAGGCTTGAACCAATATGCCTTGTAAACAAAACAGCGACAAACTCGTCACGTTGCACGCAGACAGAAACTTTCATATGTCATGTTGATGGGCTTGTGCTTAAGCTATGTCCTAGCTTCAGCTTCGGCTTCGACCGTACGATAATAATCCCAGTCTCCTCCCCAGGCTCGATGCTCCATCTTAC
This sequence comes from Colletotrichum chrysophilum, assembly GCF_026319265.1. NCBI lineage: Eukaryota > Fungi > Ascomycota > Sordariomycetes > Glomerellales > Glomerellaceae > Colletotrichum > Colletotrichum chrysophilum. The sequence goes on along the minus strand of NW_026517313.1, from coordinate 129,258 downwards.
ATCGAAGCCAAGAGAGTGTATCGACGCCGGCAAGAGGCTTCTGCGGCACATCTTGAAGATGTCTCTGAGTACCGAAACATCACTCGCTGTCTAGCACATGCTTCTTCTGTATTCGCCCTTCTCCGCACGGGTCTCGGATCCATCGCCTCTTCCCCAATACATTCCCAGAGACCTCGAAAGTCGTAGTAGCACCATGCATCATCACATGTGAAGACGTCATCTAACTTCCGGCAGAAAACTGCCAAAACATGAATTGCAAATTGCGCTGTTGTCGATGACAGTCGCCCACACCAAATCTTGATACACGTTCCCAGCACTGGTGTTCAACCCCTCAGCCATAGACTGTCTCTTAAACAAAGGAAATGTGTGTGTGTCGCCATCTGTGATGGAAAATGGGGTACAAGAAGAGAAAATATGGCTTATGCACAGCCGTGAGAGAGATGGAGATAAAAAAAAAAAGTACAAGAAGGGTATCGAATCTAGGAAAACGGAATCGTGTCAATCAGCGCCGAGTGTGGAAGCATCCACCACACAGGCAACCCCTTCTCAACCGCAGCCTCCCGCCTTTTTTCATTTGACATTATCAGTTATTCGTTTTGACGCGCCAAATGTCAATGTCCTGACCAAGTCACTGTAGCCGCGCCATGCGGCCCTACCGCTGTGTGGTTACCCAGATACCCCAAACAGTGTTTGAACAAAAGAAGACCCCCCTCATGAAGTTTCACCCATGCCCTCCAAAATCTTGCGCGCCGTGTCGAGGCGCCTCCTGTACATCCGGCTCTCTGCCGATGCCTTGCCAGACTCACTCAAACCGAGGACGCAACGTCCCAGGCTTGCCACAAAGCGTTCGACCAAAATCTGGTCCTCCTTGGCGAGCTGATTCATAGGCGCAAGCTGGTCCGGTCCTCCAACGCTCTCCTTGTCGCAGATGCTGGCCGTCTCGCTCATGATAGCATCCGAAATGGTTCGCAGTTCCAGTTCGGGAGAGCCCTGTGGCGTGAGGACCCCACCAACGCTGACACGGGCCTTGCCAACCAACGGGAAGCTTCGATTAGTCCCAGTTGAGTCGAAAGACGCAGTCGATGGCCGGTGACCCATCGTGGCCTGAGTGCTCATGGGGCGACGGTAAGCGATAGAGCCCGCGCGCGCCCTGGTTCGCATCTGTTCAAGCACATCGCCGCCGTTGATGCTACCCACAACAGATCGTTTGGCAGTTGGGGGGCTCTCTGTACGCTCGCTGATAGGGCTCACACTTGGAGGTGTGAGAACGCCTTGTCTCACGTCTTCCTCATTACCACTGGCGCTGACTCGACTGGCTCGGCCTGAGTTGGCCGTCGCGAAGGAATCCATGGTCGATGTCGTGTCGCCGCTGCCTCGCCTGTTGTGGAGCTTGGGCCGGATCGACTCGTCGGAGGTTATGGGTCCACGGGTAGTTTCGACAGAGTCCTCAGAACTGAAACTTCCGCGGCGGCTTCCCTGTCGGGCCATCCGTTGTTGGCTGATAGTGCCCATGGCGCTGTGGAGGAAGAAGTGCTCGTAGTCGAATGCATCCTCTCGGTCTTCATGTGACACAGGAGTTTGGTAGGTGTCGTGGTACAGAGAGTCTCCACTCTCACTCTCATATCCGTCTTCTTCCTGTACCTGCACACTGTCCTCAAAGCCATCCTCGGTATGCATATCGGAAATGTCATCGTCAGGCTCGACGTGGGCGTTCGCTTCCATCGCATCGAGGGCCTTCTGGCGCTCCTCTTGGCGAACCGCCTCTTGCGCCGCTTCGTAGTCTCCAACAACCGACTTATCATCCCTGATTGGAAGCTCCTCTGGGGTGTCCTCGAGGGTGTTCTCAATCGGACCCTCAAGAGGCCCCTCGAGGGTCGCCTCTGTCTCTTTCGTCTGTATCTCGCCGTTGACGCTAGGCGCGTGTTCTTCATGCCATGGAGCCAATTCCGACGTCGCAGTGAGTGGCTCGGTCGGAGACTGCTTTTGAGAACCGGCATACCATTGGTCAACCTGGGCATGAGTAAAGGGACTGGGGGTTCGCAAGCTCTGAAGGCTGCGTCGGCGCATGGTATCCACCCGTGCCTGTTCTCTCAAGGATGAAATCTTGCCTTTAAGATCCAGCACTTGATCCTTCAGATCGCGCATTTGCGCTGCCGACGCAGAGCGTGTCAATGGTGGCTTCGTGGGGCCACCCAGAGCAGGACCTAAAAGACTGTCTCGCTTGGTGGTGCTATCGCTTCCGGAATGGAATTCCGTGGATACCTCATCCTCACCTAGAGTGTCTAAGCCAATTTCCTGAGCCGCCTTGTAACGCGGCTGATTGTCCCGCCCAGAGTTCAAGCGCTCAAGCGTAGCCGCATCATGGGTGATCTTGCGCGTAGAAATAGGCTGCCGATAACCTCCAGCAGCACCCATTGCACTGGCAGACCTCCTCGGGACAGCACCAGAGTTCACCAACTCGGTGTTGATGGAGGAATCGCTCATCATTCGGGCGTGCCCATGCGCAGAGCTCGGGGATGTCGCGGAAGAAGTAGATCGCATCATCGGCGGGGACGGTGTGGAGCCGGTGCCGTCGAATGAAGACATCGAGGGTGTTGAGATGCTCAACGAGCTTCGTGCTCTCGACAGATTACCCTCCATCGTCTATCTGTGTTAGTCGAGCCCGATCAATGCTCGCGAGGGCACTTACAGTGAGTCTACGCTTGGCATTTGCAAGAATCTGCTCAGCCCTTCGGCTTATCAATGCGGTTGAGTACCTATTTGGATCATTAAGAGATGTCCTTGTAGGTTGAGAGATGGCATGGGCCTTGTGAACGGACACATCATCTGTGTACGACTCCGCGACGCTCTCCTCATCGTCGCCTTGGAAGTTACTATCATCTACGCTGATAGCGTCGTCAAAGTCGGCGAACACGTTGTGGTCTTGTGTAGTAGTGATCGTGCTCGTGGACTCGACCGAGGATCGTCGCTCGTGCGCGCGCGCCCGCTGCTTGATGCTCTCGTACGCTTTCGTCGGCGAGGGGAATCGCTCGTCGGGAATCCGGCTGACGCGCCCTGTCCAGATCATAGAGGATGGACGCGAGGTCTTACCCGGCGTGCTCTCGGCCTCAGTTACCTCCCCGATATCTGACAGCATGGTACCGTTGCCATAGATGATTGGTGTCGCGGGGGTAATGGGGCCGGCGACGTATGCACTCGGAGGGAATTGGAATTGCATGTTCAAGTCGACAGCTTGCGAGTTCTTCCACATCATCAGAGGCGAATGCGACCGGTCGGGGGAAGAAGGGCAATCATAGTCGGGAAGAATCATGTCCGGGTTTGTTAAAGTAGGAGAGGCGGGCTGCGGGGGGTACGACGAGGTGGAGCTTGAATGAGCATGGCCGCTGTGAGCGGGAGCGTGAATAGCTTGCGTCGCCATGATTGCGGACTGGGTTGGCCAAGTTTTGCAAGCGATTCAGGTCCCGTGGTGTAGCCTCCCGCGCGTCGGTTTACCTGGATCGCGGGCGTTGATTGTCGTTACAGTGGCCGTGGAGTCGTGGGACGGGAAACGAATCAGACGCCAACCAACAGGGCGGGCTGACTGTAATTAACCGACGAGTCCTTCCTTCGTGGCGCACGCAACTCAATGGAGTGATTATTCTTGGTATACGAACTCCGGATGAGACGAATGCATTTGAGCAAAGTTTCGGGCAAGGTTCAACCGATCCCCCAAAGTCCAGCCAGGTCCGTGGGCCGTCCGGTCGTGGATTCGGATGGAACAAGACTGATCGGGTTTCCGTTTCCTCGGGGATAACTGCAGATGTCAAGTTTGCTGCAGTGCCAGCAGTTGGAACTAAAAACGCTCCAAGCCCGTCGCGGAAGATGACGGGCAGACAGGCTCAAAGGCAACGTGCAGATGTCGAGTAAAATGGGCGGAGATCGAGTCGTTTGGCAGGGCCAAGTAAGTAGGTCCGGGGCCCGATTTTAGATATGCGAAATAGTGGTGTCGTAGATATGCTGGGCGCTCCAGGTGGAAGGCGGATTAACGACGATAAGACCGTTTGCAGTAGCAAAGACGTCGTTCGTTGGGGGTTGGGGCGTATGCATGCGCAAAGCAAGCACAAACGAGCTGCCGGGTTCGGGGAGGCGGCCGGATTGAGAAGCTTTCGGTGTTGCTCAGCGCTCGATCGAGGATTCGATTCCCAGGAAACAAACGGCCAGGCACGGTTGACGTCGACGAATCTGGCGAATGGCCCCTTCTTTCCCTCCTCTTTTGAATTGTTCCAAGGTAGGTGACTGCTGTCTGGCTGGCTGCGTTGCGACGGCCACGAGTTTAAGGGGTTGCAGCTGGCGGTGGAGGACGCGGAGAGGCAACGGGATCCAGCAAGATGTCTAAAATGACCTGGTTACACGACCAATCAAGACAGGAAGGAGGCCGTGAGACATGCAGCCGGCGGCTTTGGAGGCTGTTCTTGTCTCTCGCTGAGGTGCAGTAGCAGCAGCGAGGAGCGACGCAACTGCACAAACCGCAAACCAAAGCGCAGGCGAGAAATACGAACAGAAAATTGACAAGCAGGTGAATGTGTGAAAGGGTGAAGTTGGTGGTGGACAGACGATTGTTCCCGGGTTGCTTTCGCAAGCTGATCTCGGCTGGCGGCCCTGGGCCAGGAAGATAAGATGACAGGCTGCGGGAGATGAGCAGCCCAGGGTTCGAGGGCACAAGTCGCCGGTGAAGAGTACAGGATGAGCGAGTGCAGGACCGCAGAAGGGCTCGAGAGCTGCAGACGTTGGAGACCTGCGGCGGCAGTTGAAGGTGCAGATGTATCCGTACCTTAACGCGTGGAGGAGTATGAAGGTAGGTAGGTAGGTAAGGTACCTTGCTTTGGTGAGTCCCGTCGGGTTGGTGGGAGATAATAGGTGGGAGCGGACGGGCGTGACAGACAGACGGACTTGACGCTTGACGGAGGTGATTGGCGAAGGCTAGACCACGCCGGAAAGACCGCGAAAAGTGTTCGTGGGTGCGCAAGTGCAAGTTCAAGTGCGATGGGTGACTGCCGAGAAGGCTCTCTGACTTTGGGAAGGATCGACGGAAGGCCGATTGAATAAGGCAAGTGATGAATGACACGACAGGACCCGACACGCACGGCTCAAGCAGCAGCAAATCGACAGTTGAGCACTTATTCGTACTGCGGTGCGGTGCGGTACCTAAGGTACCTTACAACGAAAGACGTTCCCTGCGTGTCGAAAGGGGCTCTTCTTTCGCGTGTTATGCCCAGGTCGCGTACCGCCGTGCCGCACATGCAGGTAAAGGTACCCGTGTCGTTGCCTATGCACGCTTTTGATAGCATTAATATCTAGTAGGCTGTAAGGAGTTTCTCTGTCGTGTCTGTCCCTCTCTCTCTCTCTTTCTCTCGCTTCATCAAGTCATCATCTTCGTGCCGTTGGTTATTAATTCCCAGGTTCCCTCCCCGTAGGCTCGACAGGCATTCCCCATGTCTGGCAACCCTTTCCGTTCGTAAAATTTTCAAATTTCTCGCTCCAATCCAAAAGCAAGAGTCCTTGTTCGCGGATCCTGGTTCTGGGCCGGTCCCCCCTGGACGGCACCCTTGGCTGCAGTGGCTTGCTGCATGGTTGCGCACATGGAGGGGGGACCTAGGGCCCGTCCTTCTGCTGCTGCAGGGCAGTTGCTGAGAAGTGAGGGCAGCCACCACCAATGCAAGACGATATCATTGCATGGGTTGAGTGAGTGTTCTGGGTTCCTGAGCAGTCTAGTCTGCGTTGGGCCAAGCGGCAGCCCGCCGTAGAGCGTGGTGTTTCTTTCTGCAAGCCCTGGGCATCGGAGCCTCTGCCCTGCATGCACCATCCTCCAAGGACTTGTTTGAGAGCTGCCCTGATTGGACCCCAAGCTCGAAGCTAATTAAAAGCAGAGCCCCGGTTCAAGTGTTCCTCGAGCATTGGCCAGCGGGTGTGCTCCGCGCCGGGAGTACAGCTCCAGCGACGGGCTTCATTGGGGGGAGACGAAAGAAACCGTTCCAAGTTCCAACCAAAGTCGGTGCAGCCTTGAATTGAATCTCATCGGAGGCGTGGCGCGCCCGAATTCAGCGGCAACCCGTCATTTCCAACGCCTCTCCCTCAAAGAACACTTCTCAGCTCTCAGCTCTCAGCACGACGCGTGCACTGGACGCTCGCACGGTGGAGTCTTAGCATCTCTTGTAAGGCGGATTTCGGCAATTGGCCAGCCTTCCGCATGCAGACCCTGATGGACCTCACGATTCCCAGGGCAGCTTGCAGCAAGACCCAACACTGCATCACTTCAGTGGGCGCCCCCAATTTCGCTGGACGTTCTCACGGAAACACTACACTGATCGAGCAGGTATCCATACGTAGCCACACTGAACGCCTTGATCCGTGGCCAATGTGCCATCCACAGCTCCGCGGCCGTCACCAATCAATCTCATTCTCGAGACGAACACGTCTGACCAAGGTGGTGGCCTGGCACGGTAACTTTGGGGATAAGCTTCAACGCAACCTCGCCCGTGACTTGTGGAGATGGGCAGAAGTGCTCTCGGCCCTTTGTTCAACGTGGACGCTGCACTACGCACGCTCTGCAGACTAACCGCTCTCAACTCAACGACCACAGCAATCCAAGAGGTGGCCGCATGTGACTAACTGACGGACTACTCGTGGCCAGCGAGCGGGCGCCGCGTGGAGTCGTGGCAGTCGACTTCACAAGTGTTAGGTAGGTTCCCAGCAGTCTGGAGCTGCGACTGTACACATTCATCCAAATACCCAGCCATTGGTGGAGCTACAATTCAATAAAACCACCATCAACGGCGCAACCGAGACGAAGTGCCCGAGCCTTCTGGAATGCTTCGCAATTTGCAGCTCCTTCGCAGACGTGCCGCCTCGTTGCTGTCCTCGGTACCACCGTCGCTTGCGGTCGTCTCTTGGATGCACTGTGTTGCATTCAACCCTGGCGGAATTTGCCTGTAACGCGCCTAGGCCCAGACAAGCGCCAGAGACACCAGTCACTAATCGCAATTCGTCATTCGCATGAGCAAAGGACTTGTTGAACTCTGAGGACAATTCGAGATACGAATGTCACCTTACGAACTCACATTCTTGGCCTGCCGTTCCCCCAATCCCCAATCACTCATCCGATGACGCTGTGCGGTGTCAATCTGCTACAGACTACCAGAATTGGCTCTTAACTCCTTGACTATACCCATTAGCACCTCGTTTATCTGGTCATTTTCTGCTCCTCGCATTGATTTGCGATGCCGAACCAATCTACGCATGCAATCGGATGCGATCTCACGATTTCCACCCAAACGGCGCCATCCTTGCAATGCTCAAACTGTTGGACAATGCCAGTGTGGGCGCACCCTCCCGGCCCGACGTGGGGAAATGTGAGAAATCTCAGGATGAAGCGCGCGCGAACACCGTCCCGAAACAGGCTCTCGTCCCATCCGCGCAGTCCCAGAAATGTCCGTCTTTCAGTCACGGATTGATCGTCCTCTGATCCCGCAGAAGCGATGCCGCGTTGACGCACAAAAGATCGCGACGTCGTTATGTCTTCCAGCACATCAAAGGCACGCGCCGGCGGTTGCGGCTTGCGCCCGGATCTCGTCGCCTATCTCGTTTGGTCTTGGTCTTTGCCTTGGCTGAGCCCCTTCTTATTTAAAGGTCTTGTTATTCTCCGAACTCGGTCCGGCCTGTAGTTCGCAAAGTGCAGCAGTCTGCCTTCTGGAACCCCATTGCTGGATCTCTCGGTAAATGATCGGGTCGTGAAATCAGCCTTCGCGGGCTATTTGGCGAACCTGCTCCTGTACACATGAGCCTTGGACAACTCCCTTCGGATTCATCGTCTGCAAGCCTGTAGGCAACAAGAGAGTGTCAGCCCGCTTGATTGTGGCTCGGTTGCGTCTCAGACCAGACATCATCACCCCCGACAGTCGATTCCGCATAGTGCTGCATGGAATAAGCATTCCGTATCTCTACTCATGACACGATTTCTAACTCGGTTCCCTCATGCAAACCCGACGGATCTCAATGCAAAACAGCAATCCCTCTGACAACGACACAAACGACTGTGCGTGTCTTGCTCTATGTTGAAATATCTCCGGCTAACCCATGTCTTGTATGCTTTTTCTTTGATTTTCGCCCGTAATGCAAGCCTCAGTGATCCTCCCGTATGACAAACGAGGTATAAACAATCAAAATGCCTTTTTTGTCCAAACCGTGTAACTTTTTTCTACGCAATATTGTCTTCCCTTGCGGGATCTTCTGGTGTAATTCCAAAATTCTCAAATCTAACCTTCGGTGAAGGCCTCGCTTCTGGCTTGCGCGGTGCTTGCGTCCTCGCTGCCGTTGTCCTTGGTCGTCGGGCGGTTGGCGATGAGGCGCTGCAGCAAAATCAGTAAACTCGCTTGATCTGTATCGGGCGGGGCAGCCACTTACGACCAGGTTTCTCAGCAGGCAGGCGATCGTAACCTTACCGACGGAGGGGACGTAGATGGCGGCCTTCTCCTTGACTGTGGGGGCATCGAAGTTGCGGAACGAGGAGAAGTTGATGCACACGGCACCCTCGCGGATGAGATCCGTGCTGATCTTGTACTTCTCGGCGGGGACGCCGCCGATGATGACATCGCTGATGGGGAGAACCTCCTCGAGGCCCCAACCCTCCTTGTTGGTGACCTGGTGGCGCGGCTGCTTGATACCCTGGCCACGGGTGAAGAGCTGGACGCCGGTGATGTCGACGGAGTAGACGGTGGCGCCATCGTTGGCGAGCAGCGCGGCCAGCGGGCGGCCATTGACCTCGGAACGGTTGATGACGGTGATGGTCTTGCCGAAGAGGCGGTTGCCCGGGGCGAGGATGGGGTTGTAGATCTGCAGGTGCTCGAGGATCTTGACGACGGCGAGGGGCGTGCAGGGCAGGATGGACTTGCGCAGGTTCTGGGGCGGGTCGAGGAAGCGGACGTTGTGGTACATGTTGTAGATGTGCTTGTGGCAGAGGCCCTCGACGTCCTTGGCCAGGGAGACGGTCTCCTGGATGTACTTGTCGTGCGTGGGGTTGCCGGGGAAGATGGGGTAGTAGACGATGATGCCGTCGACCTTGTCATCCTCGTTGGCCTCCTGGATCTTCTCCTCGAGCTGCTCCTTGTCGACGCGACGCAGGTCAAAGTTGAAGCCGCTGAAAGGGAAGGCTCTTGTTAGTCACCTTTGCACCTTTCATGTTCTGTGTGTATACGTGTTTTGTGTGTTCTCTCCTGCAAAGACGAAAAGGACCATCTTTGCGGGCAATGGCAGGGCTTGGCCTACTTCTCTACGCAGGTCTTCTGAGACCACTCGGCGTACTGGAGAGCAGCCGGGTCGTCGTTGGCAAGGAAGGCAACGAGGGTGGGCTTGAAGACGCCGCTGCCCTGGACCTTGGCGAGGGTCTCATGAACCTCAGCCAGGAGCTTCTTGGCAATGGTGTCGGCCAGAATGACCTTGCACGTCTTGGGGACTTCGGACGCCATGGCTGAGTCTGGATCTCCGGGAGACTTGAAATGCCTTCATATCGCGTCAGCTAGGGCTCTCTTCCCCATTGTCATTGGTATCACTCACTTCCGTTATCTGGAGGTTGAGTGAGTGCCTATCGGCTTCTATCCCCGGATTAGTACTGCCGTCTTGAAAGCCCCACCATCTTGGACCCCGCGATGCCGCATTATTGGGGTAAGATGAATGAGGAAAGGGGAAACTGACTGCCTAGAAGCGCGGGAGGTCTGCGGATTGAACAGGAAATGAGAGGCACAGATCCAGGATTTGAGGCCAGAAGACAGAATTGGCGCGGTTGAAGTGAGAAAAAAGATGGTTCCGTAAAATGACCGTGAACGGCTATGAGTATTTTGGAGTGGCACTGGCTCCGACTTCGACCTCCAAATTTTTTTTCTCTGCTGGCGCAGGACCCCGCGGCCCCTGCGCTGAAATTTACCCCTCCATAGACTGACCGCCCAATCAGGTCTAGCGCAATGTCACAATTGTTCATTTCCAACTTGAAAATGAAAGGCTATCAAGATTGTTTAGAGATTCTACGATGGTAGATGATATTTGGATAATTCTTTTTACTTCATGTAAATCAGTGATATCATCACAGTACACTCTCAACGTCAAACCTCAAGAAATCCCGGAAAACGAAGGACTAGAAGGAGGCATGCTAATCCTGGACAGTCACCGTCATCGGACATTGGTTCCTCCAGGCCGCGATAAGCCTGATAAGAGACACACCGCTTGCCCAAAGCATATCCCCCACCACCATCTCATCTGAGTAATTATCTCACAGCCTGTCACCGAAAGCCGGCCAGTGAAGTGAAGTTAGTATCAGTTGACGAAAAAGTTTTGAAGCCTTCCTGTTGGTGCACTGAAAAGTCCTACCCGCGCCTTCCTACCTCGTCTATTCTAGATCATCAGATGGAAGAGATCTGAAGTTTTGTATCTAACCCCTGAAAGCGGCCACCATTTTGAGCAGGTGCGGGGTGTACTTCATAGCCAAGTGCGGGTGCGCATCGCAACTTCTGATTTTGATTCCAACGGCCCAATCTCACTATTCACTTTTTCCCCAACCAACTTCCCTTCTTCAACTACAAAAAACATCAGCAGAGACACAACTTGAACATTTCAGCCATACACTTGCTCTTAGGGCCTTCGAAAAAGACATCATCGCAAACAACACAGTGCCTGAAGAGGCTGGGTATCATGGCAGATTTCAGGAAATTGGCACTAGAGTATGTCCTCAGCGACGACCTCAAGAGACATGCATCGATCACCAAGGAAGCATCTTCAGGTAAGTCCTATCAGACGTTGAGACCCAAGGCCCCTAGACAGGCAGAGTGCTGATCCCTGATTCTAGCAATACAATCAGCACCTAGACCCAGCAATCCTGTGGCGAGATGGGTTGAGTCCATCAGGCCGTGGATGCCCAATGCCAATGCCGACCAAATGGAAGACAGCGAGGATGGAGAGTCAAGTGGCGACATCATTGCCCGCTCCAAAGGTGAAGGCCCTCGTCCCGGTAGTACGCTGTAGGCCAATACTAACCCTGGTTTAGCCCTTGGCTTCCTGGCAGGGACATTGGAACATTTGGACCCCGGCTTTCTGAAGGCAGATCAAGGTGAATGATATTGCTCTTACAATGGGAATCTCCATTGACCAGTCATTGCAGTGAATCTCCTTGTTGCATTCTTTGGCAGCATGTTCAAGGTCGATCACAAAGCAGGCATTATGCCAGCCGCCAAAGCACTCGACCGAACGACCAGTATGAAGGCATTTCAGCCCTCCAAAGGGAACGACATCATTCAGAGTATTTGCAGTCTCGGTGATGACTTCAAAAATCAGGTTGCAGAGACTCGCGCCACGGTGTATGAACTCTTGGACCATCTCGTCACCAACCCCGATGTTGCAAGCGAGTTGCAGTACCAGCACGGCGCTACTACCGGCTTCATAACGGACTTCCTACAGCTTTGCCGCAACGAGAGAGATCCTAAATGCTTGATGATCTGGTTCAAGATCCTCAAGACATTCCTTGCCGACTATTCCCCTGCACAAGAGCTCGTGGACGAGATTTTCGGCATTTTTTCAGCATATTTCCCAATCTCACTGAGAGCATCGCAACATCCATCTGGTATCACCGCAGATGACCTCAAGTCTGCACTGCGAGAATGTTTCTCTGCGCACCATCGGGTCGCAAGCAAGGCGATCCCGTATCTAATTGGAAGGCTCGATCAAGGAGATAGTGTGACTGTGAATGTCAAGGCGAGTAGCCATTTCGGGAGTGCGACCGTGCTAAACTGACAGTGACATAGGTTGATATTCTCAAAACGCTGACCGCCTGCCTGATGAAGTATGAGCATGTCCAGCAAGGAATTACGCCCTTCGTTGAGAAGATCTGGGGCAGTCTGAAGTACGAGGTACGCAACGGAGAAATTGAGGACACGATCAACGCTACGCTCGAGGTCATTCGTACCATTGCCAAGAGACTCTCAGGTGACGAGCTGAGAGACTTCGCCCTGACCGTCCAGCGAGACTGCTTGGAAGACCTCGCCAACCCGATATACACGGCAGCTTCAGGCAAACTGCTTATCAGCGTGCACAGCGCGAAGCCCTCAGCGTTTGCTCTTATGATCGCTCCCTCCATCACCCATGTCAAGGACAATCTTCGTCACACGAAGTCACCCGAACACACCAAAAATCTGTTGATTTTGCTCAATTCTCTCCTTGAATTGAGACAAGCTCTTATCGGTGGCGGGGCGGAACTGTCCGTTGACGACGCAGCTGCTTTCAAGGCAACAGAGCCGATGCTTGCACCCCTCTACAAACAGGCATATCTGCCTCCCTTTCAACAAGCAATCCAAGACGGTGCACAGAAGGAAGAAACCGCCATCGGACAGCAAGCTATCAAGGGTATGGGCCTCATGGTATGCCAGCGCGCCGCTCAGACAGAATTGTCCACACAGCCTATGCTTCCAGAGGCCACTCTGTCCGAGATTTGCGATGATCTAGCAAGTGTGATCCTCAAGGCGCCAGAGAGATACGCTACAGACGAGCTTCAGGCTAATATAGCCGACGAAGCGGTGCTTGCTCTCCAGAAGGCAACCACAGCTTACCCGCCAGCTCTGGAAAAACTGGTCGAGGACAGCTTCAGAGTATGCGAGCCGTATCTTGCTTCTCCTGAGACGTCGGCCACTGGCTTGATCGGAACTCTTGAGCAGATCATTCCTAAGCTAGCTTTCATCAGCTGCTCTCAGGTACCCAGCAAAGCAAACAAGTTCGGCAATTACATCCTTCTACTCGGTGTACTGTTGAAGAACCTGCAGTCTATGCTTGACATCAAGGCACCTCCCCAGGTTTGGTCAGTATTCGCATCTGGGATTCAGATGACGATGAGATACTACAGAGATGCTATCCATGCACTCGTTCCCCGATCCAGCGCCCTCAACTTCAAAGATAAGCGCTTCCACCCCGAGACGTGGGTCAACTATGTAGCAGCTCGATACCCCCAGCTGCCCCGTGTTGATGGCGAGAGTTCCGATTCGGTTGCTGCTGTTGACGCTATGGATGTTGACAGCAAAGAACAACCTCTGGAGAACGCTAGCGATGAGCTCCATGGAGATTTTACTCTGATCAGTTTGTTTGTGGTACGACAACTCTACAGAAGGGCGACGAGGATCGTCAGCTACGCGGATGACACTGAGCTGTCCCTTGAGCTAAGTACCGATTTTGTGAACAAGGACCCTGACGCGCGCAACTTTGAGGACTGTTATCTGCATTATATCAGCACCATGGCCTCCTTTGTCATTCGGGAAATGAATGAACTGGAGCAGACTGCGCTGCTCCTCAATGAAGAGGTTGTAACTCTCTTCCGCGGCGATGACGAATACTTGCACAGCGACCCTACTCATGCACACCCCTGGGCCAATGCTCAGTTGCGAGATGCCATGTTGCGAACTGTCAGCCCAGCAAAATCTTACAGCATGCGCGATCCCCCCAAATTTCCTATTAGTGGCTTCAGTCAAGGCCGTGCTGTTGTACTCTCGTTGGGTATTGTTCAGCCCTTGCATCCCACAGCTATTCAACGCTTGGTAAGTTTATTCCGAGTTTCTTTTGGAAAACGGTGCACTGAGACGTCCCAGGTCGAGAGAGGAACAGCCCACCAGATTCTAATTGCAGGTCTACTGTCCCGCGATCATTCAGCTTCTCCTCGTTCACGCCACATTGTCGCTCATATCCTGACGATTCTTGCCAACAAGTATCCAGTCGAGAAGCTGAGCGAGATAGTGGCAATGATTGAGCAACAGATGAAGTTTGTTGTTGGCGATGGAAGTCTGTCAGAGGAATCGGAGAACGAAACTGGCTTCCTTGAGCACGAGGCAAAGAGGATCCCAGGAGAAACCCCGGCTCAGGCGCGGGCTAACCTGGCAAGGCCTGTCTATGCTATCACTGCGGGTGTTCTTCGAAGGTACACAGGTAATGCCTTTAAACAGGTTCTTTCGGCTATCCAACTCGGCCCTGCCAACAAGGAGACTGGCCACATTCTTGCCCGCAACTTTGAGATCATTTTCTCTCCTTATGGCTGTCTGGCAAAGGAGTACTATGGACAAGCCAAACCTTTGTGGCTTCAGAGGGCTTACTTCGAGTTGATCAAGCCCATGCTGGCAAAGGCTTGGCCCGCTGGTTCCAATAGTTCCGAGGACATGCTGGTGGCTGCAAACTATAGTATTGCTGTTCTTGCTGCTGTCAAGCATCTCCCCTTCAACATCTACGAGGACGATACAGAGGATCTGGTGAGACTCGTGCTTTGCGCTGTCCGCTACCTGCCCTCTGGTGGAGATGTGCAAGCAGGTCTCAAGGTCTTGGAGGAAATCGCCCAGAGATCGCCTGAACGCATCAAGCCTTTCCTTAAGAGCATCATCGAGGCTTGCATCTCTATTTACACCCGAGGCGGCTCCCAGAGCGAGGATTCAGCGTGGATGCCGGCCGGGTATATGCCGTTCGACCATTCGGACATCAGCCAGGCGCAATGCCGATATCTCGTCGTCCGTCTCCTGGGTCTTTTGCCTCCCCAGTTCGAGGACCGTCATCTGCTTGACTCTGCGGCACATGTCCGTCGCGTACTGTCGCAGTCATCGGGTGATCGAGTGCGGGAGGTTCGGAAGGCTGCTCTTGTTGCACGTGCGGCTTGGGCAGAGGTCAAATAAGAAGAGACCGGATGTGTAATTTGGATAAGCGGGCGGGTTCTGCTGGAAAAGACGCGTGTACGGCGCAACCTGGATATGCATATAGACATTGTCATTGAGGGGATGCCGGCATGGCGAGGCGTTCAGGGGCTTAAATCACACTTAGATTAGAACCAGATATAATGAGATCAGGGTCATCCAACGCTGTTTGCACAGCTGCGGAACGATGGAAATAAAATCGCATGCTTTTTGCCCCTCTCAAAGCCCTTGGTTACTTTACAAGACGATTCAGCATTTAAGAAGTGTAGAGCGAATCCCTGACTAGAGCCGAACGACTATCTACGCCTTGCGTCGCTTGCTAGATCCTTTGGCCGCTGCCTCGGCGCCGCTTCCGCTACCCGTCGCGGTGCTCTCGGCGTACAGAGCGTCGAGAACGTCGGCAGAGTAGGTTTGGGAGGTGGACTGAACGCGCTTAGGATCAAGCTTGCCAATGGTGGGGATGTTGGTAGCGAGGATCTCCTGGAATGGCGAAGCGACGAAGTGGCCCTGAGAGTCGAACCATTGGTTAAAGGGCTTCGCAAGCTCGAGAGTCTTGCTTGCGCCGTTCTTGGGTGTGATGGTGATCTTCATGTTGTAAATTGGTACATTCTTCTTTGTTGAGGTTGCAATGTTGATCTGTCCCAGCTGGTGTAAGTCATTGGGTTCGTAGACAAGGATCCGACGCTGCAGATGGAGATGACGCTGGCACTTACCTTTTCACCCGACGGCGATGTGCCCTCGTATACGGTGCCCGCCTCCTTGAGCCAGATCCATAGCGTCAGAGCGCCGTTCAGGATCGAGTAGACGACCACGGCGGCCGCAGTGCAGTACTTGGTCGCGTCGAAGCCGAACTTGTAATCCCAGCCAAAGCAAGCGGCGGCGATCAGGAACGCGCCCCAGCCGAGGCCCAGACGGACATCGGTCAAGGTGTGGGACTGGGTGAACTTGAGGGAGTTGAGGTAGTTGGGGAGCGCATCGTCCGAGGTGTTCTTGAGATCTGGGGTAAGCTGTTAGTGCGGATGCGACAAAGATGCACGAAAAATGGCAGAAACGTACCGGCCAAGTTGTGGACCGTTATTCTTTCTGAGGACGACATTTTGGTAATAATTGCGCGCGGGGTAGAGTGATCCGGTTCCAGTGTCCGCTGCTTCGTGGTATGGCGGGCATGGGATTTGGGTTCGTTTTATGTCTTGTAACCTCCAGCCTGGCTTTCGGAGCTAGGACAGCTTGGACCCCTGCGTGAATCCATTGTCGAAAAGTGAAAGTGGAAGGTGGTCTTTCGGAGCCCCGCCAAAACTCTTTTTCCGACAGGAGCTCTCCACCAAGATGATGCAACGTCGACCATCAGCTCGCAACCGCCAGGCCGTAATTGGAACGACAAGCGTCATCACAATCTTTTCGAATCATCCTGCCCGGCGCTCCGAGTCAATCACGTCCGCCATGGCCCAGGTTCCGGTGCAGACGATCCATCGGGATCCCCAGTTGTTGTACGTATCTACCGCCAATTGTTCATTCGGCATGTAGGGACTAATCGAAGCAACGCAATAGTTACTGGATCTTGTTCCCGATTACCGTGGTCATGATCTTGACTGGTATTCTGCGACACTATGCCTCGGTCATGCTCGCCACCCCGCCCAAGAAGCTCGACAAGCCTGCTCTCCGCGAGCAACGCGCCATGATGCATGGCGTCGGCGTGCGAACGAACCACCACGTCCTGTCGAAGAAGTCATTCGAGGCGCGCCGTGACACGCTTGTTGCTGCGTATGAGTCTGGTGCTTACCTCAAGGACCCCGATCGCAAGGGCCAACCCCCCGCGAACCCGCTCACGGACCCGGGTGCGATGGACGGCATGATGGGCATGATGAAGAACAACATGGCGATGATTATCCCCAATACGCTGATCATGAGCTGGATCAACGCCTTCTTCAGCGGATACGTCATCATGAAGCTGCCGTTCCCGCTCACCATCAAGTTCAAGAGCATGCTCCAGGCTGGTGTCGCGACCAAGGACATGGATCCCCGATGGATGTCTAGCATCAGCTGGTACTTCCTCTGCATCTTTGGTTTACAATCTGTCTTCAACTTCATTCTGGGAAGTGACAATGGTAAGCTAGTCTCGATAAGGGCTCCTAAAAAGTGGGATACTGACGTGAAGCAGCCGCCAACCAGATGGCCCAGCAAATGGGACAGATGGGAGGTGCCCAGGGCGCCCCCCAGATGTTTGGGCCCGGTGTTGACCCCGACAAGCAGTTCAAGGGCGAGGCCGAGAACATTGCCGTCGTTGACCACTACTCAGTTCTGGATGATGTGGAGCAAAGACTGCTCTCGGGTATCAAGTTATAGAATTGTAGAACAATGTACATATCCGTGCCGCCCATGCGCCTTCCAGGTCTTTATCTTCTTCCCGTAAAATAATCAATGCATCGCCTGTGAGATAATCAAGGACCGCCCAAGTACTACTCGCTGCCCTGACCATCCCACCAGAGACACACGCCGAGACCTTCCATCGCCATCGTGCCCTTCACCTTGTATGGTGGCTTTGGCGGGGCGGCCTCCTCTCCTTGACTTGGCCCCGCAGGCGTCTGGTCGTGCCACTCCTCGTCAATAACTTGGAATCTGACCATTTCGTGGTTGTCATAGAAGAGTCTGTCGCCTTCAATATTCCAGATCCACAATTGCTCCGAGTGGTTGCTGGAACAAGTTAGTCCAGACTGGGCTTTGATATCATGAGTGACTTTCACTCACTATTCGGCACCCTCGGGGAGCTCATCGAAGGGGATAAAAATGTCGTCGAAAAAGTCGGTTCTCAGGTTGATGCCGGCTGGCGTAGAACTCCTGATCCTGCCAATCATGACCTCGCCCTTGAACGGTCTGAAGACGATCATTCTAAATTCAACTAGAAGAACGTTAGGCATGCGCTCTTCCCGAGCACATTTCTCACATACCGTTGACGTTGACGAGGCCGGTGCCGTGGCCGATGAGTCCTTCTGAGGTCCAGAGGAGGTCATAGAGACATATGCAGAGGCCAATCTTTTGGATAACCTTGTTCGCGTACTTTGCGTTGATATTGTCCTCAATTGCGGTACCGCTCTTCTTGCGGAAATCCTCTGGTGCGATCTCGACTAGATCGGCGATTTTGGTCTGCGGCCGTGTTAGTGATACATCCAAGTGAAAATTGCAGGATCGAAACCTACTAGGATGAACATGTTGGGCAATTATTTGCTCGCGATAAGGGCCGCTGGACGATTAAAAAGACAAAATTGAAAAATGGAGACCCTCAAATCGTCGTCTCGTAGGAGGGCTCAATTAGAAGCGAAAGCGCCTTTCAAGGAAGGAATTTCAGGTGAGTCGCTGGCCCTCTATGAAATCGCAAAATCGGCAAAATCGCGGGGCGCCTGGCTGGAAAAGACATCCGCTATCACACCGCCCTCTGGTTCTGGCCTAGCCAAGGGTCGGCTCAGCGGACCAAAGCGCCCCCAAGGCAGCCATAAGACACTCCCAAGGTTACTCGACCCGCTAGAACAGTTATTGCGGCCACCGAAACCACATCCCTGAGCCAGGACAGAGCCTGGAACTCTGCCCGCAGAAAGGAAGAAAGTTGCTGGGCTCCACCTTCTGCTTCAGCTTCGCGTCAGGGAACCTGCAGTCTGCATCAAGCTGCGTCTCCCGCCTCGCGCTTCCTTCTTTTTGCATTCCATCCTTGCGAGGTGTCTTGTTCCGAGGTTGTCCTCCTGCTGCCAGAAAAGATTCATTCTTTGATATCTATTTGCACCTCATCACCCTTTTGCCCCCTTCCTCCCTGCATACGATCGCAAGCGCTCACCTTCGAAAGAAGCAATCTGGTACGGAGCCATCAAGTCTCTTGGTCGACCTGTCTCCTTCTATCATCGAACATCCCGTAAATATCACAACGGAGAAGACCCGAGCCGAGCCTTCGAGACACGAGCTTCAACGTTGCCGAGCCAAGATGTCCGGCTACAACTACGGCCCGCCGCCACCTCCTCCCCAGGCGGCACAAGCGAGCCATCCTGGATACGGTCATCACGGCGGCCCCTATCAACAACACCCTAGAGGAGGTGGTGCTCCTCCCGGCCGAGGTGGCCGTGGTGGTTATACGTCTGGCGGTCGTCCCGAATACCCGCCTGCTCCTCAGCCTCAGTACGAGTACGGTCGCCAGCAGCCCTATCCCCAACACAGCCCTGCGTACGCAGGTCAGCCCACGGGCGGCAGTTATCCTCCCCAGCAGCAGTGGCACCACGATCACGCCCATCCTACGCCTCAGCATGGCGCCCACGCTCCTGCTCCCTTATCCAGCTCCAACTACCATCCCAATTACGCTCCCCAAGTTTACTCCCATCCTCAACATGCCCAACCGCCTCCTCACCAGCCAGGATACGGGCCTCCCCAGCAGCAACAGTATGGGCAACCTTACCAACATCCTGCACCATACAGTGCCCCCCAACAATGGTCTGGTCATGATCAACACGCTCAGAACCATTACAGTGGCGGCCGCGGCCGCGGCGGATACGGCAACGATCGAGGTGGCTCGCGAGCTCCCAACATGAGTACACCAGCGCCTGCGGCATACGGCAACGAAGGGATCCAGCATCAAGTGAATGGTGGATATGGTCAACCGTACGGAGACCCTCGCGCCCAGCCGGTTTCGTACGCGCCTCCTACCCAGTATCCCTACCACGCTCCGCCGCCTGCTCCTCATGCTTCCGGCCCAACACACGAGCCACACTACAAGCATGATGGACATGGCGGTCGTGGACGAGGTGGATTCCGCGGGAACAACACGCGAGGCCGTGGAGGCCTCCAACACGGCAACGATAGAAGCCGTCACCGCCAGCAAGGAAATCATCATAATAATCGTCAAGATGGAGGGTTCCACAAGCATGACAACAACGCCGCTTCTGGTAAGAAGAAGAAGCGCAAGACCAACACGTTGGGTCTTACGCCAGGCCAAGACTCGGACTCTGAAGACGATGAGATGGAAGAGGAGACTCTTCGCAAGCTGATCGGCGCCGATGCTTTACAGTGAGTGGGAAATAAACAACAAGCTAATGGTCCGCTAATGGAATGCGTAGGGTCACTGATGTTGCTGCCTATATCGCCGAGCGGAAGAAGCGCTTCCCCACGGCCGCACGAGTTAAGGCAAAGAAGTCTGCCGAGGTGGCACACGGAAGCAGCCACAAGTTTGCTGCCGCTCTAGAGAAGGAAGAATACCTCGCTATCAAGCTGAGAAAACAGCTAGAAAAGGTGGAGTCGTCCATCAAACGCAAGCGTGAACAGCAGGACGAGGGTGATGAGATGAGAGACAGCTCCCCCGTTGAAATTAAGTCTGAAGACGACGAGCCAGAAGTCGCGTCTAGTCGTGCTCAGCAAGCCCCCCCACCACCCCCGCCAGCTAAGAAGGCAGATGTTACGAAACACTGCAAGTACTACTCGACGGGAGGTACGTGTGGCAAGAAGGGCAAGTGCCGTTTCGTCCACGATCCCGCTGTCAGAGAGGCGGCCATGAAAGAGCGGGAAGCGAACAACGGGGCACTTACCATCCAGCAGCGCTTGATCCTCAACGACAAGGACCAAGAGGATTTGACGGTTCTCCAGTCAATCCAGTATCTGCGAGAAAAGGGCCTTATGAAGGATGAAGAGCAGAGCACATCCAACGGTACGAACGGCCATCATGCTCCCGTTGGCCAGAAAAGCAGCCTGCCAGCTGCACCAGCCTCACTCCCACCACCGCCCATGAAGCATCACAATGGGCTCCCTCCACACAATCCTCCTCCCTCCTCACTCTCTGGCAGCGGCGGTTCTACAGTTCGATACAAAGGCTGGAATCTGAGTGGATATGGGAACTCAGGTCTCAAGTCGGAAGATCTACCATAGGATTGCAGAGCCCCTGACTACTATTGAGACACATGGGCCTGGTCAAGACGCTGAGCAGTTGTGCGCCGCTTGTCACAGTAGAGAACCCGTCCCTCGTCCGCCAGAGTTTGGTGGGCGGCAGTGTTCCTCCAGGGTCTCTCGCCTCCGCGGAGAAGTTATCCTTGAAAAGCAATTTGCAGCCGCAACACCAGCAACATTTGCATTTGTTTGTTCCTTTTCCCACTCGGGTGTTAAACAGGAGGCACAAATCAGGTGACAGAATTTCTTCCTGCCGCCTTCTTATACCTTCTTTCCCCATCTTTGCTTGCCATCAACATGGACGGTTGCATTTCTGGCTTTATTTTTCTTCCCTTGTTAGCCAAAAGGCTTACAGGGCGCAAAGTTTGCGGTCATAGATCGCGTGTAACAACAAACGACGTGCGGACCGGATGACCTACTGCCGCAGTCGTTCGTCGCCAGCCTGGTTCAACATCACGTATCGGAGTTATCAGTTGCGGAAGAGCGGAGCTTAGTAGCTCCGGTCACTGGCTCACAGCAGGTATCTTGTGGAATCTTGGGCAACATTGGAAAGCTGGCGTTGGGGGATGGGATCATGCGATGGAACGGGTAGATTTGATACCCCATGGATTATGGCACTGGGGCTCCCATAGATTGATACAAGGATTACATAACGTTTGAGCAACATCACCAAGACGACGTGGCCCTGTGGTTTAACAATAGGTTATTTCTGACTACCCAATAACCTGACTACGTAAGACAATCTACTTTTCCTATCAAACGGGCAAACGCATTACGTGATTCTTGCTAGGGACTCTCCTGTTACAGAGCCGCCAAGTTCTCGGCATTCTGTCAGGTATTTCAGCACCAATCCTCCCCCTGGGACCTTAAGCTTGTTTCTGACCAGTAACTGGCACAGACGTAATAATATTAGGCTAATGTTTGTTGGCCCCTGAGGTATCATCTTGCGCGCGTGGCATGTTTATACCTTTCTCTCGAAAGAAGAAAGCAAGGTGAAAACCGCCAAATGAAGTCGGCCGTGTGTGCCGTGAGTAATTCCCTAACCCAATGATGACAAAACAAATACAGTAACGCCGTCGCTAATGTGATGCTGCCGCGCCGCGCCTACCGGTGCAAATGCCCTTAGTGCCCAGGTTCCTGTTCCCCTGTGATACCGTCTGAAGCGCCGGGGCTCGTGACTAACGCCGTCCACGCTGCTGCTCGTAGAACTTGCGCTTACGCTCTTCCTTCTCAGCCTTGAGTCGCTTCTCGAGCTTCTCCTGCTCGAGATCCTCTCTGCGAGCTACACGCTCTGCCATCTGCTCTTCCTCCCATACGTCGTCCATGCCGGCCTCCATGTCTGAAGAGCCGTCCGAGTCGTAGGTGTAACGGGGACCAGCATCGTCTTCTTCGTCATCATACTCGATGAAGTCGTCGAGTTCTTCGTCTTCCTCGTCTTCGTAGCGAGACCTTCTCGCGGAGCCGCCATAGCGTGGTGCAGGGCGACTATTGAGGAGGGCACCGCCGGGAGTTGGCTTCTTCTTCGTTGAGGTTGCACCGGGTCTCGGGCGGGCAGTGCCAGTGTATCCTGTGGTCGCCACGGCTGCCTTTTTGAGCTTCTTTTCCTGCTCCTCCTCAGCAGCGCGTGCCTTTGCTGCAGCTCGAGGGTCCTTTGCTCGGTCAGGCGCGCCATTCCTGGAGGACCCGTTGGTACCAGCCCCGTTGCGTGCCGGGGCACCTGAGGATGGCCTGGACGTGCCCTGGAACTTTGACGGTTGTCTCGCAGCTCCGCCCTTGGCCGCTGCCGCCTTTGCATCCTTTTTTGCCTGTAACGCCAAATCCTCACGTTCTTTCTTGGTGAGAACCTTCTCAACAGGCTTGTGTTGAATTTTTCCGACTTGGCCCATCGATTCTTGAGCCTTCTTGGCACGCGCCAAAATCTCAGCAAAAGACCCCTTTTTCGGGGCTGCACCATCCTTTGGAGGGGCGGGTGATGGTCGGCTGGGCAGAGTGGAGGTGGGCCTCGATGCACCAGACCCGTTTAGGGGTCGCGCACTGGAGGTGCTGGGCTTCGCTGATGATGTGCCATTGCCCAGGGGTTTGGGTGTTGATGATGTTCGATCTGAGGGTCGGGCTGCGCTGCCTCGGTAGCCGGTAATGGTCGTCGCCTTTTCCGCCGGTCGCGAAGCGGGTCTCGGGGCGCTAGCGGGCTTCGAAGCTGATGACGAACTGGGCGCGGTGGTGCTGGTTCGCGGCGTCTTATTTGAAACGGTACTGCGCAAATCATCGTCTGCTTTTCGTTTCGGGGCGGCAGCGATGGCCGGTCGTGTCGGCGCCGGAGAGGTGCTCTGTGACTTATCGCCACTTATTTGGGCGAGAAGATCTCCGATCTGGGAGAGGGGGTGAGCGTTCGTCGGCCAAATGAGTTTCTGCGAAGCGGAAATCGCAGGAGGTCGCGTGCCCATTGAACTTACCGGCATGTTGACGGTCTATTACAGCCAAGTATCGTCAAGCAAGGGTCTAGATTGCTTGAAGCAGCCGTCAGGATGCATTAGGCAGAGGCTTGAGTCATCAGTATGGAAAGTGCGAGAACCCCAAGTTTTCTGCGATTCAGCGAGCCCAGTGCCCCCAAAGACTTGGAGAGACGCGAGCCTGAACGTCGGCCGAAATCGTGGGAGTCGCGGGTGGAAAAATCGCGAAAAATGAGGCGATGGTCGCGGAGGACACGCAACGGGCGTCTGATTGTCGGGAAAGTCGAAAGTTGGGTTTCGGGGGAAACAAAAGGAAGTGGCGTTGGAGTTGGCAAGTTTATATCTGCTGGCCTGGGGGTGGGAATCAGTGGTACTTCCAGCACTGTGCCTCTGCCTTATTACCAGCCTGGACTTCCAGGCTTTCGGAAGAAGCAGTGGCTCCGGTTCCGGGAGTGCCGAGCTTCCAGGTTCTCGTCATTTATCGCGATTCCCACTGGAAGATGGCAGGGTCCCGTGCACTTAGGTGGACTCCCAGGGGAGCTGACGGGCAGGTGGCTGGTGAGCTGCCCCGCCACAGACGGCCAGCCACTCAGCATCGGGCGCTGGCCCCCGGCCCTAAACGCCTGTTAGGGTCTAATATTCGCCCACAGCCGTGACAAAAGGCGAAACTTTTTTTTTTCGCAACCAACTTCCCGAAGAGACAACCACCGCCAACTATCCTCTTAGGACTCGAAGATTCAGTCTCCGCCCAACTTGCGGTTAAATTGATTGACCTCTCGTGTTCTCTTCAAGAAACTGTGAGTCCTACTCCCCGCTGCACTGCTCCCTCGCCGACGTTGTCACTGCCGGTAATGCCTGTCGCATCCTCCGCCGCTTGCGAATATCTCGAGGACTCTTGGCTGACCTTGCTCTCTGATCCAGAAATACCACTATCAAAATGAAGCACCTCGCCGCTTACCTTCTCCTCGGCCTCGGTGGCAACACCTCCCCCTCTGCCAAGGACGTCAAGGCTGTCCTTGAGTCCGTCGGCATTGAGGCCGATGACGAGCGCCTCAACAAGCTCATCTCTGAGCTCGAGGGCAAGGACATCAACGAGGTCAGTTTTCTCCCGGCATGACAATTGCCTTACTTCTGTGAACATGCGTGCTGACTTCCACACAGCTGATCTCTGAGGGTTCTTCCAAGCTCGCCTCCGTCCCCTCTGGTGGCGCTGGTGCTGCTCCCGCCGCTGGCGGTGCCGCTGCTGGCGGTGCTGCTGAGGCTGAGGCCGAGGCTCCCAAGGAGGAGGAGAAGGAGGAGTCCGACGACGACATGGGCTTCGGTCTCTTCGACTAAATACCCTTCTCACGACGCTGATGACCGGCCGAGTGCCCCGACCTCATCAAAGAAGTCACGCAGCAACATCTGGCCGACATTTTCGCATGTCATTCGCATGGGGGAACTCTTGGGTTGGACTTCGACGCACATTTGTGTAGGGAAACCGGCTGTTTTCGGACAATTGAAAAGCTCGCTGCTTCTTTGAAAACGATTCTCCCCCGTGATCGTGAAATTTCTACCATCTGTTGCCGTTTGGGACATTGCGCTCCTTCCACCGTCCTGCAGTACAGGCGCGGCGTCTTGCAGCAAGAATACATGCACCCTCATCCTCCTACATGCGGGGCATTGGGTCCGTAAGGCGTCTAATGGATCTCGAGTGCGCGCGTCTCTAAGCGATTTGAATGGAAGCTTTGGCCATGCCGGTTCGCACCGTCGCTCACTCCAGTATGCGTCTGCCTCAGGCATAGGGCCGGAATCTGATGTGCAAATTTCATGCGACGAACAGGGGAACGTGCCGCCTCGCGTCCCACCCTAAGCTCTGCCAGCCAGTTGCCCGGACAACTTAGTCTGCCGAACCTGCCCTCTCATTGGCCGACCCCTGTTAGCCTCAAATACTGGGAACGTCGTTGAATTCGACAAGGAACCGACACAACCCCCCCAGCATTACAAGATGCTAATGACGCGCCGCATAAACTAATCTTTCCTCCATTTTCAATCCTTTGGATCATGGGCACCATTGACACGTAAAATATCCCTTACTCGACAGAAACAATCGCTTTTGCGGCGGCAAGTGGTCAGTCTCCGAGACGTGGAAGGGACGCGCCGAATTGCTCGATTACCTACATTGCTCACACCTGCAAAACAAACCTCCACCCCCAACCACCTCGACCGGAAAAAATGGACATGTCGACAGCTTCGCCCACCCCGATGGGTACCGCTGGCACCGGATTGTCACGACGACCTTCGCAGAGACAAGGCCTCCGTCGACTGCCCTCGCGCCCGCACTTGGGCCGAACCGAATCAAACCCTGTTCACGCGACAGCTGCTGCACCTGCTCTGTCTAGGAAGGCGGATTCGCAACAGTACGCCATGCACGATAGCTCCGACGATGAGATTCCGGTCCCTATGAAGCTCAGCGCTCTCACCAAGGCACTCCTTAACGATGGCGGCTCCGCCCAACCTGAGCGTGCACCATCCCCGCCACGAACGCGCCGTCGCGCAAGCAACCTTGCTGCGTCGACGACATCTGCTACAGAAGAGAGAAGATCCCTCAGGTCCGGAAGTGCGCAAGCACATGAGACGAGATCATCAAAACCCTCATCACCCATGAGAAGCCGCGAGACAAGTCCCGTGCGCAAGAGAGTCGTCAGACTCAGCACAACACCCAAGAGTCTAAGCCAGATGGGACCCACGAAGCGACGATCAACATCACTGTCGCGATCCACCAACCAACGCCCTCGCTCAAGGAGTCGGCCAGAAAGCCGTGAACAGTCTTCCGATGAGAAGCCAGAACCGCCCCAGGACGTCAACACTCCTGCTCAAGGAGTCCGAGTTGTCCGCATTGCCGCCGGCTCATCGGGCAACAGAAGTCGACTTAACAGCTCGACTGGTCATTCGCGCCGGTCTGGGTCGCATTTCGAGCAGGAGCATTCCGAGGAGCCAGTAACTGCCGGCCGACATGCCGCTGGTATCAACCCTGGAAGTGTCTCGCGCCACCCTTCTACCGTCGGAAGGAACGTCAAGCCGGAGGATAACCTAGCACTGCAAGGCTCCATGCGTGTCAAGCGCGTCGGCAAGGTTCCAGGAAGCTTCCTCAGTGGTCCGGCACGACGTGGTCGTAGACGTCAGAGTGAGGAGGAGGCCGAAGGCAATGGCGAGGTTGAGGGCGATGGCTTGATGTCAAGTAATGAGTATGATCGCCAGGGCCGTGAGGCCGACAATGACCTTGCCTCATCATTTTATGGAAACGGCAGGCAACTTGCATCAGGGAGCCCGGTGGCTCTGAGCGATCCTTCAAGACCAGGTCACAGACGACCGACGTCTTACGCAGAGCCGGTCGCATCTGCGCGACAATCACCCCAGGAGAGAGAAGAGCCGGAGGAGATTCACTACAAGTTGCCGGCAACTCGGCCTCAGGTACCATCTGCCCACGACCAGGAGAACGAAATTCCTTCAATCCTCAGAAGCTCCAAGCCCGCAGTCAGCCTCCTCGTTGAGAAGGAAGAGAAGGTCCCGAGACGTTCCGCCAACACTGAAGTAGCCCGTCAACAACCTGCTGCTTCTCCTGACCGGAAACCACTGTCTTCGCTTGCGAACAACACCCCTCGCAGGCCGGCGCCGCCACCACCACCAAAGATGTCTGTCCTAGATGCTGCAACCACTTCCGCAGGAGCAGCTACTACCACTCAGGGAAGGCAAAAGCGAAACATCCTCCGTGTGAATGGGAAGTCGTATGCAAGGCTCGACTGTTTGGGCCGTGGCGGTAGCGCTAAGGTCTACCGCGTTACTGCCGAAAACGGAGCAATGTTTGCTTTGAAGAGAGTCTCGCTGGAGAATGCAGATGAAGGCCAGATCAGGGGTTATCGAGGCGAGATCGACTTGCTGCGCAAACTCAACGGTGTCGACCGAGTCATCAATCTATACGACTATGAAATGAATGATGAGAAGAGAGTGCTAACTCTGGTGAGTGAGCTCGTCATGTGCTACGCGAACACAACTAACCTAGCATCAGCTCATGGAGATGGGCGAGTTGGATCTCAACACCCTCATCCGAAGTCGACAAAACCCTGAGGCCGCCAAGTTCGATCCGGTTTTCGTCCGTTTCTATTGGCAAGAGATGCTTGAATGTATTCAAGCCGTCCACCAATGCGAGATCGTGCACTCCGATCTCAAGCCTGCCAACTTTGTCCTCGTCAAGGGTCGCTTGAAGCTGATCGACTTCGGCATCGCCAATGCCATTCAGACAGACGAAACCGTCAATGTGCATCGCGAAACGCAAGTCGGCACACCGAACTACATGTCTCCTGAATCACTCTTGGACTTCAACGCGCCCCGAGGTGGGCGTGTTCCTGGTCGACCCAAGCTGATGAAGGTGGGCAAGCCCAGCGATGTCTGGTCACTTGGCTGCATTCTCTACCAGCTTGTGTACGGAATCGCCCCATTTGGTCACATTGCCAACCAGATGGCAAGATGCCAAGCCATTATCAACTGGGACCACAATATCGAGTTCCCTTCAAGGGGGATGGGCGGCATGCCTGTACCCCCCTCATTGATAAGAACCTTGAGGAGGTGCTTGAACCGCGATGTTCACATGCGGCCGACCTGCGAGGAACTCCTCCACGAGACCGATCCCTTCCTTTACCCTAATGAGCTTAGCGAGAAGGCACTCCCAATCGATGAGGAACTCCTTGGTAGAATCATCCAGAGCGTCGTCACGAGATGTCGAGAACGCATGCCGACCGAGGCCGAGGTCATGTCGGTTTGGCCATCAGCATACTGGGCCAGTGTCAGAAAAGCCACGAATAGATCATGAGAGCGTATGGGCGTTAATGTTGGAAAGTTGTATGAAAAGGGCGTCATTTGGCAACTTCACTTTGGATCATGATGACGGAAAACATTCATAGCTCGGAGTTTCTGGGGCGTCTTGCTTTAATTCTTATTCGGCTGTTTGCGCCGCACGTTTATCCCATTACCTTGTTTTCGTTATTACCTCAGAGGCAGCGACCTCCAGTTACGGCAGATTACTTCATTCGAGACAGCGACGGACTCCCCGCCCGCTTCAAATTCAAGTTCGAGCCTTATGGCACTCGTTTTAATTACATATCCATGCCCGACTTCGCTCACTCGTGAAATTTGTTTGTCTATTGATACAGTCCCGATATGGAGACATTGGTACAGAGAATCATGCGACCCTGTGTGTTTTATACACCCGTTCGTAGTACTCGAACAACAATCCAATACCTCTCGGTTTGGAAAACCCCGGGCCGCCTATACCTCAATCTCTTCCGAGCTGTTGATCTTCAACTCGCTAATAGCCAGTGTCGTGTAGCGGTGCTTGCTCTTGACCGTCTTCACCTTCCTCTGCCTCCTCTTCGTCTTTTCCTTGAACCGCATGGGCTCACTTTCAGTACCCGTCACCACAGCTCTGCACTCGTAAAGCCGCTCGTCGATGAATGGCGCGCCCTTGAGGGTGTAGTCTCTGCTACCGATGATGGACGCTCGGTTGAGACGGAGGACGTCGCCGGGTACGACACCAGGCATCTTGAACGGGAGGCGGACGCTGTCGCCTGGCGTGACGAGGTAGGGGCGTCCGTGGATGTGGAAGGTAATGTAGTGGCTTGGCTGGGCGGCCAGGAATGGTAGAACCGCCTTTACTTGTTCAGAAATGGGTCCTGACGGGGTCGTTGGCTTTTGCGCCGCAACGGATTTCTGGGCTATTGAAGGCTCGGCGGCAACGGCACCTGAGGGAGCAGCCGCGGCGGGGGCATCTTCGGCGACGGATGTGTTCTGGGGCTCGATGATCGGCGCCGTAGAGTTGAATCTCCTAGCTTGAATCGGGAGGAGGAATGTAGGCGGGAGGCGGGTGACGGGTGTCCTAAACTCCAAGACGGAGCGCAACAGGGATCGACTCATTTTGAGAATGTTCGGCGTGGTGAATTGGACCCGGCGGGGGATTTCCAATGGCTTCTGACGTTATGCGCGATTGGACCCAGCCGTCGTGAAGCTCAAAAAAGTTCTAGGAAGGTAGGTTCCTAGTGAGGTCCCCCAGCTGCGCTCGGATTAAGCATTGATCCACTCCCGCTTTTGGCGGGCAGGCCCCCGCCCGCCGCAACTTTTTCGACAGTCCGAGCTTTCTTATCGATAAGAGAAGTACTGGCGTTTTTTTCTTCGCGACCCGCCACTTGCCTGCATCGTCAACGCCTGGCGGCTCTGTTGACGAACTATCATCACCACCGTCGCACCGACACTTTTTACGTCTTCGTACCGCAAAACAAGCATTTCGAAGTCGCTCTCGAGCGCAGACCCCTCAAGATGCCTCAGGTAAGTTACTAGACACTATCGCCTCAGTCCGGCTATGCTAACAAGCCCTCCGTAGAACGAGTACGGAATCCTTCACACAACCGAAACACCTGGCATTCCCTGACATAATATAGGTACATGGAGCGCTGGAGGAAGCAGCATGGTCGCCGTCTCGATTACGAGGAGAGGAAGAGAAAGAAGGAGGCAAGAGAGGGACACAAGGCCTCGAAGGATGCCCAGAACCTCCGTGGCCTCCGCGCTAAGCTTCACGCCGAGAGCAGAAGAAAGGAGAAGATCCAGATGCGCAAGCAGATCAAGGCCCACGAGGAGCGCAATGTCAAGACGAACAACGAGAAGGAGCCCAGCGAGCCCATGCCCGCCTACCTGCTCGACCGCAACAACCCAGAGAATGCCAAGGCCATCTCTTCGCAGATCAAGAACAAGCGTGCTGAGAAGGCAGCGAGAGTAAGGAGGCCCCAGAAATGTTTTATGGCTGGTTCTTTATGCTAACAATACTCTAGTTTGCCGTTCCCGTGAGTTAGAGCCTACCAAACCGTCGGTACGGTCCAGAACTAAGAAAAGTCCAGTTGCCAAAGGTCCGCGGCATTTCTGAAGAGGAGATGTTTAAAGTTGTAGGAACAGGAAAGAAAACGCACCAGAAGCAATGGAAGAGGATGGTTAGTGACTCAGCGAGCTGCCTTATTCGATTTGGGGGCGATGGGCTCTCATTTCCTATGATGCGCGGCATTCCTGCGTATCGATGTTAGCATCCACTGACCACAACCACAGATCACCAAACCTACCTTCGTTGGACAGAACTTCACCCGCGCCAACCCGAAAGCCGAGAGATTCATTCGCCCTATGGGTCTGGTCAGTTTTCAATTCCTTCAAACTCAATCTGTCGACAGATACAGCTGACATGCCTTCCACTGCGCAGCGCTACAAATATGCCCATGTTGTCCATCCTAAGCTTAATGTCACCGTCAAACTTCCCATCCTGTCGGTGAAGAAGAACCCGAATGCGCCTTTATACACTTCTCTCGGAGTTCTTACTAAAGGAACAATCATCGAGGGTATGGTTCCTGAAATTGGTTGGAAATCCTCAACTGACCTCAGAATCCAGTCAACATCTCTGAATTGGGAGTTACGACAGCTTCTGGCAAGATCGCTTGGTCAAAATACGCGCAGGTAACGAACAAGTAGGTTCTGCTCAATTTTCGTCTTTCTTTTCTTCGGTTCTTCTTTCTTTTCTTCATTTCTTCACGATGGTGATTCTCCAGATTGATTATTAGCTGACCTTTTTACTGTCCCGAAAACGACGGCTGTGTCAATGGAATTTTGCTCGTATGATACGGAAAACAGATACAAAACGACGGAAAACGCAATATCTGGTTGTTCCAAAGAGATTCCGGCGTCTGGAGTTATGGCATCTCATTGAAAGGGGGGTTGGCTAGATGTCCCCGACAGATTGATAAAATCAGCCTAGGTAGTTGACAAAAGGGTCTCATTTGTACCTCTTAACGGCGGCCCCGTGTATGTTATTGATTGCAGGCAGAGGTTGGTGACATGCACATTGATACTCAAGATAATCGAAAACTCCCGTTGACTATTTTATGCTGCGTGGTGATTGAGTTTGAATTGTCGCGGGCCTAACTTCGCAGATATCGGGACGGTCCGCACGGGCAAGGTTTGATCCAGGCTATCAGATGAACTCTCGACCATGAAAGGTCGGACTGAGGAAATTTGAGACGAAGACTTGGCCGACTTAAGCTCGTCGACTTGATTTCGTGAAATGCTATCTTCCATGTGGCCCTGGCAAGTCATTGAGATACGATTGGAAGCGCGCATTTTTAGTGTCTTCGGAGATGGACCTTAAGTAAATGTGATCAAAGAGAACGTAGCAAGGACTGAAGCTTCGTCAGAGCCCTCAGTCATCTCGACTCCTGCTGTTTGCTCCTTAAGCCTGCACAATGCCCAATCCAAAAGATCTTCTGCTGGATGCACTAATACAT
This sequence comes from Colletotrichum chrysophilum, assembly GCF_026319265.1. Classification (NCBI taxonomy): domain Eukaryota; kingdom Fungi; phylum Ascomycota; class Sordariomycetes; order Glomerellales; family Glomerellaceae; genus Colletotrichum; species Colletotrichum chrysophilum. The sequence goes on along the minus strand of NW_026517313.1, from coordinate 97,818 downwards.
ACTTCGGTTGAAAGGATAGGAGAAACGAGGGTAAGAGTGAACAGCGATGCAGCAGAGCTTGTACTTGGAGTAGCCATGGATTCGTCGGCAGCAATCTAACACACACTGGAAGTACATAAGATCAAGCCATACCAAACGATCTTGTGCATTGATGAACCAGAGCCAAACAACCATTTTGGTTAACGCCAGGCCTGCCTTGCTAAACCTCAGCTCAAATGCACACTGCCTGATCCCTAGGAGGGTGCATCCGAGACGATGAAATCCTCCTTAATCTCAGTAGCGCCGTTCATCGGCGGGAGATATCTCGGTGATCTTGATTACAGGCCCCCTGAGCTTCCGCAGAATGCTGCAGGGTATTAGGTGCTTCCAGGAGGGTCGTTGCCATCCCGACGTCGCCTTCACCTGTCAGCCATTGGAAATAGCTGGACAACCTATAGCTGCTAAATCTGAACTCATACCGGGCCATGCTTAAGAAGAATGTCGTTTCGTCGTACCTCTTTACCTGCCCCCGCTCTTTCATGCGCTGCATCTTCTATTCTAAACGCCCGGCGATGAGAAGGATCGGCTCATGCTTGTAGGTGAATCCCATGACAGAGCCTCGTCGCAACAGACCTGCTTGTATCAGGCAGAGCTAGCGTTCGAGATGCATTCTTCACAAGCCTTGGCGACCCGGAAACCTTTTTAACCACCTCCGCAGCTTGCGAATGCTTGGTTCAGACCTCCAGCATGAAATGCTTCGTCTCCTCAACACCAAAGTTTCTGCACCACAATCCTTGTTAGCACACAGACAACAACTCAGTCTGCGACATCCTCCGTCCCAAAGCAGTCAACTTACACAGTAAGAAATAACCTCGCAAACTCGTCCACGTCGAACGGCCTCGCCACCTTGGCAACCTCCTGCACAAAAAAGCTGTTGACCATGAACAGCGGCTTCTCCCGCCACGACGAGAAGAAGGCAGGTGATGACTGGGCTTCCCATAATGATCTGGAGAAGGTCCACCGGTGAGGTGCCAGCCAGTTGGTGACGTCCGGTTCTGGTTTCGTCGGTCAGCTCGGAACACCGAAACTCGGATGCATTGAGAGGCGATATTGATGCGGCTCATAGGGCAACGGAAAGGGGGCAACATGAGGTGGGAAAACTTACCACTCTCGCCAGCCGCCTTCAGAATCTCAAACAACGAGGTGAAGATATGACCCATCAGCACCGTCCTCCTCACACACTCATTAAACACCCACACTTCCCACGACCGAGGCGGCCGCTGTCTGAGGGCAAGATCATCCAGCAGGTGCACATCGTCAAGGTTGTCCCTCAGCCCCTCCAACTCCTTCAACCACCGCTTCAGCACCTCCATATCCCTCTCCCCTTGCGCTCTCATCGCCACATCCCCGTCAAAACAGCGAATCGTCTGCAGCAGCCACAGCGCCTGCGTGCGCGCGAGCTTCTCATGCCCCGTCATCGCCGCGCTCGCGGCCGGGTCCTTGGCGGATTTGAGCACCTCGGCGGCGCCCTCGCAGATGGCGCGGATGGCCCAGCCCTTGTTGGCGTTGGTGCGGCCCGCGTAGGCGGAGATGGCCGTGTAGGCGGCGAGGAGGGGCCGCGGCGTGGCGTGAATGCCGCGGTAGAGGTGCCGGTGGAGGAAGGGGGTCTGCTTCGTCTGGGCGAAGGTCGTGTGCATGTTTGTGAGGTAGGACACCATGTAACCGATGCGCGAGTCGGGCTCGTGGATCTGCCATGGCTGGAAGTCTCCCTGCGACATGCACTGAGTTTCTCTTGGTCAGGGATGGGGCTGGCATGTAATGACGGATATCATACGGTGAGAAGGGGGTTTCGAAAGGGGATGAGAAGGGGTGCTTGTGGGTCGGGGTAGGATGTGGTGATGCGTGGTGATGGATGAGATGAGAGGAAGAGGGGGGGTTGAGCGATGAAGAAGAGTTGGGTTGCTTACCAGAATGTCGTCCCTCTCCATACCACAACATACGGAACCCATGTACGGCAGTTCGGGCGCGAGACTTTTGGAGAGCTGGGGGAACTGCGGCGTCTCCCAGACCTGCATCTCACCGCCCTGGGCCGGGTCTGCGTTCAAAAAGTCCATGACCGAGTTGAAATCGAAATTCGGCATGTTGGGATCCAAGTTCAACGACGACGTCGTCGCGCTGCTGTCAGTGGGCTCGTCCATCACCAGTGTGCCATTGACATAGGTGGGTGATGTCGATGAAGAGCTCCCGCCGAGCGTGTTGAAATCAAAAGGATGCGGCGGCGGCGGGAGATGGTCACTGCTACCGTCCTCGAGGTCCATGGCCTGCAGCGGATCATCCTGGGCATCGCTTACTGTGGCAGCCTTTGCTGCTGCCGCACCCTCGGCAGGACCACCGCCGGCCGGGGGCAGGTTCTGGTAGACGCAGGCGAAGTTCTTCTCTGAGCAGCGGGTGCAGCGCGGTGTCCGCTTGTCGCAGCGGCGCTTGCTCCGTACGCAGGCGTTGCAGCTCTTCTGCCGCGACTTATCCGCGGCATCCGCATCGCCGCCCATCTTGGGATCGGTTGCGGACATGGCTCTTTGTGCCTTGTGTGTCCTGTTCCGCTTTTGAGGCGGAGACTGAGATTCTTGAGGCGACTATTGAGTAAACCTGATTGTATAAGAGGGACGGGATTTGCTCAGCCAGCCCTGAAGCTGGGGGAAGATGGGAGGCGAGAAAGTGGGAATGACAAGAAAGATTTCCACTAAATCAATCTTCGCTCGATGAGAAACAATCTGGCCTGTCTGAGTCCACGTGTGGTGAGTAGGCAGGCTGGAGCTTACGCGGTGGATGAGTGCATGAGTTCGTTGTACTGGGGGGCTCGGTGAGATGACGGAGTTTGGGTGAGATCACGTCGGAGGGTCCGGAGCGGATGTTGGATGTGTCAAACTCCGCCAGCCCCAAAGTCCGCCCGCTGCGGCCCCACACGGCCGCCAAACTCCGCAATCACGGGTCGCCGAATCTCCGCCCGGCAAATGCAACCCTGGGTTGACCCCCGTGGAAGGGCGGACCGGAATAAACCTTCTCTGTCTCGTCGCATGGAAATCTCATGGACTGACGAATCCTGCCATCATCCCGTCAACTCAACACATGGACATTCCAGCAATTCGTTTCACGCCACGAGATCCCGACGTTCTGGGCCTCGAATCATTTAGCCGCATCCGTTTGCGGAAATACATACGTATGCTAAGCATGTCAGGCGTCGGCACGAGGACAGGATGACTTTACGGATTTCCCTATCCGGCGATGGCGACCCTCTACCGGGCCAGACTTCTACCAAGCCTTCAACGTCAAACGCTTCGAAAACAAGCTTACCCCGGTGCCCTGGACAGCACTGAAGCCTTCGGCCCGCCAGGGAGGGAGCTTGGGCGGGAACGCTTCCGGGACCATGAACCTCCGATATCAACCACAACCGCAAGCAGAAGAAACACTTCCATGACCCTCTCCCAGATCCCTTTGACAGATGACGATCCCTTCCTTCATCGCAAAACGTGTCCTTCGGCCAGAGTCATGCAATAGATCCGGCCCGAGCAAGATGCTCATCCTCACGATCCGAGTATCAACCTGTTTTCGGGAATATAGACCCTCATCGAAGAATGACGCGCCAGATATCGCGGTCAATCCCCCCCCCCCCCGGATGCCCAGTGTCGCCCGCACTAGCGGTCCCCAAGATCATCACTTGCCTCATTCCGAACGTTCAGTCTTTGCCCCTTGGCCAGCCCGCTCCGGGCTTGCCGTCACCACCCCCTCGATGACCTAGACTCTGTCCTTACACCAAAGCCATCTCGACCCCAACATCTGGATACAACCGGCCCAATCTCCGACGCAATGTCACACATTTCGCCAGATGGTCCTGCCTAGTAACACCCCTCCTACCCCTTCATCGTCGAGATCTAGGACTAGGCGTCTTATCTCCGACGCCAGGTTACACCGTTCGCCTAAATTCATCCCCTCCTTGACGTCTGCAGCCGGGCGCCTTCAAGCCTCATTTGCCCATTATTAGCATTGTGTCGTCAAACTGGGCCTGGACTTTGCTCGATACTCACCTAACCCCCATCTTCGCCTCTGACCATCAGCTAAGAGCCCCCCAGCCAGCGTAGAGAATTAAAGTTGAGCTGGACCATTTTGTTAGCTCCAGGCAGCTGTCCAGATCTCCAGGACGAAGAGAAGCCAGCGGGTTCCTAGCCGCCATCTTGGGTTTCGCATGCACCTGGATCGGGGACGAACAGATCCTCAAACATGGAATGATCGGGTTGGCCACACCCGCATGCAGCACAGCGGCAACTGGGCGCGCACAACGAGGGGGGGCGAGCTATGGGCATTCTCGATCTGGGCTGAGCCGGGCTTTCGAGAGGAAAGGCAGGTAGGCTAGTAGTAGACGGTGACTATGTTAGCTCCCGCACACTCGTGCGCCTGCCTCTTTCTCCGTTACCCCTTTCCACGCGCCCCCCTCCTTCAGCGTTGGTCAATCTGGCGAACGCTGTGCGAGGATAATCTCAAAAAGAAAGGCCCATTTTGAATGTGGAATCGTCATTCACCAAAGGAAAAGGGGGTTCGCGCATCGTCGCACAATAACATGACCCGAAAGGGAGGATCAAGAAGGAAGGATCAGCCGGCCGTTCGCTCGCTGACCCTCACCATTGGTGCGAACAAACAACGCAGTTGTCAATAGAAACGTCCGAAGGAAGGCGTCTATCCCAATCTTCGAGACGATCTCTCGGTATCTTTGACCTCTGTCCCGACCGCCATTGGCGTCAAGCCTGCCCTTTGGACCCCTAATCCTACCACTAGTATCGTGGGTCCTCCTAGAGAGACGGTTAGTTGGATGAACAAGACCGGTTGAGGCTTGCTTCCTGCGGGCCCGGACCGAAAGACGGCGGCGGGTGACGGAAAGTAAAAATTCATGCTAACCCAGGCCATGCCACATGTGTATACTGTGGCTGACATTGGTTGGGGCACTGCACAAGGCTCGAAAAGGGCATATCTTTCTGCATTACTGATCGTAATGTTCCTTTTATCGCTAGCCTCCGGAGCCGGTCCACGGTCTTGTCTCATGCTACCGCGGAAAGGTAGCCGAAGCGTACGAGGCATTCGTAACACAATACTCGCTGGTGGCAGCCGTCGTGTGCTATCGCTGGATTCTCTTCCCGGCACTGATTGGTTCCCGTATCCGATTCCTGTTGGTCCTTGTAGGTCAAACGATACCCTGGGATGCCTTTTCCCTGGCTACCGGCGACCTGGTAAAAGAAGGGCATCTGCTTTGCATGCTGATGCCCGGACGAGAACAGATGTGGGGGAAGACAGAAAGTGGTGGGTGTCACGCACCCAGACATCAGAATGCAGGTTGCCGGAAAAGCGCGACGCCACGAGGCGAACTAGATTGCTGCAAACAGGTTTTCGTTCCACCGCTCGAATGTCTCAAACATCCCGAAAGTGCCTGGTGGCGCTCCCCCATTGTACATGTTTGGATGTGCGTACGGCCACACGTTTCTTTTCTCCTTGTGGCGGTATTCATTCACGAACAGCAAATTGGGGGGGGTTGCATTGCTAGGCTTAGTGATAGACCATAGATCACATCGCCTTGTTCCAGCCACTTTCACTAGAGGCCAAGAGGCCAAGCCGCTCACCTGACGGTTGACAGGTCAGGAATCGAGACGGCGTGCCTTTTTTTGACCGAGCCACTGTCTGTTGTCGGTTCGGAGGAAAAAGGAAAAACGTGTCGCAGTTTATCCATGCGGAAAGGCCGTAACGGCCAGCGATTAGTAGATCGCCTACCCGCCCCCTCGAAGAAACTTTCGCCAGTGGCCTTCAGCGATACTAGTGCGCAGTAGTGCGAACAGGAGTACTGCACAAGCGCAGTAGTCTCTGCCTTAACCCCAGAGATCTGTTTGCTGGAGCCGATGGGGGTGTATCCTCAGTGTGAATGGCTTCGTGTGCGCGTAAGCCTTTGTGGTTCGCCTCGTTTCTCACAGGCATGACCCTCGGTCAATTGAGTGGCTGCTTGAGACAAGCAAGCCGAGTTGGAGCTCATCCGTCACCAACTCATCAGGTGTGTGCCTCGTCCAGCGGCACGAGTCGACAGCGTGGATAGACTTGTTTCGATGTCCCAGCTGCCCCTGTTTCGCCAGTCGAGGTTGGTTGGATTCCGCAGCGGGAAGCTTTTGGAGCCTCCAATGGAGCGGGACGCCCGGATCCATTGTTGCTCTGTGCAGCATTACTGCTCCAGGGAGGGTGAAAGCTTCCTGGCGTCGATCATCGGTCCAAACGCCCATCGCTTACGCCAGCCATTGTCATGTTTGACCACAACGGCGACGGATGGCGACGGTGGTGATTTGCGCTTTTGTCTGCCCAGGATCCTATAATGCGTAGTATTTGACGCCGGTCTGATGCCCCGAAGCTTTTCTCGATGGAATCAATTGGTTCCGCACGCCTGGTTCGCGTGGGAGACCAGTTAAGCACCACGCCGTGGTTTGACCGTTTGAACATCGTTGCTGTTTTGGACGCTGTGTGAGACATCGTCTGAATGCCGCAAAGCTAAAAGCCGTTGACGGCATGTTTGCGGCCGCCCAATCTCTCAAGGTATCATCTTTTTGGCTTTGACGGAAGCTTTGCTGGGGTCCGGGGTCTTTTGATACCAGCGATGGCTGCACAGCGGATTTGGCCCCGAAAGCTTTGTGGCATCCATCTCTCAACCCAAATGAGGCGGGTGACAGAACAACGGCGCAGGTGCCGTCCGAGGATCGATTGGGCGTGGTGCGTTGTACGTGGCATGGGGTGAAGGCCGGAAGCTTAGACGGAGAGTCTAAAGCCATGTATCGGTACTTGGGGATTTCGTCTGAACTTTCCGTGGTTGGGCACATACTTCTGCTTCGTCACCGAACACAAAGTCTCAGGTGTGGTTTTTGGCATATCAGAATTTCGTTTAGAAGCCATTCGGTAACGTGGCTGATTGGAGCATGTTCAAAGGTTGGCGGTGTCCGTTCGTCGCCATGTGTTCGTCGAGAGTGGGATGGAATACTCTGGCGCAATCAGTTCCCTGGCGTCCCGAGCTTAGAAGCAGCTCTCCGCGCCAAACTCTGTTCACAGTCAATTGCCGAAAAAGGTTCCTAAATATAAGATATCTAATCCACGGTTTGGAGTAATTGGTGGTCAATAAGTTGCTGGAAAGGTTGCTCAGCCACCAGTAAATACATTGCCACCGACAATAAAAGCACAGGCAGTGAGCAGCAACCCTACCTAGTGAGAGACGTTGCCCGCTTGGAGGCTCATCTAGTCGTCATGGAGCTTCTTATTCGAATTCTGTGGCCAAATTTGCTCAGAGACAGTCAGTGTGAATAGCGCTTTCGCGTTCTCCTGGCCATGCGATCGACGTGTAGAGCACTGTGCGAGGCATGTACTGGAAGTGACTGTTGCTATAGAACACCTGTGGCTGCACAAGTTATTTCAAAGCCGTCTTAGGCCATGCTACCGTTGTCTAGTCTGATGAAAGAGAATGACTGATATGAAACGTTTCCTGAAATTCTGAAGTGGCCCAGGAGTCTTTCAGTCGCTTGCATTAGAGCTGCAAATTAGCAGCAACAAGAGACATGCAAGGTCCGACGTCATAGAGTCTGGGAAACCTTGGTGATGTGTCAAGGGTTGCGCAATCGGAGCTCGACAGTGTCGAGGCCAAACGTCTGTCGTCCGAAGTCTGCAAGGACGATGGCCCTGAGACCCTGAGCGTCAAGATAGGCATCGTACAGCCTAACAGCGAATCCATGGGGCTTCCTCTTCGTCCCGAGACAGACGAGGAGGAAATTGACAATTCCAGTACCATGTAGTGTCGTGGCACAAAAGGGCGATAGCTTTTCGAAACCGTCTTGCTAGAGCTGACCACAAAAGATTTCCTACTTCCAAATAAGCTATTGCTGGAAACAGAAGGTGACAAAGAATCGACCTCAAAAGGCAACAATCCAATAACACAGCTGATTTGTTTACAGATTGTGACTTTGGGGCCTTCCGAGCTGAGAATTTGTTCGTTTCAGAGGGCGGCGATTTCGGTGCAAGCGCGTTGAAGCCACCGTCGTCTACTACTTTACGCACGCCGTTGAAGCACCTGCGTCATATGAGATTGCAGAGCCAGCTTTGTCCGTGCGACTGCCACCGAGATAGTCTCAGGAACTGAGGGGCAGGGCTGATTGAATTGCCGATGGCTGGACTTCTCAGGATACTCTCGGACAGGAGGGCGCTATGGATGAAACTCATATGACGAGCGAAGGGTTATAGTACCGGCTTGCCGATGTCTACGTTCTTGACGTCGAACGAAACTTGAAGCAACGTCCTACTGTGACGATCGTCCCGATCGGTCGTCTTCCCCGTGGTATCGAATCCATGTGGACGAAAACGGACGTTGACCGACCAGTCAATCCTTTCTTGCGAGGCGCAGGGGTCCAGGGGCGGCTCTGTGTCGGCCAAATACCATGAGAATTAGGCTAGATGGGAATGCAACGGCATGCCCATCTGATGTGCTTCCATGGTCGACCCTGGGCCTGGAGTGAGCCGGAAGCCACGACTCGCTCCCTCGCTTGCCAAGGGGTTCGACGGCGTGGGTCTCGCCGATTGAGGACAGAGGGGGCCCGCATGTCCGAAGCTCACGAACCGTGTGGGGACAACGGCCGACGATGTTGAAAGTGCGGGGGACTGGGAATAGTGCTGCCACAGACGAGGATTCGAGAGAAATGGGCCAAATATCTTGAAGGACTCCTTGTGTTGCCAGACTTGTGTACGTGGCTAGCATTTCCTTGGTGCCTGCTTCTCAATATGTGAATAGCGTTTGCATTGCCTCGGATTCGGTCTGTGTCTCGGATGCAGCATCAACGACTACACGCTGGGTTATCCGGACGAGATATCCGTGTAGAAAATGGTATCGTTTGTTGACCCATCGCTTTCGTGAGCGCCCCCACAGCACCGGTGGTGAATGACCAGCTAGTCTTGGTTGAACTGAACGATTTCAGAAATTCTTTTTCCCGTACTACCGGACGAGCGCCTTGTTTTTTTTCCTCGAATGAGACCAAAGGCATCTGTCGGTGTCAAGACGAGGGTGGATTAGTATGGATTTGGTGCCGTTGCGCAGTCTGAGACGCCCGTGCGGATCGCCCGCAGAGCCGGTTTTCTTGAAGCGATGAAAGGCCTCGGCTCACTGACATCTCATTTCCCTTGAGAATTGCCGCACTAGAGAGGCTTGAGCTGGTTGATGTTGTCCCGATGTTGGCTGCCGACGAGGCATATTGCTTCCCAGGTGGGAATTGTGTAGTTGGGGATGCATCCCGGCCCAGTGTTGGCCACCACCCAATACGCTTTCTTGATGTGGACGGCAGCGAAGATCCTACACTGGCAGGTGGAAGAAACGTGGCACACAAATGTGTGGAACCGATGGGCCGTCACACAGATGCAAAGGCGGCTCAGGCAGCCTTTTCCCGCCTACCTACTGCGTAAAGACTGTGAAGACCAGACCCCGCACCCCTTATCCCTTGAGCGTCTGCCCTGTGTTGTCTTGTGTCCATGCCCTCGCCTGCGCATAATTCAGAATGCCTCCTTCAAAGAGGACAGATGTCTGCTGAATACGGATCCTCATCATAACGCACTGTGCCAATAAATTGTTCGCATGGGTCAACATCGAGTGCTGCCTGCATTGGGTAAATGCATGATAAGACGCCGGCCCCGATTGTCTTAACCGAGGTAGCTAGTTTGTCTTATTTTTCTCGTCCAACTCGGAAGAGGTCGATGCGTGTCTCTGGCAGAATCCGCGCCGGATTGTTCTCAGTGTATGTACCTCCACGTGGGACAGCCAAAAGCCATCCACTTTTTTGCGTTTAATGATGATGTGCAAGATGCCGCATCCTGGAGATGGAGGGTGACAGGGGTAGGGATTATCGTCCGCGCACTGGGGATCTTTTGAAGCGCGAACTGTCAAGCACGAGTGTCCTCGCGGATGGAAAACGAAGACTTTCGAAGAATGATGTCGTTGGGTGAATTGGATGTCACGAGCAGGCATCATGGAACCCTATTCCAAATCATAAGGACCCGACAACAAGTCTCATTGATCTCGCTGGCTGTCCGCTCCAAAAGACGTGTATCCGTAGATAGCTCACGGGAAGTGTGACGGGTTTGGCAGATGGCACACAGCGAACGGCTTCGGCGAACAAGGTTCGCTGATCTTTGCTTGGAGTGCTCCTGAAGGCTGGTGGAGTCCCTTGGGTGATTGACTCGAAGAGTGATCTGATTTGTTGCATCTTTCCACGAGCTGGGAATCAAATGGAGAAGTGACAGCGGGGAGCAAAGAAGCAGACGCACCCGTGCACAGGGAGCGCTAGGACTCGAGGTCTGTGTGCTGCGAGCGCCGTTCAGCGTTCAGGAGGCGACTCTCGTTGGTCTGATCCAACTTGACAAACAACGCGATCCATGCTTGCGGTGTCTCCCGTTGCCCAATCTGTTCATGTTATGGCCCTGCTGGCTGGTTGCCAACCGCCAATCCCGACCACGATGTTTCTCCTAATCGTAGTCAAGTGGATAAGCCTCCTTATTTCTTTTGCCAGAACCTGTTGATTAACTGCCATCAAAACTCGGCGCTGCCTCGGGCCTGACGCAGTGTTTGCATATTTGGTGCGGGAAAGATTAATTGATTTCGAGTCAGGCGAGACGTGGCCATTCATAGACGACATCTGCCGCTGGGAAGGGGGAGTTCGGTGTGCGGCTAACACCATGGCCGAGTACTATTGAGATGTGAGGCTCCTGCTGACTGTTGTGTGTCCAGAGGCAATTTAGCAGCCACCATCGAGTGTGGGTTGTGTCGGCGACGCTCGCCGAGGGCGGGTTTGGTTGTTTGACATTGGCCTTGGCTGCGTTGACATGCCGTGGTCGTGCTACTAGCGACGCAGACAAGAATATACCCAAACCCATACAACACTAGTTGCTGTCGTGTGGCCGATCCAGTGTCTGAGGGTTTCAAATCGGAGATAGCCAATGTCAGATCAGCGTAACTGCAACAAAAGAGGCGGTAAACCTTTCACCCAGGCTTTACCAGCCGACAGCTGGACATGAATTTGCCGGGAGCCTGGACAGCAGGGCTGTTGCCGGCTGTGATGTGGGGGTTTCCGACCCGAAGTCTCTTTCTCTAAAGATGGGGAACGGCGGTGGGCATTGTGTATCGGAATCGGTGTACGGATATACGTACTGCATACATGAGCCTGGCCGTGCAATGGTTCGGGCGAGGACAGTGAGTTACAGGGCACGCCAGGTCTGCCTTTGTTTGTTGCCGTGCTTATTAGCCCTAGCGAGACAGATTACGGAGTCGAGACCGACGCCCTGGACGTGAGGGAGGCACGGAGGTTCAACGGAATGTCCTTCTTTCCCAGGAGTGCATCCAGCAGAGCGGGAGACTCACAATTCGTCAGCGAGCAGGTAAGCCCCGAGGGTGGTGCGTGTTTTGGCAGAAGCGAAGCTGGGACGTCGATCATGTTGTTTCTTTTTGGAGGGTGATTATTAAAGTCTGAATTCCGAGGGTCCGAGTACTAAGAGAGAAGGCAAAAGTTGAGGTCGGCAGAGTAGGTAGCAGAACGGGGAGAAGGAATATGAGCGGTCTCAGACGTCCCAGCAGTCTGGCTGACTGCATGTCGAACAACGTGGCTGGCGGACGATCATGTGCGGGTGCAAACAGGTGCGGTACAGCAACGAGTATTGGTTGAGTTTTGGCGGGGAGTTGACGTCGTGGAGGTCGGTACGAGACTGCATCCGTTCTCGAGGCTTGGTCAAGGCGATAGTTGGACTGCCGAGAGCGTGCGCGCAGCAGGGAAGGGGGAAGAAGCAATGATCGACTGCGGCAAGTTGTGCGGGCTATCCATAAGAGAGCCTATTGGTGTTGGTTGATGAGTATGACATGCGGTGGCAATGGTTTTATTGGCGGTTCTTTTCTTCGGCGACATGCGACATGGACCCTGACGCGGTGTTTCGTTTCTGCTTGAGAGAGGTTTTGTTGGATACGAGAAAAAGCTGGGTTTCTGGTGAGGAGGCGCAGATAATGTTTTCTTTCGCGCAGTGCGGCGTCAGTGATTCGTCCCGTTTGGGAGGCGTGCGCAGCGAGAGAGAGAGAGAGTGTGTGTGAGAGGCGGTTTGAAGCATGGCTTTCTGCTGTGTGGATGAGCGAGATGGAAAAGGAACTGACTGGAGCTGCAGACCGAAAGTGCAGGTACCTCGTCTCGTGGGAAAAGGTGGCGCTGCATGTACGTATCGGACGTGTACTCGACACAAGCCTCACGTGGTCATCGGGAGATCGCGCATTGCAGGAAGGACGGGAGGGAAATCTCGCTGGGCGAAGGCGGTGCGGTGCTGGGCCAGGTTGGTGGTGGTCCTGGTGCGAATGGAAGGAAGCCCGGTACCTTCCGCGGGAATACCTACCACCCTAAGGTGCCTGCGTCCCCTAGCACCAGGTACCTAGGTAAGGTAGGTACGGTAGGGAACCACAAAAGCAGGCAGCCCTGAGCAGTTACAGTCAACCTCCATTCAATGGACTGAGTAAGTACCTCGGGGAGTATGTACTTGCATTGCGAAGTGCGATGAAACCAGAAATGTTCAGCAGAAAGAAAACTGCCTGCCTGCCCACAGGTTCGTTCGTTCGCCTTGCACGAAACAGACTTTTACACTTCAACTTACTAGTGCCTGCCTCGCGACATGCTGCGTGCTGTGCCGTGTGTACAATAACTTACTGCGGTATGGATATTCGTAGGTGCGAAGACACGAGGAGCGATGTGAAAGCATGTGGATGGGTACGTATCTCTTTGCACCTTTCTGGCCACTTAGGTAACTGACTGCGACGTACAGCCACCATCTCGCATGAGACCAGGAAGGCGAGGACAACACGTGTAGCGGCTCGACGTAACGTAGCCGCGCCCCCATGTGGCCGCGCCGGAAGTACCTCGTGGGTACCTTACCTCAACGTGAAAGGCAGTTGCCAGCTGAAGCCCGACTTGCCCGCTGGAACTTAGGTAGTGTACTGCGAATCCATTCCCATTCCCATTTCTCGATGCTCCATCATGTGCTGATCACACACGACACTTTCCACTTTTCGAGACCGCCTCCTACTGCACTTGCGACATACTGATCGCCAAAGTAAAGCATAGGCATGGACATGGACATGGACATGATCTAGCCCACGACGTGAAGCGCAGTCCTTTTGAGTTGGTGGACGGGAGGCGGAAAAAAAGACGGGCAGTGGAAAAAAAAAACAAAAAAAACAACCAGGGCAGAAAGGCTAAAAAGAAAAAAAGAAAAAAAAATGAGAGAGAAAAAAAACAAAAGCTTCCCCCACTTCGCACGAGGTTCCCTTGTCAGTGCCTGGCGGCTAGCGCCGTCCACCTTACCACTCCTACACGGCCTTCACTTTAGCTTTTGAGCACACACCATGGGGCATATCTCATCTTGTCGTCCTCGTCTTGGTCCTCGAGATTGAGGCGGTGGTGCAAGCTGCAACCCTCCTCCTCTCCTGGTCCAGCCACTGAGGCGCGGACGTCACCGGTTCCGGGGGAGCTGTTGGTCTTAGGTGCGCCTATGAATGGATGTTGACCTCTGCTGACCTTGACGGGCGTTCCAGACTGCGTGCCGAGTAACACCAACGTCAGTTTCTTTGATTCTTACCCTGCCTTTGGACAAAATACGGCCTTCCCAGATGATGGGCATGCTTCAGCTTGAGACTGCCCTGAAGCCGGAATTTCCATTGTTTACAGATTCCTTGGGACGGTCAGCACCTTAAGGTACCTTGCCACGGCATCTACACGAAATGCCACCTGCCACGGCCAGGTTGCCAACGTGGGGTCGCTGCAGACTGCTTACCTGTGTACATATTGTCTCGCATGCCACGCCGGCCACCAAAGCTATCTTAGCAGGTGGGTATGCACAGGCACGCATTATTCTTGCTAAGTGTTCCAATAATACTCGAGCGTGCAGGAACGACAGAGCAGCAGGCAGGTAGCACACTAGGTACACTATCAACATCGTGCTCTTGGCCAGAGAGGATACCCACAGCTCAGCTGGACATGTCCATTGTCTTTCCGACGTCCGGCGCACCTACACAGACACAGACAGCAGCACCATGGTGGCTTCTTTTTGTTGAGTGCCGCGAGAAGAGGAAAGGGAGATCGGGTGCCTCTGGTGCGAGCCTCTTGCGAACACTGTACACCATGGAATGCAGTTGGAATCCAACCACGCTCCATCACCTTGGCCCAGTCTTTTGGGTGCTTGGATTATCGAGCATAGCGGGATGGATCCGTCATTGGATTGGACGTGCAGATCCTCCCTTACGCAGTCACTAACCTCACCACGCGTCCTGTCTTTCTACCTTTCCGTGGTTGACATCGCAAACGGCGCTGCTCCCAGCTAGTCCCCCACACGCTGCGCACGAGGCAAGCAGCCAAAATGCTTTGGGCGCTTCAAGCACCGCACGCGGCAGTCATGGTCAAGCCCACGCCGTGCCTCATTGATGGTTATGCTTACTTGGCAGTTGGTGCTCTGCACAGAAGCATACGCAGTATACCCGCGCATACCTACCGCAGTACTCCATGCCGCCCAGTATCAACTACCCTGCTGGGCTGGAGACACTTTTGCCGCTGGATCGCCAATGGCCAACCCATCACCATCACTTTCACCCATCCCATCCATACCACCATGTGCTGGCTCGTGGCTTTGGGTTTGGCTGTGCGCCTGCCCGCCTGTCCATCACCGTCTGGGATGACGAGAAACACCACCCTCTTCCGACTGGTCCCCGCCGCCCGGAGCCCGTCCTTTGGCCTGACAGCCCTGTCCTTTCATCCCGATCCCTTCCTTCGGTGAGGAAAGGGGCTCGTCGATGAAGGGGTCCCTTGGCTTCAGAATTTTAATCACCCGGCGGCGTATCCCCCGGGGCCACCCTCCGCTTCTTTGCGCTTGGGTCAAGGTCCATGGCCGTTCGTTTTCTTTTTTGGATCTTGACTCCTCCATCCCCAAACTATCCACATTTACACGAGCATTTGGAGCTGTCCGTACTATTCACATGGCCATTGCTGTGCGCCAGGCACAACCACACGCACTCACAAGGTATATGCTGACCTGGTTCAACCAAGACGAGTTGATCAGCCCGCAAGTCCCTCTTTGTGAGCTGTCGGCGACTCCTATCAACTCACTTCTGCTGGGGTTGTCACTGAGTAAGTTTTTCTAGGACCTGCCAATAATACCTAGGTACCATATCTATATGAGTGCACACATGCGGATAATTCATCCCAGCATTGGCACTCCGTGAGCCGCGGTCCTTATTGACGCCGCTGGAATTCTCGGCCGGCCTCTAAAGCGCGGTGCCTTGCACCCCCGTATGATTACCAGTCATGATTAGCGGCAGCAACACGGCCTATCCGGACGTGCTTTCCTCCCGGAACGGACGCTGGCGATCATGTTCCGGCTGCAAACAAATACAGCACGCTCTAGTCGCTGGATCGGGGACCGGACCAGACTCCGAGCCTGAATAACGAGAGTGACGCCCAGATGGCGTAGATGCAGGATACAAGTGGCACACTCCAGACATGATCGGTCCGGCTTTCTTCCCCCTCTTCGTCGGCCTGTCCTGTAGGGCCTGTCTCGCCATGATGGCCCGCCGGCTTCCTTCTACCCCCGCCAGTTCGCAAGCCCCGACAGCGGGTGGCATATTTGGAGTCGATCAATTGTGAGACGAAACATGAAAACAGCGGGCCCGACGTCGGCTTCCTCCATGATCCATCAACTCCCATTCCTTTTAACGCTGGGCGTCTCTTCCACGCTGCCCGAGACCCGGCTTTGGGACAGGTCTGGCCTGACCAACATGCCTGCCCGACCTGGGTCCGTTCTGGTCTGGCATCGACAATTTGATGAGGGCCAGTGTCTACTATGGTGTCTGTATACCAACGGACAATGCCGGTTCATGTGCAACGGAACTGCCAGCCAATTACGCGATAAACAAGCCTACAGTTTAGGGCATAATTTGCGATCTGGAGCCCTGCTGCTGTGTCGCATGGGGTGTTCATCCTCCCACTACTATGTACAGAGCACATACTTATGATGATGATTCAGGGTTTGTGCTTCCAGGTCTACAAGGGCTCCAGGAACCGCGGGCGCGGATGGCGGATGCCAATTGCCAGACGCATGGGAAGAAACAACGAGAAGACCAAGGCGCCGGGCAGGGCTTGTCGCGCACGGATAGAGAGACGACAGGATCTCAGATATACTGCTTCATTTCATTGGATATTTTTATCTGTTCCTCGACGGCGCCAGAAGAGGCCCATGATTCTTCTGTACTCGACAGTTCTGCAATGGCTATCATCACCAAGGACAAAGTTTAACAACAGAGGAGGCACGCACCACAGACGTATTGCGTACATGGTGTGCTGTAAAGTACGCGACGGATACACAGGCACATAAACGGCCACGACGAAAAAAAAAACCTTGCCATGGATGCCACACGACAAGCAGATGGATGCTCGATGCATGTGAGGGCCGCGACCCCACTCACATCGGAGACGTCTCCTGAGCTTCCCAGCGTGGTTTGGCACATCCACGAGGGCGTGCGTATCGATACATGGGCAAGACCAGGCTGGGCTGTCTGGACGCCATGTACACTGCAAGGTAAGGTGGTGATGGAGCTGTCCCTCTGGGGCGTGCGGGCAGGGATGATGGGCTTGGCGGGACAGCCATCGCAGGTATCCGTTACCGCGCAGGCCGGGAAATAAGAAACGCCAACAGCGCCCATGCGTGGGCAAAACCACCCGAGCAAGGTTCGGTTGTGCTGCCATTTTGTGGCACGACGGCGCGGGCTCGCAGGGTATGACAAAGAGGTGGAATAGGACTTGGTGTGCAGGCACGCTGAGGTGATGCCGGGTCTACAGTACCTACGGACGAGGTACTTTTCTCGTCTGCGTCGACATGGACGCTAGAACCCCCCCCCCCTGCCTTGTCTCTGGAGGCGTGGGCTGGACGGAGCGGAGGGTGGGCTGGCAGCGGCACCCCAAAAGAGCACGGGTACATGCACTCGATCGGGCTACGCCTGTACTTTAATCAGGTTGCGAGGACAGGACAGGACACGGCACGGTAGTACCTAACCGCCCATGGTTGCGCAGCGCAATAACACCTTAGCTAAGATACCTTATTTTCAGGTCGACGGCGCATCGCAAGGATGGGCGGCAGCTCTTCGGCAAGAGACGCAGGAAGAAGGTGGTTGTGTCGATGGATATACGGTACGGATACTGATACTGCATAGTGTATGTTCCATGGTGATGATGGTAACAGTGAAGGAGGAGAACCTACCGCAGTAAGGTGAAGAACAAGACCAAGAACAAGAGCAAGCGCGAGAACCAGACGGAAAGGCCTGCCGTTGCTCGAGCCAGGACCAGGACCAGACCCAGATCAAGAGGCACGCACCTAACCTAACATCACCTCACCTCACCACTTTCACACTTAGGCACCCTACCTGCCCGCGCCTTACCTACCTTACGGATGGACGCCAGTGCCACTCCAGCGTCCATGTTCCGGCGCCTGTTCGTTCGCCCACCTACCAGCTTAGGTACCTTACCTACCTACACACTACCTACCTGCCTTGCCCAACCTTTTCCCCTCACTCTTCTCCAGATCACAAACACCCAGTCAGTTGCGTTGCTGCTGTTGATGCTGCGTCAACTCGCTCGCCTGGACCTGGACCTGGACGTGGACGTGAACATGGACCTGCATCTCTGTGCCCCCTCTGAATTGCTGCAAAGTACACACGTTGCTTTTGTCCTCGTCAGTCTTCTGTGCCCCTCTGGCCAGAAAAAAAGGGAATGGGATGTGGGATAAGATACACACATCTGACCCAGGTATTCGTACCATTGACCAACCAAGGCACAATCCAAATCAGCGCCAGGCCACATCCCCATCCGCTGCTCCCCCCATGTGAGGTAAGGTAACGAACGTAAGGTACTTGTGCATGTATTCATACGGATACAGCAGAGATGGATAGTTTACCCTCACTCCCTCGTTGCCCCTACCCCCTTGTCCCCAGAAACCCTGTGTCTTGCCCTGTCCTTGGCTTGACCTGTGCAACCGTGGCCCCCCCCCCCGGCTGAGGTACATTGCACGGTACGAAGACCGTCGCTCTCCCTGGTGCCGTCTCTTTCGCTCTTTCCTGTGGGTCTCTACTGGCTCCTGGCTGTGGCTCTTGCTCTCGCTCTGCGTCTGTGTCTGCGTCTACACGTCTGGCTGCTCTACTCAGGCCAAGTCATCCTAGCGCTGCCGTTTGTTCAATTCCATCTTATCCCCTCCACCCCCAGCTCTTCCCAGTCTTGAAACCGACTGCCTCCAGCCGTCTTTCTCCTCCACCCGCCCTCGCCTACGCCGACCCTCGAGTTTGCTAGACCTCTCCTCCTTGTTTCCTTGACTTCGTCCAACTTAACCTCGTCTGCGTCCTGCATCCTCGCCGTCGCTTTCGCCTTCCACCATCACCTCCTCATCACCGCCGTATCCAACACCACACGCTCTTTACCTTCAAATCCCAACCATCTGACCAGCCTGCGACTATCAGACGCCTTCTCAAAAGGCTGCCGTCATCGCATGATCTTCGTCAACGGGCCACGGACAATTCGATTGTTCTCAACGGTACTACTGCGCACATAGCCCGTCTACTTAATCTTCCTCGCCTCGCCCGAGAGTCATTCGCCCTAGACGTTTGAGCCGTCGACCCCAACCACCGTCTCGAACCGACTTGCGCTCGATATAGCTCTCAGCATTCGTTCTTCCCAGTAGCTTACGACAAACACACAACATGGACGCGCAGCGACCAATCTCTCAGAAATTGCCCGCGGGGTTGGCAGGGGTCTTGAATCCAGATGAGAACCGCGACTCGGCCTACTTCTCTAGCACAGATGCATCCAGCAAGCGTACGTCGACGGTGGAGTCATTACGAATGATGCAACGACCATTTAGCTAACACGCACCCTGACAGACAACTCTGCTGCCTCCTGTGTAGGCAACGTCCTCAGTCCCACCGGCTCAGGCTACCAGTCATCGTTGGCCGACAAGACGCCCTCTCCAGTCACCGCGAACCTAGTACCCCAACCCCTTGTGTCGCCCGCGAGTAACATGAGCGTCGCCTCCATGGTTTCGCCGACGACACCCGGGAGTGCCGATCCGCGCAGATTCGAACGACCGACGTCCTTGAACTCGGATCCGCAACTGCTTGCTCAAGACTTCGGCACCGCTTCACGCAGAGAGAGTGTCGACAGCAGGATAAATCAGGGTTTTCACGAGATGAGGCTAGGCGGAAACTCCCCCTACGCAAGTCACAACCAGTCGACAACGTCGATTCAAAATACTCTTAACCAGCAAAGGAACCCGCGTCAGGGTCTGGACAATCTCTCGGTACACCGCATCTCCAACGGCTACCAGCCAAGTAATGATAGAAATCCTGACCCTAATCCAAAGATCATCCGAACCGCACCCGCCATCACCGGACCCGCTACCAGCAACATCGCGAGGGCTGCCGAGCCGACTAAGGGTCAAGCTTGGGCCTTCCCGGAGGAGGAGATTCAGCGAATCGGGCCTCACGATGCCTACCTTGACTCCAGACGCAGTAGCGTTGCCGAATCCATCGCCAGCAGTCAGTTTACCACCGAATCGAGGTTGCCCCCGGGCCAAAGACGCTTGGACGAGCCTACCGACTTCAACAACCGCCTCTCGAGCACCTCATCCGATTTTCCTCCAGTACACCACCACTCGCTGCAACATAAGCAGATCGGAGATCTTCGCGATGACGACGCCGCCTCGAGAACAGGAGCCCAGCCGTACAGCCGCACCCCAGAGCTGCGTAAGAGTCATAAATTGGCGGAGCGAAAGAGGAGAACGGAAATGAAGGAACTGTTCGACCAGTTGCGAGACTTGATGCCCCAAGAGCGGGGTTCCAAAGCTTCCAAGTGGGAAATTCTTACAAAGGGTAAGTAACTAACGATAACCTCGGTCGCGGCGGGAGATATCTGACCTAGTTGCAGCAATTTCTGAGCACCAGCGTATGGCGGATGTCGTTCGGATTGTCCAGGGACAAAATAGTACCGTGATGCAGGAGAACGACGCCATGCGACAGGACAATCATAACCTCCGAGTTGATATTCAGCGTCTCCAGAGTGAACTGCACAACCTCCGAATGCAACAAGCGCCAACAGGCCAGGCTCCCCCGCAAGCCCAAGTACCACCGCCCCCTCAGCAAGCACCTTATCAGACGGACCCCTACACAAGTCGTCGCGAGCTCCCGCCTATTAGAGGGCTGAACGGCGCGATTCCCAATGGGCCTGACTCTATGACCGGCGTACAGTACGAAGCACCTAGAGTCAACGGCGGTTATCGTCCTGCAGAGGCGAGGTATTGAGCAAACAAAGAACCTTGCCCAAGTCCTAGCAGCATACACTTCATCATCTCTTAAATCACGCCGACTTGAATCAACCAGAGCGGCAAATCGCAAACGCGGGATGATGGTTTGGTGGACCCAGTCAAAACAACGTTCCACCGTCCGTGACCTTCACGAGAGGTTCGCGTGTTTTATTACAGTTCTGTACCCTGAGATTATGCTTTTCTCTTTTTTTTTGTCGGGAGAATCGCATCTCCTATCTTTTGTGTCGAATGTGCCAATACGCTGCTCTACGCCAGCAGGTCACATTCAGTCAGTCCGAGCCCAGTGGATTGCTGGCAGCGAGGGACGCCCTGATACCCTCGTGCTTCGTCGGTTGATAAAAAGTCAGACGGCGCCATTTTTTTTTCTCTTGCGTTTTGGAAAGCAAAATTGATACGGGGTATCGGTATGGCGAGGACAGGAAGGGGTCGGTGTGTTCAGGTGTATATACCCACGTGTTGGTCCATGTTAAAGCAATGTCGGCTGGGATCGTGATCAGATCCCAAGCCTTGCGTCGGGAAGAAAAATCAAAAGTTATGGGGAAACCGTGGGGCAGGTTCGATGATTGACGCTTTTCATGGATTCTGACAATATCAACTGACCGGGGCGGAGCTAGGTGAGATCTAGTCCGTCTCCCAGCGACGAGCTTGGTTCTCGTTGGGCAGTCGAGTAGCCAGTGAGCTACAAGTTTTAATCGTCTAGATGAATCCGAGACCTTTGAGTCGAAGTACAGTGTTTTTCGTGAACTTGATCCCTAGGTAGCATAGACGTATGTGAAATACGTTCAAAGACACAGAGCATCTGCAAATATCGAATGGTAATGTTAGTGCCTGCCGTGAGGACTGAAGTTCGGAGTGGGTCACGGCTGTGTGCGCTAGAGCCCAATGTGGGCTAGCGCGTTCCCAATCGAGACCACTTTACACGGCAAACCAAAAATTTCCATTTCGCTCGTCAGTCGATTGCCTCCGTCTGCTCACATCGCCATCGTCGTCTACCGTATCCCACCCACTCCCAAGGACCATTATCCTTCACAATGTGAGTCTTACACCATTGCTATCGTCGAGATTTTCATACCGGAATGCCGCGCACGAACTGGAGCTAATTGGCCCCCCCGACATACAGGCAGTCCATTCGTCGTGCAGCCACCCGCGCCAGCTTGACCAGCGCCATCTCGGCCGCTGCGTCCGCCGCGCCCAAGACGCAGTCCATCGCCTTTGCCCTGCGCTCCGCCAACGCTGTGAGATGCTTCTCCGTCGCCGCCCCGAGGGCCTTCTCCCGCTCCATCGCCTTGTGCGAGGAGGAGCAGCAGCAGTCGCAGCAGTATGCGTCCGAGGGCGCGAACCGTCCTCCCCCGAGTGAACACTGCATTTTTGTCCAGAACTACCCCTTCAAGGTCTCCAGAGACGAGATCGCTGAGGCCTTTGCCAAGTTTGGAGAGGTCGTTGGCGTTTCGCAGCCTCCCAGGAAGACGTACGTTGTTAATCCTTGCCCCGTTCCCTCTCCCTCGCGATAGCTTTTACGCAAGCAGAAAGGGGAGAACGATGAAGAATGGTTTGCTGACATGGCTCGAATACAGTTTCTGCTTTGTCTACTACAAGGACGCAGCCTCCGTCCAGGAGGCCGTTCGGGAGGTGGACGGCACCTTCTGGCATGGCCGTCGCATCGCCGTCAAGGAGACCGAGGCCAAGGCTCCGAACTCTGAGAGACGCTCAAGGCCCGAACGTCGGTCCGTAGACAACAACGTTCCGACGGACACGCTCTACATCGGAAACCTGTCCTTCGAGGCCACCGACGCGGAGCTGAACGAGCTTTTCGGCGTCTTCCAGAATGTCAAGGACGTGCGTGTCGCGGTCGACAAGATGACGGGCTGGCCTCGCGGGTTTGCCCACGCACAGTTCCACTCGGTTGAGGCTGCGCAGGAGGCCAGAGCCGCGATTGAGGGCAAGGTTCTCCGCGGGCGTGAGGTCAGGGTCAACTTTGCGGTTAGCAAGCAGGAAGAAGACCCCAGAGCCGTCAACAACCGCAGGGCTCGTAACGCGCGGGCCAGGGAGGCCGAGGGCGATGCTGCTCAGGCCGAGGAGCAGAGGAAGCACCAGACCAACAACTGGGACGCCTAAGCGACTCTGTCCTTTCTGATGAAGGCGGACAGACACGTGTATACCCTGTGTCAAGGGATGGGGAACGATTCACGGTTCTGATGTGTAGGATTATTTTTCTCCATCGCGCGGAAAAAGGGCGGTGGCGGGCGTCTGGCTTTTTCTCGCATTCGGGGGACTTGGGGACCAAGGCAGGGGAAAGTCTGGTTCTATGACCTGTTCTATGACCTATGACCTTTTTGCCATTTTTTCGCCACGGATTCGATAGAGAAAATGGGGCAGATGCCATCTGATGGATGAGAGAGATGGTCTCGGTCGCATAACGACTCGACCCTACGGCGTGTATCATAATCATGTACAAAAGTCACGGTTCGCATACGAAGAGAAGAAGCAGGGAAGAAAGAAAAAAAGTAATCATCTCCTTTCTAACGTTCGCCCCGGGAGGTCAGAGTACCCCACCCAGTCTTGTTCTTCCTATGAGGGTTTTCTTTCCGAATCCGTCATGATATCTATCGACGCCCGTTGAGTCTTGGTTCTGCGTTACACTACAGATACACAGTGTACAGAACGATGCGCGATAATATATCGTGATGGTTCCCGGTAAGTCATGGCATCCTGGCGCAACAACACACGAGCACTTTAAAGAAAAAAATGGCCGATCTTTCTGTACCTTTCTCGGGTTGCGACGCTGTGAGGGCGGCCTTGCCGGCCTTGACTGACAAGCATCACGGAATTAAGAGAGAAGGGGGGGAGAGAAGACATCCCAAGGGCCGTTGAACGAACACCCCCCTCCCCCCGGGCACCCGGGATCCCGTGCCTCTTTCATGACTGCTGTCTTGTTCTCTCGGCATAATCCATACACGGGCCAGGTCAAGCCCGCGCCGCCGCCACCGCCGCCGCCGCCAACCAAACCAACCCCCCCTCTAGGCTCGGGAGTCTATCGAGATGGCCAAAGCTTCGCCCAAGGCCCAAGGCCATACCGGTCTTTTATGAAAGTTGGGCAGCCGGGGGACCGAGGTGAGGTTTTTTGGCGAGAGGGGGGGGGCGGGGGGGGAAAAGGGCGGCGCCGAGTCAGGCCTGATAAACTGTGTCTCCGCCTTACCAGGCACACAGCCGCAATCCGGGTCCCGGTGCGAACGCTCTGTTCACCTTGTGTGGAGAAGGGGGAAGGCAGGGCAGGGCAAGGCGACATGTGAGGTCCACGCCTTTTCTTCAGTGCTCGCTCCACCTACATAGTAGGGGGGTGTGCGTGTGGTGGTTAATGTTTCTTGTTTATGAGGTTCCTCGATGAACCATGTGGTTTCTTGGTCGCGCGCCCACGTTGCGTTTTGGCGGCGCGGGAATGAGGGGGATCGACATCGAACACACGCTTTGCCGGCCGGCGACGCCGCGAGCCTTGACGTTGCGACCTGTTTGTCACTGGAGTTTTAGGAAACCAACCAACCCCCCCTGCGTTGGTTGCATGTTGTTGTCACTCTCTCTGTCTCTTTCAGGAGTTGCAGGGGTATGTACAGAGTACTTATGCGGCTTTTCTCTCTATTCGGACTTCTTGTGCCAAGTCCCACCGAAGAATACAACGAAGGATTCTCGAACGATTCCTCTGCATCCGTTCATCTAAGTAACTTTTTGGAAATTCCCCTTTTCTCCTCGTGTAACTATGCAACTATGGCCATGGTTCATGAGTTGTCGACAGAGCCGGGGTCAGTCAAGCTTGGTTAGTTAGGTAAGTGTGGTGGACCATTAGAGCGGGTTTCCCACGTTGGCGCGCTGGCTGGCGCGTGGCAGGAAAGAAAAAAAATTCTTTGCGATATCCACCATGCGGCGGACTTACACCAACCCCACGACATTAGTTTCCAAGCCTCTGAGCGGCATTTTCTGCCAAAAGTTTTGACCAGCCTGGGGGTCGAACCCAGAATCTCCTGGTTGCACGATCTTTTGGTTATGAATCGTAGTCAGACGCCTTGCCATTGGGCCAACCGGCCGCTTGTCCTGAGGACTCGAGCTTGCTTGCTTGAGGGTCGAGGCGGGGAGGAGGCGTTATGAAAGTGGGCTTGGGTTCTTGGGGCGGGTTTCGATGGGTTTGGTGGGCTGCCAAGTATTAACGGCACTCTTTTGCGAGGTGATGAGTAGCGCGTGTGAGAATTTCAGTTAGTTGATTGATGGTGTTGGCTGATTTCATGTTGATGCGTGTGGGAGCATCATGACATTCCTAATGGAGTTTCGACTTACACACCTACACTAAAGTCTTTCATCTTACTTGTGATACGCGCTCAGTGTTCATCGACAGGCACACGGTCCACAAAGTGAAATGAAGCAAGCTAGACGTCTTTCTCGTCTGCTTAAACATTTTCACTGTTGCAAAGAACTTACATTGGTATACGCGATAGAAACAGATGGCATGTAGCGAAAAGATCGAAGCAGCAGAGACAGCCTAGTACAAAGAGCCCAGCTTCGAATCAGAGGCTAAAATTTTCCTTGTAGCACAGATTGAACTCTGAAAATCAAGTTGAAGGATATTTTTCTTTTCGTTTGATGCTCAATGTTCGCCTTCGTCTTTGCTGTAATTGTTGTCATACAGTTAATAGAAGTTGTAGGGACTTTGAATAGATTCCTCGTCTCTAGCTGTCGGGTGTAGTCTCTGAGTGCATCCAGTCTTTGTCCTCTTGCGAAACGAGTCCTCATCTGTTTCGAAGACCAGGTTGGTTCGTCATCGATGACATTGCATGATCAGTAACTGACCACAAGAAGTCTGTTGGCATCGACCTGTGCACGCTATGTCAAGCAATCCACATGCGCTCAGGCTTCACAGGATTGGTTCTGGGTTTGTGTTGTCCTCCAATGCCGCGGTGTTACGCGCGTCGTAACTTCGGTTTCACAAGTACTAAATGCTAGCTTCGTAGACTGCATTCTAGTCGGCACATCAAGATATCAGACTGGATCGGTTTCATTATTCGAGGCAAGAAGAAGTCACGAAGCTAAACTTCGGTCCAAAAGACAGCATAGCACTTCATTCATGCTAGTATTGAAGTGACACAGTTCACAAGTGTACCCGGTGTGTCACTGCTGACTTCGTCGTCGAAGACTTGCTATGCGTGATTGTCATCTGCAGGCTGAGAAAGAGGCTCTCGTCAGCAGGGAAGAGTTCATTTGGGAATTACGATATCCAAGAACGCCTGCGGAGTTTTCTAAAACCATTGAATTTCGAATGGCTATGTTGCATTGGTCAAACAATATTCCCGGTTACCGATTTGGTTCTTGAGGGGGGGTGTTGATTGCGTTGGTGTTATGTTTCTCAACTTGATGGAATACATTGTTACAGCAAACCTGTGGCCCTGGGTTTACCCTGAACAACGGTTCAGCTCACCCCTGCATCATCGAAGCCCTCCAAAGTGAAATTCCAGTGGCCTGCCTGATGCTCTCCGCGTTCTGCGTAGTGATCGGATTTCAGTTTGTGCATGCATGTGCTTGTGAAGGTTTTCGTAGGACGAGCTTGTGAACTGACAAGAAGGGACATGGAAAACCGCAAAAGCTGTATCTGAGGCGCCTCAGTACATAAACCTCCTTAATCCGAACAGTGTCCACTTCACTGGGCTTGGAATAAAGAAACCGTCTAACTTTTCTGTGTTTGTAATGCTACATTTTCTCTGTACTTGACGACGACAACAGCGACAATAGATCATAGTGAGGTGTACAGCCACAGGACAAGTTGGTCGTCTCGGAAGGGTCCAGCAATAAAGTGAACGGTCTCCGCAAGAGGACTAATTGCTCATGATGGTAATGAGTTCAGTTCCAGTACGCTTGTACGTACTTGCCCTGACGTTGCTGGGATGTTGGTATCCGACGACACACGAGTACGGCGCCATTCTTCGATTCACCGGGCGGCTAATGTACTGGTATATGGACAGCACCAAATCTCGCAGACTAATACCACATCTTGAATAAGCTAACAATGGCAACTTAAAATATCCACGATACGTTTCTGAAACATGTCAAGAAATTGTCCACTTTGGTGTTAGCCTCACAGGCAAAAAAGATCCCATTCAAGAGAAAAGAGAAATGTAATTGTCTCTATACGGTATATGTGTATCTAAAAATCAAACCCAAACTCCAGTGCTATGCCGTGATGCCCACATATCTGAGCATATTATCATATGTATCCCTTTAGGCGGATCTGTTGGCCTTGACGTACTCCTCGGAGAACTCCCAAGTGTTGTAGCCCTCGTTGCTCTTCTTGAGGTAGAAGGTGGAGCGGTCGTAGGGGGTGAAGGGGATGTTGTTCTTGACGCGGAAGACGAGGTCGGGATTGGAGATGAAGTAGCGGCCAAAGGCGACGGCGACGTCCCACTTCTTGTAGCGCTCGTCGACGGCCCAGCGGGCGCTGTCGCCGAGGTAGCCGCCGGCGACGACGACGGGGGAGATGTTGTCCCACTCCTCGAGGATGAAGTCGAGGGTCTGGGGGCGGTCCTCGGCGAAGGGCTGGACGTCGTCGGTGGGCTGGCGGGGCACGATGCCGAGGTTGACGGGGTTGCCGACGGCCTCGACGAGGGAGATGTAGGCGAGCTTGTAGCCGGCCTTCTTGAGCTCGCGGATGATGTAGATGGTCTGCTCCCAGGTGTCCGGGTCGGTGCTGTAGGACTCCTGGAAGGTGGCGAAGGGGCTCAGGCGGAGGGCGACGCGCTCGGCGCCGATCTCCTCGACGCAGGCCTTGACGATCTCGAGGAGGAAGCGGGCGCGGTTCTCGACGGAGCCGCCCCACTTGTCGGTGCGCTTGTTAGCCGAGTCGCGGGTGAACTGGTCGACGAGGTAGCCGTGGGCGCCGTGGATCTCGACGCCGTCGCCGCCGGCGGCGACGACCTTCTTGGCGGCGTCGCGCCAGGCGTTGATCTTGACCCAGATCTCGTCCTCGGTGAGGGGCTCGGGGGGCACGGGGCGACCGGTCATCTGGACGTCGGAGGAGGAGCAGTACTTGTAGCCGCGGCCCTTGACGAAGTCGGGGTCGGCGGCGCGGCCGAGGGACCAGAGCTGCTGGAAGATGTAGCTGCCCTTGGCGTGGACGGCGTCAAAGACCTGCTTCCAGGCGGCGCACTCGGCCTCGGTGGAGAAGCCGGGAAGGTTGAGGTCGCCAATGTCGGCGGGGGAGACGGCGGTGGCCTCGCTGATGAGGAGGGTGCCCGGGGTGGAGGCGCGGTCGGCGTAGTACTTGGCGACCATGGGGAGGATCGGGGCGCCGTCGTCGTCGGCGCGGTAGCGGGTGAGGGGAGCCATGACGACGCGGTGGGCGAGGTCCATCTTGCCCATCTTGAGGGGCTGGAAGAGCTTGGTGTTCTCGGCGGCCATTGTAGCGGTGTTTCTGGTGGACGAACTGGAAGTGAAGAAACAAAAGGGGTATCAAGAGAGAAGAGTGTCAAGTAGTTGAGCTTGTGAGAAGTATGAGGTAGGAGACTGTGTTGAAGTTGTGTCTGGCTCTTTAAACTCACTTTTCACTCGAAGCGGGAGGCTTGAGGGTATTTATGCGACTGAACAACATCGTGTAAGTCAACAAACAGCCCACCCGAGGAGTGTCGCCGTAGAAGCATCTGGAGAGTCCCACCATCGTCAAGAGATCCTCGGCAACATGCCCCCACCACAGATCTGCCCGCATGAGTTTGTTGATCCATTGGGCGAAGAAGTTTTCTCTTGCCCTGGAGGGGCAGCTTAGAAATTGGGATGTTTGGGGGCCCGTGATGGAACACCACACGGCGACAACTCGGGAAGCGGGTCCGGCCAGACTTTCTCTTGACTTCTCGGGGGAAGAGGGCCCATTCTTTCTTCTGCCCCCTTCCGCCCCTCCATCCCCCGAGCGGTGAAACCGACAGAAGACCTGTGGTCCGTGACGCTCAGCTCAGTGAGGCCGTCCGTATAAGCGGTTTGGTTCTGTTATGAGGCGCAAACCGCGGGTTCCTGGCAAAAGGCAACGTTCTCGAACGAACCCAAGTCACTCGACTACGCAAAAGATTGCGGCCCCCGCAAAGGGGGACACGTTCTTGGCAACATGCTGGAGATGACTGAGGAAGAAAACTCCGAAGCAGCGAATCATCGAGGCGGACGGGGACCTCGAGCCACGTTGGCAGCAGCTTGCTTAGAAATCCGATAGTACGATGTCAAAGAGACTGCGAGGCAACGGGACGGGGCCGAGGTGGAGAATTGGTGTTCTGGAGGGACGGGAGTGACGTCTCCAGTATCAAGGGACCAGGGTCTTGGTGCTGGAAACCGAACAACAGATGAGCTGTTTTCTGTTACGCCCTACATGCTACTAGAGGCTGAAAGTGCGATAACAACTTTAAACTCGGGGAAAAGTTCTGACGTGCTGAGAAATGCCACGAGGGGAGCATGCAACGGCCCGGTCGAGTGTCTCCACTTTCACAGGAAGAAACACGCAGGTTGCATGCCGACTTCGGGATTTGGCCGGGAACAAGCCCAACCCTTTGAAACTCGTCGAAGCTAGAGAAGCTAGAGCTGGAAATGTGAGGCTTGTCGTGGGCTTGCTGCCATCTGGTTCGTTGTCAAGCGTCCTGGTGGAGACGATTCAGGGTTCTGCCACTGATCAGAGATTTATGCCAACTCTGCTCAAGTAGTCAGACGGCGCCGCTGCCGGGGTCGAGGCTTGGTTCCTGTACGTAAAAATTGCAAGTTTGAATGGGCAGACAAAAAGTGTTGGTTGATTCGTAAGAAGATGCAAGGCCAGGTCGGGTCTGTAGACTAATCGAAATCTTCACCGCCGCACCCTGATTCTCGGCATTCAGATACCGATGTGGCGTCGGCAATCTCCTGGACTTGGTGCGTCAGCCACGTGCGCCACGATGCACGTACGTCACCAACATGGCCCGCTTCCTTGCAGACGCGGAAATGCACTCCGCACTTGGCCAGGGGTACATTCCGCTGCGGGTAGGAAATGAGCTTGGCATTTCTTGCTGCGACTTGCATCTGAGGCTCGTGATAGCCTCATAGTCTGTCAAGTGTATCGGTCCCTCGCATCTTCCTGGAGTTCTGGCACTTAGAACTCAAATCGATGCTTCCAATAGACCAGGACATGCTATTTGCCTCGGACAAAAGCAAACAGATGACTATCCTCAATGTGCACTAATTCGCTTTGCTCTGAATCCCATCTTAACATCTCACACCAGATGTCATGCTTCTCCCCATCCGCCGCCTGAAGCGGACCTCCCTCCTCCACATATATCTGCTCTTCCTCGACCTAGACGCCTATCTCATCATCCGCAACCGCCCTGTCACCAAGTACCCGGCCAGCATCCCCTCCCGGCACCCCGGCAATGAGACTTTCTTCATCGCCAGCATCCACCGGAATAACGGGGCCCTCCTAGCCCATCCTATATCCTCCAACGTACTCAAGCCCATCGACTACCTCGGCCCCGACCGCGTGCACTTCTCCGCCGTCGAGTCCGGCTCCAAGGACGACACCAAAGCCAGGCTCTCCTCCCTCCAGAAGCAGCTTAACGCAAAGGGCGTCTCAAACACCATCATCCTCGGCAAGACAGCCCCAGAACAGCTCGCCGAGATCCACGACCGGCCTCCGCCGTCCTCCGGCTTCGGCCCGCCGCCGCCCGGATGGACATGGAACCCCCACGAGAACCAATTCGACATGCGCCGCGTCACATACCTCGCCCGCGAGCGCAACCGCGCCATGGCGCCCCTGGCCGAGCTCCTCGCCTCGCAGGACAGGAGGTTTGACAAGGTCATCTGGCTCAACGACGTCGTCTTCGAGACGCGCGAGGTGCACATGCTTCTGGGCACCCGCGGGGGCGCCTACGCCGCCGCGTGCGCCATGGACTTCATCCTCTGGCCGTATTACTACGACACCTTTGCGCTGCGCGATGACGCGGGCCTAAAGACGGCGTCATGGTACTGGCAGTGGTTTCATAGCTCGCGAGCGCGGGCGTCTGCGCAGGCGATGGAGCCCGTGGAGGTGAAATCGTGCTGGAATGGCATGGTCGTGTTCGACGCGGCGCCGTTTTATGACGAGGGACTGCGGTTCCGCGGTGTCGAGGACAGTCTTGCGGCGATGCATCTGGAGGGGTCGGAGTGTTGTTTGATCCATGCGGATAACCCTCTCAGTCGCGAGAGAGGGGTATGGCTGAACCCCAATGTGCGCGTGGGGTACAACGAGAAGGTGTTTGAGCAGACGAAGATGGACCGGTTCCCGACGCCGTGGGCTGCGGTGGTTGGATTCTGGGCGAATAGGTATCTGAGGGTGCGAAATGGTATCCAGCTTACGTTGGAGCGGTGGGCAGTCGAGAAGAAGTTGCGGCAGTGGGTTGATGAGACGCCGCCGAGTGAGTTGCCGCGAAGTGAGCCGGGGGAAATGTGTCTCATCAACGAGATGCAGATCATGTGGGAGAACGGGTGGAAGCATATATAGATAGACCGGGGCGTCTGGCGCAAGCCGATTCAAGTCAAATTCGTTATTGTGTATGGTAGATAAGACTGGTCTATAACGCCACGTCATGAAGTTGTAGAAATAGAACAACATTGCCTCCGATGTGCGGGCAGGGACATCCGTTCCCCCCATGACTGTAGAAAGCCCACCGTCCAAAAGACCTCCTCCAAACGCCAAACCTTGCCTTCATAATACAGAACAGCGCCAAAGATGATCGCAGGCATCCAAAATCTCATCGTGGTGGTATATCTCACACGCGCCTGTCCGTCTATTTGTTATGCCAGATGAAGTTTCGGAGCGAGTCCCACTCGCTGCTCTGTACGTAAATGTAATTCATACTGCTCCGCAGACTGGGCTGCAGATCGGCCGGGTGATGGCGGAAGAGGTACATGACCATGGCCCAACTGGTGCTCGCGAAGACGGGCCAGGCGTAGTAGCTGATCTTGGCGGACAGGTCCTCGCGGCTAACGACGGGGAGACCCTTGCCGGGAGCGACGGCGAGGCGGGCGAGGCCGAGGACGACGCGGGCGAAGACGTAGATGACAATTTGCTGATTGACGCTCGAGATCTTGCCGGTGCGCGGGGAGCGGCCGCCGAAGACGAGGTAGCCGCCCAACAGGCCCGCGAAGAAGGAGTCGTAGGGGCCCTCCTTGCCCGGGGTCGGGCCGTAGTGCTTGAGGAGGTACATTGTGCCCTTGTAGATTGTCGCGAACTTTGCGAGGTTGCGGGCGTGGGTTCGGGTGGCTTTGAATACAAGGCTTGCTTTTTGTTGGAAGCTGTGAGGGAGAAGGGTGTTAACGATGGGTTCGGGGGGAGAGACATGCGGGGAGGTAGACGTACGTTCCGGAGCGGAAGAGGAAGATCATTCTGTCAAAGGAAGAATGTTAGATAAGCTCACAATGCTGCGGATCTGGAACGGAGACTGCGACGTACACAAGCGCGTGGGGGAAGCGGACTTTGGTGCCGTAGACAGCGCCATTGCGGGCGCCTTTGACGACGGCGAGGATGTCGTGATACTTGGGGTCGAGGATGATGCGCTCGATCGCGGCCTGGGTTGCGCGTTAGCATTTGGGGCCGAGCGAAGGCAGAATTGATTCGACGATGCATCCGCAATCGTACCTTGAGGCCATCGAGGGCGGCGAGCGACATGTTGGCAACAAGAACGGGGGTGGCCTGGCTAGCCTCGGCAAATCGCAGCTCGCTGTGGGGAGATGATGGTGTTTGCGACGACGAACGGTCGCTCTTGAGTTGGCACTCTTCCGCTCAGCGCATGGGTCTTCAGTGATAAAATGCTGCAATTACAGAAAAAGAATGCAAAGATCAATCGGTCAAATTGCGCATGCGAAGGGAAGGGTGTGTAAGGTTGTTCGGGGAGAGAGAAAGGCCACGGCGGACGTGGTCAATTACGGCAGACGGACGGGATGGAGTGACGGACTTTTGGGACCTTGGGACACCCCAGGTGCGGCAGGTGTACCTCGGATGTCCATGGCTTCGGCTCTGGACGAGTCACGCTGCCGCTGCGCTGCGGCACGACACGCTGTGGATTTGCGCTGGAGATGTCGCTTCAGGAGTACCAGCCCCCCCGGCTCCCCCACAGGTCCCTATGACGCACGGTTGAGATGGCGCTAATCCGTCCCCAGGGATGCCCGTCCGGGGAAGGTCTTGGATTGCTGCGGGCTCCTTTTTTTTGGCATGTGATGCAGCCTGCGAGTTGTGACAGGACGGCAACTCAGATGCTGTGTCACTTATTAGGGGTGTCGGTCGGTACCCGGGAAGACTGAGA
The DNA here is from genome assembly GCF_026319265.1 of Colletotrichum chrysophilum. Taxonomy (NCBI): domain Eukaryota; kingdom Fungi; phylum Ascomycota; class Sordariomycetes; order Glomerellales; family Glomerellaceae; genus Colletotrichum; species Colletotrichum chrysophilum. The sequence goes on along the minus strand of NW_026517313.1, from coordinate 65,050 downwards.
AGACATGGGACGGTATTGCGAATGATTCCATTTCTCCCATGTTCAGCTTCTGGAACGACAATTGCTTCCTTTACACAGAGGTCGAATTTCCATATTGCAGACAGGAAGATGGAGCACTGCAGATACAAGAGTCAGTTGTCTCGGTCACTGTCTCCCACGTGGTATCGAATTCCATGTAAATTTGACTCTGCGACTTGGCGCTGCTGACTACGTGGTTGGCACTCTGAAAACGGGGCCACCTCCGACTGCCACATGCTTCAAGTTGCATCATTTCCGCTTCTGTAATCGGCCTGTCGAGTCGCAACTGGTTAGTGACATGTTTCGTTAACGTACCTACTTGGGAACTCGTGCATCATTTTTCAATCGTTTAATTGAGCTTTGGTTCTGGCATACCGGTCGTACTTCTGTTATAACTCAATCGCCGGGTGGTAGATAGACTGCAGCAATCCAGGCTCTCAAGAAACGTGGACTCCAAGATCAGGTTACGAACTAGTGATGCACGTACATATATCTCCAGGCCAATCATCGCCTCAGGCAGGACGTCCTAGATAACCAGTCACAAGCTTGGCAAGCTGTTCTGTGAGAGCCTCAACGATGTCTTTCAATTGGAGTCGCGCATCTAACCGGTCCAGCACCGCGATGAGTCTATCGCGCGGTCGTCATACCAAGCTAATTTCGGACGTCAGATGGTTTCAACACGCACATATAGACGGCGGACCCGAAGTAGAGATCGTTGATTGTTGAATAGGTTACTTAAAGAAAGTGATAAAATTGTGAAGTAAGAGACGTGAGGCGCGTGAATATGCCATGGGCAAAGTGTCCAAAAGCAAGGCTTCAGGCCATAGATGGGGTTCATTCTCTTGTGCTACATTGATAAGTAACTTCTAGAACGACCCCTTCTCGTTGGAATCCGCATATGAATCGATTTCAAGTGTTTGAGAGTCGACAATGCCATTGCGAGAAATTCTGATGAGTGAGTGCATGGTTGAGTCTTGACAGACCGAAGGCGCCAATAGGACTGGAGACAAAACGCCAACACAAACCCGGACGAGTTTGGAGACGTTCCTGAGACTGGAATTTCAGAATCTGCAAACCGACGGCTGTTGAAGACAACTCGGTTCATTTGCTTAAAGCTGTCGATATCAGTTTTTTCAGGTTTACATGGCTCATCAGTAAATCGATATGACTGTATTGATACTGTTCTTCTAACTGTGGAGCAGTGGATAAGGTGAATTGCATAAGTGAGTGACTTCATTCTTCCGGCTGTGCCATACCCCCCCTAATTACTTCTCACAAGCACTGCGGTGCTTCAACCGGGTGGCGGTTCAGGTGGTGATACTCTAAGCTATCAAAGTGTTCAATTCGTTGCTCAGTAATCAATGCAATCAGTCATAGGATGGCTGGCACATGAATGGGCATGATGCTGAGCGGTAACGTCTTGGCAGAACAAGCGGAAAGGCAACAACGTCAGAGCTTTCGTGGTTCCCAATTCCTTCCTAACTTCTCTATATCTATATGCAGTGTACGCATTCACCTCTGTATCAGAACAAACTCCAGAGAGGCGTAAGAGCGAGTTTCTCGAGCCGGCAGAGAACCCTTCTAGGACAGGGCGCAAGCGGAGGTGTCCGCAGCTGAGCAGCCAAGGTCGACACTGGACTACTCCTTTCTCACCAAAATCGCCTTCGTGTGTGGGAAGTCTCCGCTGTAAGTTATGACGCACGGCGTGTAAGGCGCGTTGTAGGGACCGTAGGGAGTACTTGACATGCGGTGTATGTTTGCGAACACTGAGTGTTCAACGAAATGGAACCTTCTTTAGCTTCGTAACGCGTTTCGATCATCGGCTCCGTTCTCTTGCTCTGTCGATCACTTCAGCCGTCTTCTCATGGGCTGATTGTTCTCTAGAGTTATTATCAGTGTCTCGCCATGGTACACATCCCGGCATCTGAAAAATTAGCGAAGTACTTGCGGGGGGTTCTGACAGATGTACGACTATTATCTTGGCTCAAATGCTAGCAGGATTGGCGTCTCCATACGGACGGGACTTTGACCTTGAGAATTCCACTTGTTGCTAGAGCTCCGAGATCGGGGCGACCTTGGGGGAGCTAAAACACACATTTGGTTGTCAAAGGGATGGAGCATGCTCATTGACTTCAAGAGGCGCCAAGCAAACATTCGCAGACGCCGTATTGCAGAAACGCTACAGCGGCAGAATATCTGAGAGTGTCTGGCAAGTTAGGTGGAAGTCTACCATAGCAAAGACTCTCAATAAATTGATTGATCCGTGTCGCTTACACATCTTTTGTACACGCCTTCACTCCAATTCTGGTTGTATGATGTTGCCTCAAATCAAGTTCCACAAGGAACCATTGTCCTTACTTTGGATGGGTCCTCCCACATGCATGATATACCCAGGTTCGGTTGTTGACACAACCAACCCTTTTCTAGGCGTCGTATTGCGGTTAGCCTCGGCTTACGTCCTTCGACATTTAGACCGCATGCCCTCGATAGACTCCGAGATCGTGACTCCGAATCTAGTATAAGACTGCCTCGTCGACACCAATGCCAACTTGGCCAGCACAAGCAGCTCACAAACATCAACATGAAGAACGTACGGGACTTTAAGATTGATGAATGGAGTAAGTTGTCTCTCGTCTTTCTCTCAGCGAGACTCAATTGTTTTCGATTACTGATTATTTTCAACAGTGCGCCTTTACGGTGTGAGTTAAGTCATATGCCCCTTCATGACCAGCCAAAGCTAAGAATCTGCATGAGGATGGCAACCGATACGCTTTAGAAGGTGAAATTCCAACCTGGAGGTCACGTTGTCTTGCAATTTGTCGGCTCACAGCTTTCCTAGGCTCTTATGCGCAAGCACTCTCCATCAACAATCTCAAGTCACTTTCGACAGACCCTGCACTAGAAGTCTTCGACCATAATCTGGAGCTCAGCTATGGCCCTTTTGAGGGATCTCATCGGCTCCGGGAGCGAATTGCCGCACTGCATTCTACGAACGAAGATAAGATAGATCCGAGCAACGTTATCATTACTCCTGGTTCCATTATGGCCAATTATCTAATATTGGATACCATATGTGGCTCCGGAGACCATGTGATCTGTCAGTACCCAACATATGGGCAGCTTTATCTGGTACCAGAGTTCGGCAGCGTCGATGTCAGCCTTTGGAAAATGGACGAGTCCAACAACTGGCTACCAAACACCAAAGAGCTCGCCGGGTTGATCCGACCCAACACGAAGGCAATTATTCTCAAGTAAGAAGTCCATGTTCGGGGTTGGACGACTCTCAAATCAAGCTAATGTCCAATCTGCAGTAGTCCCAACAACCCCACAGGAACCGTCCTTGAAGAGAGCTTTCTACGGGAGGTGGTTAGGATCGCTTGTGAAAATTCCATCGTCGTCTTTAGCGACGAGGTGTTCAACCCGCTAGTCTTCACTTCGCCCAAGCCTCCTTCAATTGTCAATCTAGGCTATACGAACACCATTGCCAGCGGTTCCCTATCAAAAGCCTTCTCTATTCCCGGCATACGACTTGGCTGGATTGTGACGAGGAGTCCAGAGTTGACGAAGTAGATTACTACGAAACGCGATTTCACTACCATCACTGTGTCTCGGCTTGACGACAGTGTCGCCTCGTTTGCATTGGATCCAGCGGTGATGCCGAACATGATGAAGCGCAACATCTCTCTGTGCCAAGAGAGCGTTGGTTTACTTGATAATTTTATTGCGGAGAGCGGCGGACGTGTTCGCTGGGTGAAGCCACAAGGCTCAGGCATGGCGTTCATTCAGATCCTGGATCAAGCGAGAGTACCTGTCGATGATGGGGAGTTTTGCAAGAGGCTGCAAGTGGAAGAGAGCATCTGCTTAGTTCCGGGCGGCGTGTGCTTCAGCGAAGGCAGTAACGAAGATTTCAAGGGATATTTCAGGGTTGGATTGGGGAATCCTGATGTGCTTCGGCAAGCTTTGCCCTTACTTCACGCGTTCATTCAGAAATGGTAGAAAATTTCCGATGATCATAAGACACACGGCCACGACCTAAATACATATGTTGCGATCGAGAGCCTTCTGCCGGCGACATGTGTAAATCCTGCACTTTTGCCCAGCGTGCCTCTGCACGTAGCCACATATCCTTTCCCAGCAGAAAGGCATGTAGTACTTCTAGAACAGGAGTGTTATATTCAGTTATTTTACTCCAATAAAGGGATGTGAGAAGAACTGGACCAATCTAATACAGACATGAAACCTCTCCCAACACCTCAAGGCTTTGGCTCACACACAGCAATAAATGGCGAAGTCACACCTAAACTAGTCAGCCTTAATTCACAATGGGAAAATTCATGTCCACTTACTGCCAAAGAACAGCCTCCCGGTATTCGCATCGTGAACCACAGTCGTGGACCCAGGAAGCAGCTCTCCCGTGCCGTCCTCAATCACCTTCTCCCACACGTACTCGCCATCAGCCTCCTTGCGGATCCGCACCGCCGCGCTCTTCGGCCTGGCGTTCAGCGGGTCCTCGGAGGCCTGTAGAATCTCTATCCCGCGCGGAAACACCGCGGCGTAGATGTCCCCCTTGCCGTCCACGGACAGGTTGTCGATGGCGTAGGGCACGGGGATGTCGGCGACTTTGACGAGCCCGTCCGTCTCCGGGTTGATCCTGTACACCTGGACGCCGCCGGCCATGGCGCTGGGCACGTAGATGAGCCCGTCGTGACCGCGGACCAGGCCGTTGGGCATCCTGTGGTGCGTCGATATGCGCTTGCATCCTTCGGTAGAGCAGTAGGACACATCGCCGTGACCAAAGAAACCGCTCAGGAAGAATCCCTGTAATGAGAATGTTAGTAGTGCACTAGCCGACGGGCAACCCGCTATCTCACCAGTCCCCTCTTCTTGTCCCCACTGTCGTTTGTAAAGTAAAACGAAGTGCTAGAGAGGGCGGCGATGTTGTTGGGCGTGGAGATGTTGGCATTGGCAAAGGTTCGGATGTGCTTCATCTCCGTCGCCGCGGGGGCGATTTCAAACACCTCAATTGTAGCATTGGCGCCTTCATTGGCCTCCTTGAGCAGCTCGCCCGTGACGGCATCTACCGGAGGGCGGTTGTTGACCAAGAGAAGCTCAACCTTGCCGTCCTCCGGTGCATCAATACCCGTCAAACCCACGAGTTGAAGCAAGCCATCGCCAGCGGTACCAGAGAAGCCGGGCGTTGAAAGAGCGCGGTACTCGAACCCCTCATCCTTGGGCTTGTCGATGTCTAAAGCGACGACAGCATCCCGGGTGGAGCGGCCCGAGATGTTGAAGTGATGACCGCTGGGGACGGGAGTCAGCCTCCGGCAGCGCGGGCTGCACTCGGGGGTGGGGGTCGGCTTACTTGGGCATCCACTGCTGACGGGCCAGGGAGTCGGAGCAGGCCAGGAACAGCGTGCGCGTTGCCTCCGACAGCCACATGTCCTCGCATGCTTGCAGCCTGTTGTCCTCGATGCGACGGCACGAGTATGGAAAGTCAGATAGAGGCTGAAACGTCTTTCCCAGGCCGAGACCTAGCTTGATGGGGTCTTTCAACACGAGCTGCAGGCCCACGGCGAGGATGACGGCGAACAAGACGCCGGTCTGAAGGATGAAGCCCATTCTCGACAAGAAAACTCTGTTGAGCGTGTTTTTGATGGTGAAGGTTTGAGAGGATATGAATGAAGACGCTTGTAAATAAGGAGGACTCCGTTCGATGAGATTGCCCAGGGATGTGATCCTTCGGGTACAACCGCGACCCTTCTGAGCGGCCAAATGGTGGCTTCTCTGAGCTTGCTAGAGAAGCTGTATGATGTTGGACTCAACTAAGCTTAAGTTTTGAAGAGTTTTTCTACAGTCAACTCTGGTCCTGAGCTTTTCGTGGCACAAGAGATTGACAGTTTTGCGGTAGCATCAGATTGGGTGCCAAGTCAATAGTTGTGAGTTTGAGCACGTTTTTGTTTCGTAGCGGGCATTCGCTGAGTTACAGTGGGCGGGTTTGTCCCCCCGGCCCGCCCGGTAATCGTCTCTGCCTCCGTCGGGGACGGGCACCGTCGTCCGGATGTACAAGACACTCTTTTCTGCGTCCACGGTCACCAATAGGGTTCGCTGCAAAAGATGACCACTGGAAGACTGGCTCATTATGCACGATGAACGCTTTCCGAACGCCGTATGGAGGGAATTGGCTGACCAACCATATGACATGCTCACATTTATTCAATGTAAAAACGTTGCCATCCAAAGGATGAACAAGTACTCGAGTGGCATAAACTTTTCAATGAATGTCCTTCCCCGACCCCAAGTACTATGTACTTGTGAAATTATGCGATAGATATCTACTTGGCGACCCGGTACTCGTAAGGCGTATTCTCATTCGCTTCTCGTCCAAAACCAACATGGCGCTGTAGGCGGCCAACGTCAGGTCCTCACTACTATACAACCCTGACACAAGAATGCCACGGATTAGAAGTCAAACTCCCCCCTGAAGATCTCAGGGTCAACACCTGCAACGGTCTTGTCGGCCAGATCCCGACGGCCCATCTGAGTGAATACCCGGCGGAGCGTGTCGTACAGAGTGGTGCTCCGGTTCTGTGCCGTCATGCGGTCGATCTGCTCGTCAAGGGCAGCAGTGTTGGTGCCGCCGCGGGCACCGTCGCCGCCGCCAAGAATCTCGTAAGCCATGTTGCGTCCACTCTTCTCGATAGCCTTGTGCATGTTGAGCGCAGCAAGGAAGTGGGAAGCAGCTTCAGCGTGGCAGCCAATGTTTATGCAGCTGACACCCAGATTGTACCTCGCACGCACGAAGTTGGGGTGGATGCTGAGCGCCTTCTCATACGCCGCGATAGCCTCCTCGGAGCGGCCGGAGTTAGCGAGCGTGGCGCCCAGGCGGTTCCAGAGCAAGTGCAGTTGCTCTTGCTGGTTCGACGTTCCGAGTTCGGAAGAGTGGAGAGCCGCGGTGAAGCAGTCAACGGCCTTGTCGTACTCCTCAGCACCATAGAAGAGTACTCCGAGACCGACTTGCACGTCAGGATCCATATGTTCGCCGTCAGGGCTCAACTGTGCCGCCTTGATGAAAAGGCTAGTAACCTTGTCATGCAGTTGCTGACGGTCTGTGAAGCCCATCTCAGCCATGGGATGGAGGTCCTTCGGGGCGATAATGTTGGGGTACTTGACGGACAGCCACCTCTCGAGGGTGCGGTAGGCGGTGCTGTCATAGCCCTCGTTGGTGTAAGAAACAGCTAGGCCCATGAGAGCAGCCAAGTTGTTCGGGTCTAACTTGAGGGCCTGTTCGAGAGCACGAATAGCTGCTGTCTCCTTTTCGTTTTGCGCCTGTGCTGAGCCGAGGTACACCCAAGCCTCGGTGTGCTCTGGGTTCTGCTGGACCGCAGCCTCGAAGGCGAGCGCCGCAAGAGACAGGTTTCCACCCTCACGCATGATGCGAACACCCTCGTCGAAGGCGTTCTTCTCTTCGCTGAAGAAGTTGTCTTCCTCGAAAAGGTAGTTCTCCACCACCGGGTCGCCCAGCCGGCCCCAGTCGCTGCTCATACCGGTGAAATCAGGACCCCAATCCTCGCTGTCGAACTTATCGAATGTCGAGTCGTCAACCATGCCTCTAGCCGCCGCTGTCTCCGCCTCGATTCCCTTCCATATTGACTCAAAGTCACCAAAACCAGTTTCTGATTGCATGGCTTTGTCCATTTCGTCAAGCTCTGGCTCGGCTGCCTTGGCCTCCTGGTCTTCCTTCTCTTGCAACTCCATTTGCGCAAACTGCTCTTCCCATTTGTTATCATCAAGCTCAACCAGCTTTCCCTTGCCCTTAACGTCCTGTTGCGGCTGCTGGTGCATAGGTTGCTGATACATGGGCTGGAACATGGATGGACCCATCATGCTGTTGTAACCCATACCCATATTCATCCCCATGTTCATTCCCATTCTCGGTTGCTGCGCCATTTGGCTGGGCATCGGACTCGCCCTGGCCGACGAAGGCTGCTGGTTCATCTGCCGGAAGCGTGAGAATTCTTCGGGGCTGAATTGTGTGCCGGGAGGAGCATTGAAGGCGGACTCCATAGCAGCCTGGTTCTGGAAGTCGTTCGCCCACGTTGGGGAGGTCGAGTTCGCGCGGAGGTGGACGCCTTGCGCAGGATTTAGTTGGACCGCGCCGTTCGGCATTGGGATCTCTTGTTGAAGGCCGGGTCCCTTGTTCAGGAATCCGTTCATCATCTATAATATCGGTCAGCCCAAAGTGCAACTCCGGGAGCGCGGGGTCTGCCCACCTCATCCTGTGGAGTGCTTGCGCCGGCGCTCCTGAAGCCGCCAGCAAGAGCGTTCGGCCCTCTCTGCACCAGTCTGTCTCTTTGGAGAGTGTTGTCATCTTGGACGTGTTTCTGGAACTGGCTGAGGGGGTTGCCGGAGGTTGAGCATTCTGCGCCACCTAGGAACGACATGGTGACAGTGCCGTGGGTAGCTGAAGATGTGTCGGTAAGAGGTCAGGTTTGTGCAACGTGCAGTCGAAGTGCACAACCGCAAGCGTAGAGACAGGTAGCGTCGGCTCGAGTGGCGTCTGAGGAGTAGAGGGTGTGGTACGCGTTGTCGGTCGAGTTGGAGAAGAACAGGTAGGGTGGATGGTTTGTAATTGGAGCACCACCACTCACTTGAGTCTCCGAGAACATACCGAGGCAGGCCGGCGTGGGGCTCGGGCCTGGCTGTTTCTCCGCAGCCGGAGGCGGGGGAGCCAATCACAGAGCATCTGCGACGGATAAGCGCAGTGGCACCGGGGTGTGGACCCTGGCTAAACAGGACCTGGAATTCCGATGCGGCGGCATGTGAGCTGTGCATGGATACAACAGGAAACACTTCACTGCCAAGGAGCTGCGCTGCGTGCCTCGAATTGGTTTGGCTTTTAGAATTGAGGTGACGCCCTTCTGCGTTGAGTTTTGGAGTCTCGTCTGAAGGAGTTACAGAACCGACGACTAGGTATCTAATTCGTTTCTTCATAAGACTATCCTGGGCTTTCTCGTTGCCCCGGTTCTTTTTACACTAGCACCTATTTCCGCCTCTATGACAAACCTAGGGGTATCATTCAGTTGTAAACAGCCATCAGCCGCTTTAGTGCACAACATCCTCCTCCCGAATTCCTAGGGACAGTCTATGCTATACCGCCTAGACTCTCATCTGAACAGGGATAACTTCCAGGATGGGAGTCTTTCTGCAAAACCATCCCTCTTGGCCTGCTTATTTCACACCAATGAAGCCAACGCTTTGTCTGGCCTTTTTAACGGCGCGTCGAAGAGCTTGCTCTTCTGTGTCCGTCCACTTGACCGATAGCTGATCCCACTTCTTTCCGGGCGTGTTATACTCTCGTTTCCACTGAGATTGCATCGCCTGCAGTCTGCTCATCTCGCGCGGATCTCCAGACCCCGAATACACGATGAATGCTGTACAAGGTGGGAGGCTATCGTGAATGGCCTGCAACCGGGCTGAGAGACGAGCCAAACATCTCTCGAGGTCTGAACTGCCGAGTTTGGGATCGAGCTCCGCAGAATCGATGTCCGGAGGGCCACCATCGCTGCTGGCGTTCTCGACCCGATTCCTGTTCCACCAGCCCTGAAGTGCTTCGAGTTCGCGCATGCGACCCCAGACGAAGTCCACGCCGCCACCGGGGATTTCCAAGCCATCTGGGTCGCCATTAACAGCGCGAATCACGCCCTTGACAACGTCCGCATCCGACTTGCAGCCGATCTGATGCGTCGCGCCGGCACCGGGTCCCTTGGACGGATCACCCCAGTCTACCGCTGCGCTGGTCTTGCCGGTGACTTGACCGCCAACGTCGCCGCCCTGGGCCTTGTATGCTGTGCCGGCTCTTGCCAGGCGTCGAAAGAGGTTTTCGCCCTGAGAGTCAGACGCACCCCATAGCCTTCCCTTCTCGCACTTTTGGCGCACGAGGTCGAGGCACGCCTTAGCATCCTCGATCGGGTTGTGTCCATTAGCACCGCCCTTCTGAATCTCGCGATTGACATATTTTTGAGTGAGCCACTTGAGTGAAGATTTAAGCGGCGGTCCTCGTGGGTGAGGGTAGATGAGCGAGGTATCGACAATAAAGGGGTGAGAGAAACGAAGCGCTTTGAGGTCAGACTCGAGCGAGTGTCCAATCAGGATTGTTCGCGGTGTAACGATTTCGAGCAGCTTCTTTTGAATGTCTTGAAGAGTCGTCGTTACAGGCTTCAGCATCTCCTCTGTGATACCGGAAAACCTCGTGACGTAGTCGATGATGGGCTTTTCGGGTTTGACCAGCTCGTCCATAATGACATCGCCGGACCAAGTAATGATGCTGATGCGTGTAAGGGAGTATTCGTTCTCGCCTGTCATGCACATCTCGCAATCTAGTGCTAGACATTCACGCCCAGCCGTGACGCTACCCTTCTCGATTTCCGATTCGGATACGTCGCCGTCCTCAAGTTTGTCGACCTTTGACACAACCCACCCGTCTGGGACCTTGAAAGATGCTTTCCTTTCTTCGTTTTCGATGAGCGCCGGGTGAATGAGGTGACCTGCGACTTCCAGCTCTTCGAGGGATGCCAGAAACTCAGTGATGCGTGTGCGCTCGTTCTTCCAGCCGTTCGGCTCTCGAGCTGGCTTGGGGCCCTTTCTGTCACTCTTATCCTTGGGCATTGGGGCGGTCAAGAATGTTCCCAAAGGCGAGTGAAGCTTCATGTACTTGTCGTCGCCGGGAGCCTTGACCGGCCAGATGTGAGGGAACATCTTGGCGAAACTCTGAAGCGCAAGTGGCAGCTTCTCGGCTGAGAGCTCTCGAGGATAGTAGTCATCAGGTGACGTTTCCAGCAGATCTTGGTTACTAGAAGGACCTGATTTATACGTCGAGAAGTTGACCGCCTCCTTGAACATGGCTTCCTCGAGTCCCGGGACCATCAATACCACAATCTTCCGGAAATTCGGTCGATGGGAGACTGAGACCCAGTTGGGACCAGTACCATCGGCGAAGATGTAGAGAACGAGGTCGCGCAGCATTGCTAGGTTGATCTTGCCGAAGATCTTGGCGCTCGTGGAGAACTTGATTGAGGGATAGTTATTGGAGCCTTCGCGGGGGATCTTCTTGCGCTTCTTGTTCGATCGTTCGACCTTCTCCCATCCTTCGTCATCATCGTCCGGGGCAGATCTTTTAAGGTTTTCGCTGCTTTGGGTCTGGGATGAGCTCTCGCGGGTCGTAACATTGCTGGTTTCTGTCGGCTTGTCGACGGCAGGGTCGACTGTCGCGTCGGCGGGCTGGGCGTTGATGTCGGCCATGGCTTCATCTGCGAATTGCGCACTCCAGGGCTGACGATTTTTCTTCTTGCCCATGATGAGCAACCTCCAAAAAGCTGAGTTGGAGATGTGGTGAGGTTACAACGCGCCTCTGAGAAAGTGGTGGGGTTGAAGATGGAGGATTATTTTCGCACCTTCACCGGGAGCCCAGAAAATGTCCATCCAACTTTCTGTCAATCGAGCGACGCAACTTTAATTACGGGTCTCTTGCGGGGAGAGCCAATGGGACACGATAAAGATAAGATAAGGACACAGGGCCTGCGGTCACAGCTAGGGACCCTGGTCAACGCTGGGAGGTAGGGACGCTGGAGGGACCTGCATCTTCAATGGCACCTACCTTTATGGCCAGTGCCTTCGTCCCTGTCGCAACACGCAACTAAAACAATTCAATCCCCGCGTCAACATCAGCGGCGCCATAATTGTCATTTTTATCCTTCGTTTGGATTCATCATCTTGATTGCGCCAGAGTCTCTGTCTTCTATCACATCGTTCACCAGCGAGCATCTTCATTAGCACCTGCACATCACGAGCCAACTGCACGTTACGCTATGCGACAAGATGGACGCTGTTCAGTGCAGATGTAAGAATTGTCAGGCGAACTTGGCCAAGTTTGCCAACTTGTGGACTCAAATCGGGAAGTCATATTTCAGTCCGGTCCTAGAAGCCAAAGGCGACGTTAAAATAGTCGATGTTGAGCCCATCAGAAAGGGGGAGCCACAAACGTTGGTGGCTGAATGGTGCGGTAGTTTTAGTTCTCAAGCAAGAATCAAGCCTGGAGCGCTAACTACTTGTGCAGCGAATTAAAGGACATCGCATGCGCGAAATGCCAACAAGTTATTGGAATCAAATGTTTGAGCAGTCCGGTGAACCATGTTTTCGACGAGTAAGTTCAGCAGATCCCCAAAGTAGCTCATTCTCACTGTTGTTAGCTCGCAAATTCTTCTACGGCAAAACTCAGTCCTATTTCTTGACAGAAAAAGCAATCCGTCAGAATTGAGGGTGCGCCGTACGCTGGATCTGAGACCACCAGAAGCCAGCCGACAAGGCTACTGTCACGACTCCGGCTTGAGCGACGGGCATGCCTCGATTGCTTCTGAATCCATCGACCTGCTTGACATACAAGCCGATCTTGAAACGCAGCGCGAGGATATTGAAAGGATTGACACTGCAGGGTACCAGGTAGTATCTCAATTCAATGACACCATAACTCGGATTGACCGCGAGGTCAAGAAGCTCAACGGGACCATGGTGAATCTGCGTCGAGACATCGACAACCATGCAGCGGACATGTTTACTGTCAAGAAAGACGTGGTGAGTATGAGACAGTCTCTCCGCCAAGACACTCTTACATCGCCATTGCACAGTAAGCTTCAGACAGCAAGCGCTGCCGTTGCAGAGATCGGAAAGCTTTGTCAGGATGCAAAAGTTGAAACAGAGAAGCTCAATCAAGAAGTCCATACCACAAAATATCAGCTACAACAACTGGAGAACGCCTCGTCAAATCTTCGCCAGGAGCTTGCAAGTGCAAGGAAAGCTACAAAGGATGCACTTGGTATCGCCAAGGACACCGCCAAAGAAACGGCGAATATACGGATGGAGTTGGCCAAATTGAAAGAAAGTCTGGAGACTCACCACAGGAAGCACGACCCGAAACCGGAGTTCTTGATGCCGAGAGAACTGGACATCCTCGCCAGTAATATCACGAAAATTGGAAACAGAGCAAACCAAGTGGAGTCGTTGCAGATGGAACTTGACCTCATCAAAAGCCAGGTCCAGCGGTTAGAAGCCAGCGTCGAGACTTCTACGCGGGGAAGGGATGACCGCCCGCCCAAATCAGTCTCTCCCAAGACCTACCCTGACGCATTGAGGATTGCAGACAGCCCGGTCAAGACAACAACGTTGCAGCAGGAGGTCCAGGCACCAAGTCAGTTGACCGAGGAGCCAATGCCAAAGGCTACTCAACCTCGAGCTCGCAAAAGACGAGCAGCTCCCGAGCCAGCTGACGACCAAAGAATTGCCCATCCGAAATTGACGAAATCAGGTGCTATTGACAAGAGAAGAACCAAGAGATCGAAGCAAGATTTATCTACCGACGAACTCAACTCGATTGGCCCCCCTGCAGGCGGAAGACGAACTAGAAGCTCCAACTGTTAATAATAATAAGAACAGTCTTTTCTTGCTCTATTCATCAAGGGGGTATCATTTGGCAGACAGATCGCGGTCCATGCCCAGATCTACTTCTAGCACAACCTTTCCAAGCTCGGACAATGTCCTGATCGGCTCAACAAGACCAAACCTGAAAAAGTCATCCATGGTCTTCGGGTCTGTCCTCCACGCAAGGATCAAAGTAGTCTCTTTCCCCCGACCAGGAAGGCTTTCAATGTCCTTCAGCATCTCCTTCGCGAGCACCAGAGGCTCCCAGTCAGCTGACGGTGCGAGGTCGCTGTAAAAGTCGATTATCGACAATACCATCTGACACAGAGAGACCTGGTCCAGATTCTCCAGCAATTTGACGCTTTCAGGCGGAAACTTCTTCAGCGCAGCCATGTCTCTAGCAAGCTTGGTGAGCTTGCCAGGGTTGGGCGCCGTATTCGACAAAGCGATGGCAATGGCAGACAATCCCTTGAGTCTTGAGGGATGGAACGGCGCGACGTGTTTGAATGGTTCAATATCGTACGCGGACAAGCAAGCAATAGCGAGGGCGCACTCGTGGTTTCCCCGGTCCTTTCCAAAGTAGTACGCTGCCTCGTCTACCACCTGCGCAAATGGTTCAATGGCCCATTTGCCCGTGGTCACGAAATACGATCCAGTCTTGTACGCTTTCCTCAGCCACTCACGCTTCTCGTCGCGTGGCATGTCGCGCGGGAAGACGGGCATGATCTTTTGGATGTTCAAGCCCATCAATCCCTGTGGAGGATCGGTTTTGCCGCCGCCGGGTGGATTCTTGAACCGCTCGATGTCAGGCATGACGCTCATGCTGTTGAGGTCAATGGTCGGGTCGTTCATGGCGATTTGGTACTCGTCTAAATCATGCTCGCACTTGTAGCAAGAACACTCGAAATGATAGAGGTCGAGCTCGCCCTGTCTCTTGCCCTTAGGTTGTGTGTGGTCTGGCATAGGTTACTAAGTGGCAATCACGAAGCTGCGAGGGTCAAAAGCCAACTTACCGGCGTAAGAAATTTCAATTTCATCGCCAGGGTTGATGAACGTGGCTGATCGAAGTGTGGCAGTCCGTCCTCCAAACTGCACCATCGCGTTGGGCACACAGGAGTGATTGATCATGGCCAACGTCGTATCCAAGAAGACACCGCCCGTCTCATAGTACTCCTCCGTCCGACTGAAAGCGTTCGTCTGAAGCTGCAGGATGTCAGTGCAACTCCTGTCCCCATCGAAAACGCCATACCTTGCATAGAACCTGGAAAGACTCTTCTAGCCCCTTTAAAGTAATGGCATCAAGCCCACAGCACCTCAAAACCCCATGCGCCTGAAGCTGCAAGTCCATCTCGTCGTTCTTTCTCCACTCCTCGACGTGCCCCTCCAAAGCATCAAACGACTCCTTCAACTTCGGCCTCAGCATCACCTGCGCCCCGGCCCTGATGGGCGTGGGCACCCAATCGGGCTGATGTGCCGGCTTGACCTCATGCAGGAACTGGATTGCTTTGCACTCGACCTTGTGGATCAGCGTCCAGTTGGCCTTCTGACAGGCAGCGCCGCAGTAGGCGACCGTCTTGCAGCCCGTGCAAGCGCGCAGCTTTCCCACGCCCGCGTGACCTTGCCTTTTCAGGCAGTGGTTGCAATACTCAAGCGCGCGGTGGCCTGGCGGGAGGACGACGGCCGGTTCGTCGAAGAGAGCAATGACGTCGCCCGGCTTGAAGCGGCGCGTCGCGTGTATGGAGCGGCCGCCTTTGGCACCGCCCTTGGAGCCACGAACTTCAATGCCGTCATTTACGGCAGGCATGATTGAGATTATATATTGATATTATCAACAAAAAGAGGTTTGAAGCTTTTCTGAAAAAAGCCTGGATGGCAGATTCCAGAGATATGTGATGTTTCCATGGAGCGCCACAAACGTCTATATGTGGCTAGTGCCATCGACTGCCGATAAGCGATAAAAGCAGGCACCAGGTCAGCCATGTGGCTGTGTGCTGCATCTAATGCCAGCAGGATCTCACCCGCGGACAACGGACTGGCAGATCACTGCTCGTGCACAGACCCCTCCATCACCCCGCCTTCTGCTCATCCCACCAACACCGTTTCTTAGTCTGGTCTCTCCTTCTGTTCTGAGCCTCAAAAAAAGCTGACAAGCTTCCCCCGCCCAAACGCGCATCCAAGCTCTTGCAAAAAAATCTCCACTCACTTTCCCCAAAACCAAAGAACAAAAAAATCACCACAACCAACAACTGCATTTGCGCATTCACACCCCAGCACTCAAAACACCCCGTCTTTTAAATCCCAAGTCCAAACGCTACACGCGACACGCGCCTCTGATGACTACCATCGAAAACCTCAAGACAATTGACCCCTTCGCTGATGCCGAAGAGGGCGAGGGCAACAACAATCCCAAGAAAGGCCAGGACTACATCCACATCCGCATCCAGCAGCGCAATGGCCGCAAGACCCTCACCACCATCCAGGGTCTCCCCAAGCGCTTCGACCAGAAGAAGATCCTGAAGGTCATCAAGAAGAAGTTCGCCTGCAACGGTACCATTGTGGAGGACCAGGACCTCGGTGAGGTCATTCAGCTCCAGGGTGCGTCGCAAACATTCCCCTCCATTCCCTCTTGACCCTCCCACCAGCTTCGCCGTAGCTTCCAATCCTTTTGCGCAAAGTCTAACTTACTTTTCCCCTACAAAACAGGCGACCAGCGCAAGAACATTCACGATTTCCTCGTCGACAAGCAGGAGGGTCTCGAGATGGACTCCAAGGTAAGCACGCGACTCTGGACCCCACCTTCCCACCCTTGAACCCCTCCATGATCAACCACGAGATCCCGTTCCACCTCGCCACGCCTTGTCAGAGCCCAACGAAGATAGCGGCTAACCTCTTTCCCCGCTCTAGCTTGTCAAGGTCCACGGCTTTTAAAGAAGCCGTTACTGCCAGGAGGCGCCGTCTCCCCCTCGCAGCCGACCGGATTCCGGTATCCCCGAGCCGATACGAATATCGGACCCCCGTCTTCCAGCCTACGACATCGAGCTTCGTGAAGAAAGCCTGGGTGTCGCCTTGGAACATGGGCTCTGTGGTCCGAAAGTTCGGTTCTGGGGATGCGAGAGAATCTTAAAAGGTGCCTGCGGGAGATCGAATCTCAATGGTCCTAGCACAATGGTGTTACTGGATTGGCGCTCCTAGGAACTGGCATGGGACTTGCGGTTCGCATGGGGTTGAGGTATCAATTTCTTTCATGATGATTCGCTGCTGCCCTGCTTGAAGACAGAGTCAGTGGCCAAACAATATCAGCTGGGGAGACTACAATCATCGGCCTTATGCTAGGTAATGGAATAAGAACCTCTACGAGCTTTACCCTCAATTCTGTCGGACAGGCAACATTGAGACATGTCGTCAATGTTCCATGATAACGCAAACCAGTTGTAAAGCCTATCAAGACCAGTAGAAAAACTTCAAGGCATCTGTCACAGGCTACGGTTCTGCGGTCTTGTGTTGAATGCTGTGGCTTGATTCCCAAAAGTGCGCTACTTGAATTCCGTAACATTCAATACTAATGACGCTAATGTATAAGACTTCTCTATCTGCCACGAGTCCCCCCAGTACGAAGACAGAGGCTTCTCTCAAAGCCATCACTGCAACGCTGTGGATTATCAATATGCCTTATCGCCATCCCGCTGGGCAGCAAAACAGTAACAGCTATGCAAAGAGCAAATGCAGCGTTGTAAGCAGTAGCCACTCCTCACTGCCTACCATTTTTCCAATAATCCAGTTGTTGACTCACTGACTTACCCCAATGATCCAGTTGTTCGAAAAATTCAAGGAAGTCTTCCTCTGATCTGAGAGGCTCGAAAGGCTCTTCAAACAGTCTTGGTGGGGGTTGAAGAGCGTCCACCCGAGACCCGGAGTCGCGTCTCCGTAACTGGTTACTTAGAGTGTCCGGGCGTTTGCCGGCGTCGTTGCTGTCGTCCTCGCCGCTGTCCATGTTGACGTGACCGTCCCCGTCCTCGTCCCGGTCCTCGCCAGATTCCTCGGGTATAGTACTCAAGCGGGACTCATCCGAAGAGACATCATCAATGACATTGATGCCAGGAATGCCTTTGTTGTCATTGATCTTATCAGGCTCGTCAGGCTGCTCGGAGGACCCATCATACTCGTCGTTGAAGTTGTGCGGAGTGAGTGTTGTGGTCCAGATCAAATGGCCGCGAGATGCTTGAGTGACGGGTGCTTGGGTACCGGCCGGCAGTCTTCGAGAATCGTCTTTCCTGTTCTGCTCTTGAGAACTATTTTTGCTGTCCCTCGTCAAAGGCCCTGAGGATTTACTGTTGCGTGCGTCTTCAAGCTCCGCTCTGAGCTTTTTGGCTTCCT
This sequence comes from Colletotrichum chrysophilum, assembly GCF_026319265.1. Lineage (NCBI taxonomy): Eukaryota > Fungi > Ascomycota > Sordariomycetes > Glomerellales > Glomerellaceae > Colletotrichum > Colletotrichum chrysophilum. The sequence goes on along the minus strand of NW_026517313.1, from coordinate 47,188 downwards.
CTTTGAGTTCTCTCCGTATGCTTTCTGCCTCCTCGAGGCACATGAGGCACCTGCAGATATAGTTGGGAGTTGCCAGAAAGATTTCGTCGCCCTTTTTGAGGTCACGTGTGGCAAACATGTCGGGCCCACGGATCTCTGCGTTACATCGTGGATCGCCTCTGGGAACGCAATGGCTCTCGTCGGTCCATACCTTGAGGCCTATGACCCGGAAGCCCAAGGTGTTCATGAACCTGCAAAGTATTCCGTGGTCAAGGGCCGTGATCTTGTTCGGGTCAAGAGGCATGTATTTCATCACAGGAAAGTGCTGTGCGCACTCTAGGCGCAATTTGACTGCATTTCCGCGCTCCTAGAAGCGGCAAAGCACATGGGCCTCCATGATAAGCTGGTCCTTGATGTAAAAGTACGGCCGGTTATCCTCGTTCAAGGTGGACATCATTTGCCCGGCCGAGTAGTCATCCGGTGAGTGACGTGCCCCGTGCTTAGGCTCGTCCAGAGACAGGAAGATTGAATTTGGCCTCCAGGGAGGCAGAGGCAGGGTGGTTGTCCATGGGCACTCTCCAAATGGTGGCGCCATTTCTGATGAGTCTACCGGTTCACGCTTTGGTAGCACCAGCGCTTTTCGGGCCGACGACGTTGGTGGCTCTGGCGTCGGTCGCTCTGGCGTTGGTCCCAAGGACGACAGGGAAGATGACGACGACGATGCCGCCGGCAACCGGGCTGACGACATTGGTCGCTCTGGCGTTGGTCCCAAGGACGACAGGGGAGACGACGATGACGCCGGCAACGCCGACAACGGCGGCGGCGCTGTTGGCATGGGTGGTCTTGGTTGCCCCGAGTTTCGCTGCTCCAATATCATCGCCACGCGTTCAAGAAACTCTCCGACCAAAGTGGTATCCTGACTGGGATCAACAATCGCGTTTGGGTCCATTGTGCATAGGTCGATAGTAATTAAGGCAGAAGTAATGATCGATGGATATTGGCAGTGTTAGCGTTACGTCCAAGAAGAAGTCTGGGGGTGACGAGGACAGAAACGAGGAGAGAACGGGGGAGGTTAAGACGGGGGTTTTGAAGTCACAGATCAAGGGATATGGCACCTGCCTGCAAGACCGGAGTGGAAAACGCCTTCTATGAACACATCCTACATGGCTGATGAGGAAGTCCACTGAATCCAGCTTCCTACCTTAACAGCGGCCCTTCCCTCTCTTGGCTCATCACTGTCGTGGTGTGGCAGGCACAACTTTAACGGGGCATGTCGGTCCCGCTCGCCAGTACTTCCACACATCATCGACCTTGCCAGAGAAATTGATCAGGTTGGAAGGAAGTCGAGACTCGCGGTATCCTGGCGAGCAGTCAACGTAACAAATGAACTGAAAGCCTTGATTCAACCTCGGGTCGATCTATGTAACGGTATCATACAACACCACCCCTCGCTCATTCCTGCTTCTTCGCAAGCAGCTGGGCTTTCCGCTCCTCCTCGTCGAGATGTTGCTTCCTGTAGTGAGCAACAACGTGGTCCAGGTTGGTCTGGGAGCCAGCAACAATGTTGCGGGCGGCGTAACTCGACATGGCCCTGCGTAGAAAAGTTGTGTTAGCCGCACTGCATCCTCTGGGCTTTCCAAGCCAGTGTCCAGTCATATTATCGTGATTCGGGAAGGCTCACTCAGGGAATCGGAGGTCGACGTCGCGGTTGGCCGGGGTGGAGAAGAAGAGCAACCTGTCGAAACCGGCCTGCTCAACGGCCTTGGTGTGAAGGTGGCTCCTCTCGGCCCATGTCTCCTGGTAGTGCCAGTACTCGTGGATCTTCTTGGTGAGGAATGGCGGCTCGCCGTCCTTGCCGGGCTGGCTGATCTTGTACATGAAGTACGCAGCGGGAATGACGGCAACGGTTGCCCAGAAGAAGTTCTACAACGCCAAAAACAGCTCAATTAGCTTCCAAAATCTCCGCATCGACGATCAATTGGCGCAAGAACGTACTCCGATGGGCTCCTCGACGTTGTGGGCGTGGTGGTGGCCGTGGTCGCCTCCGGAGGCGTAGGATCGCGATTGGCGCAGCCCAGTCAGGCGGGACCGGCGCGCGATGCAGGCACCCCGCGTTCGAATGGCCTGCATCGTGAATGACATTGCGGGACGGTGTCAGTTGACGATGGGAATCGGGTCGTCGTGGGGATTGAGGAGGGAGCTTTCGGGTGTGGAGGTGATTCCCAAGGTTCGGTAGTCGGGGAGGAGCGTCACTTTTCGCGGTTTAGCGCCGCAGCGGCTGTGGCGGCTGTTTTGACCAATCACGACTTGCCGAATTCAAATAAGAGAATCGCCTCTCAAAATGGGTACCACGGCCTCGAGCATTGGGCAATGAGACAACTTGGCCAGACGGATGAATTCGATGAATTTCTATTTCGTGATGGTAAACTGTCCTTTTTTTCCGTTGACTCATTTTCGTTCATTAACCCAATTATAAGAGTGCATGCACCCGTCAGTCGCATCAGAATCTCAAATCCATCTTGGCTTTAGACTTTCGACACAACTCTTATTGAACTCATTGCCTTGTTGCCCGTGCCCACTGTTCTCATACAATAACACTGGGTCTCATCATCCCTCGCCGCAAACGGGGCGACAACGACGTTGACTGAAGAGGTCAACCTCTCTTCGGAACTACATATCACAAAACCACAATTCAGAAATTCAAGATGGCGCAAAGACCAACAAACCGCGTATCTTTCCTCCCTCTCACTATTTTCATGGTCGTCTTCGGCCTTCTCATCCTCGCACCCACAATCGCCGCTTCATCACACGTATCAGCGGCACCGGCAGCACCCTCACCGTCGGCCGATGTTGAACTCATCTGCCACACCGACAACCCGGCGGAATGTTACCCCAAGATCTTCCAACCGACAGAGGAATTCCAAATAGTACATGACGACCAAGAGCTGCCCCATGGCCTCCACATCCGGATGAACATCAACACCGGCCAAAAGGAGGCCAAAATCAACGATCCGACTGAGAAGAATCCGGCGGTGGAGGGCTTGCTGGTCGATCGCTCGATTGTGGTTGTGGATGGCGAGGAGGTACACGATGAACCGAGACTGCCCAAGGACGCCCCCAAGTACGACCCCGTCGGCGCCGTGAAGCAGCCCCCGCAGGAGTCAAGCGAGTTCTACTCCCATCTCGATTACGTCAAGAAAGGCGCGAACGGGGCCGACCTCCCCATGGATGAGGCCCTGGAGTTTCTCGAGGACATTTCTCACGACATCTACTACGGCATGAAGATCACTGAGACGTTTGACACCGTCAAGTCCCTCCTCTGCCTCATGTCAGACCCCGAGACGCCCGCACCAATCGAGGGTGTCGTTCCCCGTGACCAGCAGGCCGCCTCCATCATCTCCGGCGCCCTGCAAAACAACCCCAAGGCTCTTGAGGAAGTGACCAAGGTGTGGCCTCAGCTTATGGACGCTTCATGCCCCGCTACCGAGACTAAGGGAGCCTCGAAGCTCCGAGACGACTTTTACGCCTCCTTCGTGCCTTCCCAAGAGAGCAAGCACGATGTCCTCCGCGCCGCAAACAAGGCCAAGGCTCATGTCGCCGCTGTCAGAGGTCTTCTGAAGAGCCCTACGATCCGTGACGACTTCATCGCCAACAAGGGCATGGACCGCCTTCTCGAGGTACTCGCGCCTGAAGATGCCCGCTGGGATACCGCTCAGCGCAAGACCGGGCAGCTTATCCTCGACAGCTTCCTCGACGAGAGCATGGGAGCCGATGTCGGCGTGTGGCCCCTGTTCAAGGCGTCCGAGACGGATGCGTCCAAGAGAGTGGCTGATCGTGTGAGCGACGGCAACTGGAAGACGGCCGTGAAGGCCATCATGGAGAAGAATAAGGGAGACAAGAGCCATTGGAGCAAGGACCTGTATGACAGGTTGGATGCGCATGAGCAGACCCAGTTGAACAAGCTGGGAAAGCAGGAGTTGTAATGATTAGATGCACATAGCACATTTTTAGACCCTATATACCCACGTTTTGACCATCAGACCATGGGTCTCGTTATGACCTGAGCAATGAAAGAATCTTCTCATCTGCGAATCTGCTTAGGGGAGAAAGAACTAGCGTAGGACGTTCCCCGACCAGAAGGATGGGTTGCCAATGGAGCATCAACGTCTGCCATTCAAGCAATGGGGTTGACCTTCAAGACCTTGCAATCACCCCCGGCGGGTCTAGTCCATGTGGAGGGCTAAGATAGGCGAGTGACAGATTGCATCGTGAGCGGGCCAGTTTAGGTTTGGATTTCGTGCACCAAGCGGGATTCTCTTTTCAATGTCAAATGCAAGACAGAGCATTCAAGTAGTCACAGAGGAAGGCAGCGAGTGAAGTTTTAGGTAGTTTTGGTATCCCCATGTCGTTTATTTCATTCCCATTTCGAGGCTCAAACTTTTTAGCGGACAACGATGTTGTATTGAACTATCATTGCCCAAACAACATGATAGTGGCCTTGCCATGCTACCAAAACCATTTCCCGTTTCGCCTTGATGTCCGTTGAATGCAAGAACCTCCCAAAGACAGCCCACAACCATCCTCTTACTTGAGAGGAATGAAACGAGAAGAGTGAGTAGCACCGATACCGGGTCTACCGTGCTTGACAGGCTTGCTGTGAGATTGTTAGAAAACTGTTTCCGAAGTCCTTGCGCGGAGAGGGACGTACTAAGAGATAGAGAACTCAGCCAGGTAGTGGCCAACCATCTCAGGCTTGATCTCAACCTGGTTGAACTCCTTGCCGGAGTAGATACCAATGACGCTGCCAATCATCTCGGGGACAACGATCATGTCACGGAGGTGGGTCTTGACGAGGTCGGGCTTCTCGTTGGGCTTGGCCTCCTGCTTGGCCTTGCGGAGCTTCTTGATCAAGCCCATGGGGCGGCGCTTGAGACCGCGGTTGATGCGCCTGCGGGCACGGGCGTGGACGACATCGCGGAGCTGCTCGGAGTCGAGGTCAAGGAGACTGTGTGAGAGTGCATGTTAGCCTGGACGGTTCTGTGTCTTCGATGGCGGGTGCTTCGGCAGGTTCGTGGAATGGAAAGGCAGTGATGATCTCATCGTCCGGTCTCGAGGGATTCGATTGTGCGTGGGTGTGGACGGGTAGGTAGGATTTCTCAAGTGGGCAAAACGTACGCCTCAAGGTCAATTCCGCGGTAAGAGAACTTGCGGAACGCTCTTCTCTTCTTGATCTCGGCAGCCTCCTCGGCGTTCTGTATGGATCCCTCCAGTCAGCCAAAAATTGTTCGATGCGGTTTTATTGCGAAGTGGTCTCGTCGCGCCACCATTTCCTCCTCAATCCGCGACCGCCACCGCCGCGACAGCGCGGTCTTTATCCATCGAAACCAGGGAGGGAAGACAGGGTCGCACGTACGTATTCGTCGTCAGCCATCTTTGCGGTGTTGTGAGGTCAGGGAATTCGCTGTCGATGCGGTCTATCGAGAGCGAATAAGCTGAAGTGCCGGTGCGGTTGTCGAAGTTTTGGGAGACGGGGCTACGGTCGCTTGGAGGTTTCGCTTGACTTGCACCAATGGCCCAAATTTGGCCCGTAGGGTTCGGTTGCCCTCCCCCCGCAGTCATGTGATTTTTTAATCGAGAAAAAAAAAATGGCAGTCGCGCGGTACGTACCGCGTCAGCGGGCACACACACTGCACGCTCTTTCTCGAAGCGGACGCTCGGGCCCCCCGTCCACGCCGCGCTTCACCTGGCCGTCTGCCCGTTCTTTGACATCACCGTCCCGCCGTGCCCAGGTCCACCTCGCCGTTGGATGCCCTGAATTTTGCATCCACAACTGGCGAACGCCGGTCGGGTCGGTACGGTCGGTGAGCTCGGTGAAGAGCAGCGTCAGATCAGCGTTCTTCCACACACCGAGTTAGGTACCCTCTTCAGAGTGACCAGACGTTTTCTCCTCAACGGCTGGTCTTTGAAAGAAAAAACCGATTCTGAGCGCCCGATTTTCTCGGGCGGAGATGTTGATGTTGAACCCAGTATCGTATTACTACTGCAGCTTGTATGCTCCAATTGACTGGAACAAAGTTTCGTGGCCTGAGTGAGTCTACACATAAAGCAATTTTGACATACTACTGCGCCATCACTCTCTCCTATGGAGACCCGTGTCCAGAGAAAAGAAGCCGTATGAGAGATAACTTAGGGTAGCAACGACTTCATTTGACTCAAGAATGCCAAGTTTGCTTCCTGTGCGCGAGCCTGGGAAATGCAGCCCACACCATCTCTATGTCGCCTCGTTTGGTAATGTGTCCGCGATGAATAGTAAGGAACTCGGGTTTTGGATATTGTTGATAAAATCATCTGTGTGACGAAGTAGAAACTCATGTATATTCGACGACGCTAGAAGATTGGCGGTTGTGCTACAACTCATGGTAGCATCGGCAAGGGGCTGTGGTTTTCACTGGAAAGGCTTCTCGCTTCTCGGAGTTCTAGTCTCTTAGGCTTGACCCTCAAAGTCGCTCTCGTACCTATGTAGCCGGTTCGAGCAGTCTAGGTAGTCTTCAGCGTGCACAAGACCGATCTCATCATGCATTGCCCACTTGCCTGAGGCGTTGACGGGAGGCAGCACTTTTCGCTGGTGATGGAAAAAAGGTGAGAAGAGGCCGGCTGAAGTTGAAATTTGCTGGAGCGACCACCTTCCTTTCCCAACGTTCAATCTGCATCTCTTTCCCTCGCGACTCACCAAAGACGAACAGAAATTTCCCGAACGGGCATCATGGCATCTAGCAAGGATAGCGGCCTCGGCCAGCTTGGTGGTGGGTTTCCCGCAGATCATGTGAAGAAGACAATGCTAACAACTCCAGCCATGTTTGAGCTGCGCTTCAAGCACATCTGCACCATGCACAGCAAGGGCGAGACTGAAGCTGCAGAGACCAAGGCTCTGGAGCTTCTTGCTGAGCCGCGACTTGGACGTCTTCACAAGGCGGGAATGCACATGATACTTGCTACATCCGAGACCGACTTCCGACCAGGACGCGGAAGTAAGAAAATTCGGAATAGAGAGGCGCGGGAGGGGAAAGGCCCTGTTTTAGTTGAGATCGAGTGAATAACCCAGTTGAGCATCGCGGCCATGAAATGAACCTGTGCATGAAAACGAAGCCGTGAATCCGACTAGCCGTCCATCGACTCCGTAGCCCGATCGTTGACTATTTGCATGAGAGGGAGATAGTACTGAGCTTACATGTACGATTAATACAATAGACGCGACAAAATTGCTGTCAGTTAGTTTTGCTAAATGATCACGCTCAAGGCATGAGGCTGATGTTGGCAATCAATGCTTATATACGGCCAGCGGTGCTCCAAGCACCTGGCTGAAGTAGGTATGTATGTACGAGAAGCGCTCAAAAACTATTTACTGCTGAAATAAAGGCATGTACTGTTCTTCCCGACGGGCGGAAGTAGCCTCTGTCCTTTGTGGCGGCGTCCGGTATGTACACCCTCCACAACATCTCACCTCAGATGTGTACCACACCCAAGGTCGACAACCACTCAACCACGCCTTCCATTCATAACTCTTTCCTGGTATCTGATGGGTATTTTTTCTTTGCTGGACCCACTTAAATGCTCTTGAAAACGTTCAAGCTCGACAGTGCGTTGCCCGGGTACGAAAACATCGTGTTTGAGGAACAGCTTGATCCCAACGCCTGGTTATCAACCCCTACACAGAATATTAGCAAAAGAACACATCTAGAGGTCAAAGAAGCGACTTAAATGCTGGTTCCCAATACCAGATTCCAGTTCCCTTGCTAATTCCAGCAACAACGGCCGCAAGTCTCGTCATAAAGGTCGTCTGTCCGGCCGCGGAGAACGGGATGTCCTTCAGGTCGCTCGGGAAGGCGTACTTCGGGCTCGGGCACGCGGTAGGCCAGTTCGTCTCGGCAACGACAATCTCCTTACCCCACTTACTCGCCATGTTGGTCAAGCTGGTCTTGAGGGAGGCCAGAGTGGCGGCGCTATTGTAGAAGGGGTAGTACGAGACGCCCATCATGTCGAAGTTGGCGAGCGTCAGTTGGTTCTGGGCAAGCATGTTGGTGTACCACGTGTTCTGCGTGTTCCAGTCCCAGCCGTTGTCGAGATGGATCATGATCTTGGGCTTGGGGCTTAGGGTCGAGTCCTTGATACCAAAGGCGGCCGAGTTGAGCAGGCGGGCGACGTTGTACATGTTGGACGTGCGGCCCGTCTCGAAGAGCAGACCCGCGCGGATCTCGTTGCCGATGCTGATGATGGCCGGGGGCACGCCGGCGCTCTGGAAGGCGTTGCTGACCTGCAGCGTGTAGTTGTACAGGCGCCAGCTGAGGTTCTCAATATCGGTGGGCCAGCCGGACGGGATGCCCTGCTTGCTCGGGTCCGCCCAGGTGTCGCTGAAGTGCAGTGTGAGGTAGACGGAGAGGCCCTGGGCCTTGGCCCGCTTGGCGAGGGCGAGGTTGTAGTCGAGGTTGTAGTCGCCGTTGGAAGGGTTGACCCAGACGCGCTGGCGGACCGAGTTGACGCCGGCGCCCTTGAGGATGACCTCGAGCGACTGGGAGGCGCCGGCCGAGTTCTTGTAGTTGATGCCGGCCTTCTCCTCGATGGTGACCGAGGACCAGTCGGCGCCCTTGTAGGTCAGGGCGGCGTTGGCCGCGGAGACGGCGAGGAGGAAGACGGAGGCTACGGAGGCGAGCATCTTGGCGGGCTTGTCCTTTCGGATCGGAGATCGGATCTGCTCTGGGGTATCCGCTGGGCAAACCGAGAAAACACAAAAGGGGGGAAAGACGAACTGGAAGAGAGACGAAGAGGAAGTCTTCGCCTTTCGTCTGGTCTTCAGGAGTGGTATATACAGCAGTTCAGGACTCGCCATCAACACCAAGCGCCATCAACCCCTTTCACCCCTTCATCTCCCTTATTGATGGGATCCCAAGAACTGCATCAGGGCCTTTCTCCATCTTTCCCGAACTACCGGAGCAATCATGGCAAACTGCAACTCATCAGCTAGGCGCCTCGACGGGGAGCGGGAAGGCGTGTAACCCAGTTTCTCGTATAGCAACCCCCATCCCTGTCGATATGTCGACCGTCAGAGTGACAGACAGAGGAGCTGACAGGCATCCCTCTGCTTCAGACATATTGCCCGCAGCTTTAACGAGCAATACCGGACTGCTGACCACACGCAAAGGAGTCTAGCTCCCGCCTGCCAGCGAGCAGCGGCACTACCGCCAGCAGAAAAACCCAACTTTGACAGCCAAACAGGCGCTGACGTCCGCTTGAACCACAGTGGAGTCGGTCGACGACTTGCTCAGCCGGCTTGACGTTTCATCGCGCTACCTCCTGGGAGGAGTGCCCATGAGGAACATCTCGACTCCTCCAATCAGCAGAATGTTTCTCCACAGTTTGCTGCCGTTCCTGGAGACTTGGCGAACGCTCTTTGGGAATTCCTGCCAACACCCTCCCCCTTTTCCGCTCTCCTCGTTGGCTGTCATGAGGCTGGTCCCCGTAGAACGAATCGCGATTTCCTCAGGGTAAACAGCCTCCCTGGTCAATGACCGACCTGCTGTGCCCTTATTGCGGTGCAAGACCGTCCGATGTTTAATCTATGTGCCGTTGGTCTTGGTCGTCCAAGACCCCCGGTTAGAAAGAGAGGAGCGGAAAGCGGGCCAATATCGAATGCAGAGCGAAAAAGGACCGAGCTTACCGGGGGTGGAGGAGCACGCTGCCGGAATTGGAGGTCCAGCGTTGGGGGCTATTCCGAGCTGCGGCCCGTTTCAGTTTCCCTGGGCAGCCATTTTGTGCTGATGGTCCTTTTTTGTCTTTAAAATGACGGCAAGCCGGCGCCGGTTGTTTTGAGAATGCAAGCGAAGGGGCGTGGTGTTGAATTAAGGTAGATCGGGGCCTTTGATCCGAACTTGAGCAGCACACGGATAACCGAACCTCTCGCGTGGTTTCCAGGCCGTTTATTTCCCGTTCTGATAGGTATTCTGATATCGTTGTGCCTTATCAATTCTCCGTGTTATCGGCCGTGATAGAGGCTCTTCTTTCCCCAGATCACCATCATCGACTCCCTCCCTCCAGAAAACAATTCGTTCCAAGATCACAACTCGCCGGGGTCGCAACAGAGTTGACGACTCGATTCATGACTCTCCTCAGTAGAGTTTGCGCGCTGCAGTAGTTTTCTTGGTACAGCCCCCATAACGACAACACACTCGTGCCTTCTTACCCCAGAGTCGCACCAGGAACTATATTTCCCACCCATGATCATCCTCGACAAGGGGGGAAACTATTGATTGCTAATACTTATTCAACCCACCACACACGCTACCGGCTACACAACACCCATCAACGACACATGACCACGGCCGCAAACGCCGTGTGCAGCAAAGCGCGAACACCAAGACTCCGCCGAACTAAACCGTCAATTCTCACGATGGGCCGAAACCCCATGCGCACCAATCAAATGCACACGAGACTAAGTCTCGCAGTTCAAAAGTCTCTAGAAACAAACATTTTCTAGAAACACTGTCAGCAAAGATGTGCCGAGCACGATGCACCAATCACGCACACGATCCCGCATCCCTCTGGTTCGCAGCGCGGCGCCCAATTCACCAGCCCATCAGCAACACTTCCCCAACTGAGAAACCTCGCGAGTAATGATAGGCTCGTGGTGGTCGCTTCAGGGTTCGCAGGCTCTCTCGTTGGGCTGCGGCAACGACTGGACGCGACGGACGCCTGGAGTAGTCCGAACACCTCGCACAATCTCGCCTTTTCCACGACACAGAACTCAAATACCGCCCAGCCCTTCAAAACTTGCCTCAATGTCAAGAAATGTTTATCATTGACAAAGGGCTGACTACCTACTTACCGTTCGCTTCTCCAAAAACGTAAAATGCGAACAGTCCATTCGGATCTGTGATACGCCAACGGGATGTCAACTTAAAAAACGAAGCTCTACAGAAGCCTGCCGGATGGAATGCAACAAAAAAAAAAAAAAAAAAAAAAAAAAAAAAAAAGTTGCTGACGCGAGCATCGCCACCAACATCACCAGCGTAGATATTTACATCAATCGGCGTTCGGTAGGTTCGTGACCGTGAAGAACAAGAACCAAAGTCACATGCCACCTCAGTCAGTTATCAAGCTTTCTTGCAAAGGAACATGTCAGTCCAGGTCAGCTTCCCCAATTCGTCTGACAGGGCCGTCAGGGTGCAGTTCCCAAAGAGCAATCCTCTCGCGGGGGGCGGTGCTATTCCCAAACTGCACACATGAGAAAAGAGTTTCGAACCGAAGCACACGAGCCAACCCACCTGCCCCTCCTCCCCAAGCTCCCGAACGACACGAGGCAACCTCCCACACGGGCGGGTTCACATGCCGAGTCAAAACCCGTTCTCAAACCCCCTCCCCCAGCCCCAAATCCCTATAGCAAGTAGGCTTTTGCTTCGGGCACCTCGGGCGGCAACGACAATCCTAAATCCTTTTGCCTTTTTTTTTGACGGCAAGATGTCCGCCGTAAGCAGGCCTTGGCAGTTCCTGTCAAAACTGCCACCGAATGAGGTAATCTCGTCGGGGAACTCGGGAAGGGCAATGCCACCCGGGTCCTAAGGATCACGGCGCCGGCAGATCCTCCCGCTCCCTTCCTTCGTGCCCAACTCTTATTTAGACTTCATAGCGTACGCGTCCTCCATAGGATGGCATGATAGAGAGGAAGAGTCGATCACAAAACTAAACACCCAGCTGGGTCGCCCGACATGCCGCAAGTGGTCGAATGAGGCAACAAAAGCCTCCGGCATATCCTTAAAACACCCACCACCTCTAAATCCTGCCTGCGCCGAGTCATTCCACGGGCGCAAGCCCCCTCTCCCCGCGGGAGGCGGAGCAAGACCTCCACTCGCCGCCGCCGCCGCCTCCGAGGTCCCCACTGCCGGGCTCCCATATGGAAGGAATCCATCTCACAAGCCCAACATACATCTACAGATCGCCTCACCGTTGCGCGGCAAGGTTTTACACGTGGATGGCCATCACGCAGGAACTGATTAACCAAAAGGGACGCACTTCTATCTTTATCCTGCAAGGCGCAGGGATACATACATACTTCTGTCGTTGAACCTCGGCATCGATTATACACAAAGCAACGGAGATCGGCCAGATACGCGGCGATGTAAGTCTAACACCAGATGACAACTCGCAAGGAGAAAAGAAGGGGACCCGCCTGACAAGGCCATGACGCACAGTCAAAAAAGATGACTTGCATGATGACAAGGCAAGGCCGTTCGGCCGTCCGCGCGAAACGGCCAAGTTGGGGCGCCGCAGCACCGCGGTGTTCAATCACATGGTTGCATGAATTTACACTTCCCCAATCCATCCACGCCTCGGCATTCACGCCCTCGGAAACACCGCCGCGTAAACCGTGATGATATGTGATGGAGGGCGAACGGGAAATCACGCTAATGCCGTCCGAACAGGACGTTGCCGCAAGATTGATGGTGGTGGTCCCCCGAGAAGCAGCTGTCAATTCTGCAGCTGAGTGAAGCCCAGATGGCATGTTTGGCTAACGCTCTTCCCGCACATGGCTGGCATCTCGCGAGTCTGTTCGCGTATTGATTCCCAGTCAGGGGAACCCCTCGTTGCGTGCTTACATACTCTATGCTCAAACTGGTTTTCCCAACCTCTGCAAAGGCCAATGATGTCATCTCAATTTCATGTTTATTTTGTGAAAAGAAGACAAGCAGTGTCGTAAGGTGAAAAATGCTATGTGTGCTCTGTCTGAGCTGTTCCAGGCTGTAGAACCCCGCTATCAGCCTTTGTATATACCATATTCCATGTCAAACACCGTGAAAGATTTCCCCAGCCGTAAGACATAAATGCTAAATCCGTGAAATCCCATCCCAAGTACCCCTTATATGTGATGATGTATCCGCCTTAGGTATTCTCCTGGCGGCCTGTGATCCGCAAAAAAACAAAATGATGAACCCGATAAAAATCAACCTTTCCAATGCTCCATGCTCATTCTTCTTACCACTCCCGTGGTCTCCCGATCCCCGAAACTCCCACACCGCTCGTATGTGCCGGTTAGATCAGCCGATCTAAAGATGTTCCCAATCTTGAAATTTACACATGTTGATAGTGGTTTTGCTTGTGCATACATTCGTGGTCGCGTCATAGCCAGCTGTTTCGCTTACACTGCATGCGTGGAGACGGGCACCGGCATCTGCGGTTGCGCCTTTGCAAACACGCCCGTCAGGATTTCAATGTGGTTGACGAATGACTCGGCCGTCATGTTGTGTCCCTTCTCGGCCTTGCTTTCTTCGGTCACCCAGTCTGAGCCCCAGACTTCCGGTGGGATAATGGAGTGCTTGTAGAGGGCAATTCGTACAGGCCACTCGAGGTGTGCCCACCACGGGCTCGTGGCCTCGAACTGTGAGACGATGCCCATGACTTCCCTGCGAGAGACGCCCTCAAGCCACCAAACTGCCGACTCGTAACCCTTGAGGAGCGCGAAGAAACATGCCAGAATAGTCAGAGCGCGCGGACGCCGTTCTTCAAGGAGTTCGATGAAGCGTTTCGATACCGTGGCGGGGAATGCGAGGGCAGCACCGCGGTGCGGCAGTTTGTGAGCCCAGTTGAGGACGGCCACGGCGTGCTGGTAGGACTGTCTTGTGGACATGGCCATTATCGCGTCTTCACCTTGCAGCTCGTCCTCCAGATTGTCCAGCAATTTGCCAAAGAACGAGGTTGGCGAGGTCGCGTCCAGGTCGAGCTGGAGGACGGGCTGAGAGTCGATGATGGGAATGACAATGCCGCTGTTGCGGATCCAGGGCCATGAAGTCGCTACCACGGTCTTGACACCCTGGAATGCGTGGAACCATGAGAGGGGTAAGGAGTAGGCGCTGGCAGGGTCGTTCGGGTCGGCTTCGTCCCGGATGAAGATTCGCGTGGCGGTCGACGAGAAGGCAATCAGAGCCGCGGTGAGGAAAAGCGACTCGGCATTGGCCTCAGTGATGCCGTTCTGCAAACATGAACAATAGGCGGCCAGCGCCGAGGCCATGTATGAGTGCGACGCTCTCACAAGAGCCTTGTCGTCCGGGTTGAAGGAGCGCAGATGCAGGGCAGCAACGGCCAGCATGGCATCGGCAAGGTAGCTCGCACCGCCAAAGGCAAGCCTTGGCACGGTGTTTTGCCAGATGTCGTGGGTGGCGGGGGTGTTGACCACAAGGGTTCGGGAGGTCATGGAGGTGAATTGGTGCATCAATCGCAGTTCCAGGAGGCGGTTATTGGGTGCCGTGGTAGAGGACATGGCTGCATTGGCGGGGGTCGTGTAGAGCGGCGTACATGATGCTGTGGGAGGCGAGCCTCCTGATATGGAGGGCGTCTTTGCGCGGTGCGATGCTCCTGCGGAAGGGGAGGGCGCGGTTGAAGAGGCTCTGTCGATGGGGGATTGTGATGCGGCGGTGTTGGAGGGGGTCAAGGCGGTGAGGAGTTCGTCAAACATATCGGGGTTCTCGAAGTCGCATGGCACGCCGTGCTTCACGCAATTGCCGCATCTTGGATGTACTTCGTCGCACTATCACGGGTCAAGGTTAGATTGTGCTCATTGCGACTGACAGCAGAGACGCGGGGCGGACGGGCAGGGGGTAGGAGCTACCTTGATCTTGCGCGACTTGCACCGTTTGCAGCCGGCTCTCGACTTTTTGTGAGATCTCCTGGGAGGCATATTGAGAAGGTGTGTGTGTGTTGATGAACGTAGAAGTCAATTCTCGGGTCGTAATGTCGGGAGGTCACTCTATAAAGTGAGATGAAGGTGGGTTGGGCTTTCACGTGTCGTCAACGAGGCGGCGGTGTTGACGTCGAGGTGTTGGTGGTGGTGGACTCGCGGGGGCTAGGCGGTGACGGGGCGAGGTGCATGACAGACAGAGGTTCAGGGCTTTTTAAGGAGGCGGGAGCTAGTAGTAGATGGGGCGAACCTGGTGTCTTTAAAGGGCCAGCATACGCGAGAAGGCACGAAGCGAGAAGGAAGTGGGAAGAGAGAGGAAAGGAAAAAAGAAGCGGAGTGTGGTGTGTGTATGCGTGACGGATTCGAGGTTTCGGGGGCAGGAGGAAAAAGATTGGACAAGTTGTAGGTGGTGGTGGAGATGGCGATTCGGGGTCAAGGTTGAGGTGAGAGGAATGGACGGGGTTCTGGGGGTGGATTGGGTTCGGTCAGCGTGGTCCGCCCGGGTTGTCTCTTTGGGGGTCCTCGACGGCGGATATCTGTACCAGGCCGTTGTCTGTCTCTCCTCCCTCCAACTTCCAAGGACAGGGGGTACCGTTAAGGCAAGGCGGGTGCGGGAGGGTATCCGCACCGCCTGCGTTGGTGATGATGGCTGTGCAGACGACTTGCAAGATGGATGGACGTTGATTGTCCGTTTGTAATTTTGAGATGTTTACTGGCTGCCCAGGTGGGGGGGAACAGCTGGCGAAATGAGACGGGACAGCTCCGCGATCGCCCGCAATGAGCAGCAGCAGCAGCAGCAGCAATGCAATGCGCACGCTGGAAAAGAAAGAGGTGTGCGAGTGTGGGTGTCCAAGTTGGCGTCGCGGACGGTGTCAAATCCACCTCAAGTTTTGGAGCGAAGGAGGAGCAGGGGGGCAGCGGTAGAAGAAGGAAAGAAAAGATGGATGTTTGGTTTTCTGGTTTTCTTTTTTTTTTTTCTCTTGCTCAGAAGGTATGGAAAGTACTTCGTACCTCCTCTGCTGAGGTAGGTAGGTGGGAACTTGCGAGCGCTACGTTGCCCGCATAGGGCAGAAAGGGGGGACGGGCCACCCAGCGCGCCCCATTGACACTGGCTGCAGCGGCCGTGGGCGGTGTCACTGCCCAGTGCCCGCCCGTCAATTCGGGGCCCCGCAATGGGAATTTCATTGGAACTTTGCTGAAGCAGACACATCCACGTTCTCGACACCTCGACAACCGACCTCGACAAGCGACGTCGACAAACAAACCGCCACCGGACACATATTTCCAGATGGCGACCTTTCTCTCCCTTCTGCCACCAAGTCTAATCCCGCTTGCCGTCCAGTTCAGCTGTCCAAGGTACAATGCGTCCCGTCATTGTCATGCTCAGCCACACCACGGCCCACGCCGACGATCCACCACCACCCACGATTCGCGGAGCCGGCAGGCGACGAAAAGTGGACGCGCCGTTGCGGAATCGACGGACACCATGCGTCCTCCAGGGTTGTCTGCAGGCATCGTGTGGCACCTGCTGAGAGCAAATATTCCCCTTCTGGTACTCTGTACTAATTTACATGTTAAGTCCCTCCATGTCCTGCCTGCCTGCCTGTCCTTGTACATACCTACTGAACGAAAACACCAAGTGTATAGAGACATCCAACATCTTCCAACATCTTCCAACCACCACACCAATTGCCCGACGCCTTTCACGAAGCTGTCCGGGATAGGCACGGCAAGAAACTGTCATCAAAAGTCTGAACAAGTAAACAATCGCCCAGCTTGACTTGACATGTGCGTTCGCGCATAACATCAATCCCGTCTGCCACGGGTCTCGTGCCGTCGCCGCCGCTGCCCGGTACGTCACCTCCAGAATAAGGTACGAGTTACGGCGTACGAACCCGACACTTACGCCGTATTGTGCCAGCTTCACCCCCGTCCCGACCATCACTGTAACTGCACTCTCGCAGCAATTTGCAGCAAGTGCACTGTCAGCACCCGGGCACCAGGAAAAACAAACGTCCATGCTCATGGGCCTAGGGCATATGCAACGGCCAAACTGCCCGGTCGGATCTGTGTCGGTGACAGGGGTTCCAGTACCTTGGCTTTTGAGTCTTCATGATAGCCTCGTCCGCGGAGCATCAACCTCAATCCTGCCTGTCTGCCCCCACTGCATCCATGGAGCTTCTGCGTAATCACTGACAAACAGCACGATGAACAAAACGACGAGACTTGTTTCCCGCGCTGCCGTGATGTGCAAGGAAACTCATCAGAGACAGAAGCTTCACTGCCCCAGGGTCCCCGCCTCTGCGTTTCGCTCCAGGACGAGGGCCGGACGTCTTGCCAGACAGGCGTGGCCGAGAACATGACAGATTGGTCGAGACATCACCATTCACAAAACATGCTTCACTCTCGGAGCGCGGGCGGGTGGACGGGCGGAACGGAGTTGAACGGAGGGGGCGTGGGTTGCGCTGCCAAACTCTGCGTTGCCTGTCGTTCTCGCCCACGACTCCAATCATCTACCCAGCATGGGTGTCGATGGCCCCCCCTGCTCTTGCAGCCAGACTACCGTGCACTCCCTTCAGCCCTGTCGTGGCCATCCCCCCCACCAGCTTCTCTCCAGCCACTTGGTCTCTACGGTCGCCCGATACTTCCAAAACTTCTCACGTCGGCACCGTTGCCGGAAAGTCTGAAGTCAACGACATGAGTCGGGAAGGGGGATGACGAGCCTTGAACGGTCCGGGCGGCCTGCAGCCATGCAGAGATGTGTGTGCCACCATGTTGCACAGCAGGCAAGGGCCTCACGTCGGACGAACGAGACTCATGAGCCCGACTCCGAGCGTCCTGCTGCCCAGAGACGCACCGAACCCCGACCGGTAGGTATCCCCTCGTCGCGCCCGCGGGGCAAAAGCCTCGATATCATGGCTGATAATGATATATGGCGCGGCCCGCCTGCCTGTTATTCACATCGGCAGATGGGTGATTGACACGCGAGTTCCATACCCCGTTGATGCACCGCCTTGGGCTGGCTCTGGAAAGTGGCGGCGGCTGTGGGCCATCGTTGCTGCGCTGTTCTTCCGTGTCGTGCGTGTGTAAAACGTGTCGTTGATTATCTCCAACCTGTATGATCTGCGATCTGCTAGTGCCGACCCGGGGATGCCATCCATGGTCCAATGATGGTCGCCATGGACGAATCAGCGAGCTGGAATTACAGGCTGGAGGTGTTGCGCGCAGGAACATGGAGTTTGCAATTGGGTCGGAGGCCAGGCCATCCGAGTGGTGTGACGGGACGGGGGAGGGGAGGGGCTGACGTAGATCTGGGAGGCTTGGGGGCTGCGTCGATAAGCCGCAACCCGCAGCACATGCAAATTGAAACATCCTAGGGAGGAAGGCGATTCAAGGTTGTTCCAGGGTTTGGCCCGAAGTTGGTCTGTGAGAGGGCAGGCGGGCTTGTGATACATTGGCGTCCAGCTGTGCAACCAGCAGCAAGTTCTTTCTAGAAGGCCTTTATTTTTGCCAGCGCAGCTGCGTGTGGTCAGGGTAGTTGGGTGTTGTTGTCGTTGTTGGTGTTGCCGCCCACAGACGTTTGCATGTTTGGGAACACCCTAGAGAAACGGGCAGCATCCCCGGTCTGTCTCCCTCTTCGAGGTTTTGGAAACGTTGACAAACGCCTGACAAGAAATGATGCCATGATGGATGGGCGGAGCCTCCTTCCCCCCTCCCCGAAATGTCGCCATGGATGGCATAATTCATCGGGCACGGAATTCCAGCCTGACAACAACCACCCGCCAACTCTTGACGGTGGGGAGGGTCAATGCCGTCGTAAATGGCAATGCAACGCGGGCTGGTTGGAGGAGAAGAAGTAAGGCTTGCCTGGAGCCTCATCGCATCAAGCCTGTGACACGTCCCTCGTGGCTTTTGCCGTCGGTTTTGCCTCAGATTCGGACTTTGCTCATGGGCAGCCGTTCGTTCTCTCAGCCGCAAAGTCCGATGGGAAAAAAGCACCGAGAGCATAGGGCACAGCAACGTGCTTCATCAATGTGGTGGACGGGTCACTCCGTGTGGCATC
The DNA here is from genome assembly GCF_026319265.1 of Colletotrichum chrysophilum. NCBI lineage: Eukaryota > Fungi > Ascomycota > Sordariomycetes > Glomerellales > Glomerellaceae > Colletotrichum > Colletotrichum chrysophilum. The sequence continues at coordinate 28,427 of NW_026517313.1, read as the reverse complement.
GTCCGTCTCGGCCGACTGGTTGTTGAAAGTATGCTGCTCGTCGTGGGCTTGCTCCGCGACAATCTCGATGGCGGGGCCGGGGCGTACATAATAGTTACCAGGAGGGAAAAGCACGAGGTAGTGCCTGTCAACGGCTTCACACCTGACTCACTGCGCGAGCATCGTCGGTGACTTTAGTGACATGTCGGGATGTCCAAGCCAAGGCGGACAGTATTTATGATGCCAAAAACAGAAGCAGTGCCCAAAGGGGAATAGGCGTCGTCCGTCCACTGTCTGTCTGTTCTGGTGGAGTGGCTCTGACGGAATGCTTCGCCTTACATAAGGGTTAGACGTTCGTCCTTGCGCAGTCTGAGCGGAGGGGGCAATTAAGACGAAGGGAGCTATGAGGGGACGTTATATCGAGGGCGACGGACCCAGACCCCGTCGCATCTCTCTCTCTAGGCTGCGGCTGCGCAGTATGATGTGCGAGAGCCCCGGACAAGCCAGGCGACGGAGCTGCCCTTCCCACCAGTTCCACCACATGCATGGCCGCCGTACCCAGGCGCTCATCTCAGAGGAAACAACCTTAAGGGAGATCACACCTTAATGTGACCTCTCCGCCGTTGCCGCAGGGCCTCGCCGGGAGGGACAAGGTGCACTCCTTGTGCTTTGCTTTCACCACGGCTAGGCGGGCAGAAATCCCAGCGCGAAAGACCTGCCCAGTTGGGAAAGCAAGCAGTCTTTCGAGCCGGCGGGATTCAGCTTGCCCAGGTTCGCTGGCAATATTTGATTCATACTTGATTATTTGATTATTGCAACTTTTGCCCGTTTGCACGTGTCAAAACAGCAAACTCCGTCTCGAGGCAGTGTCAACTCCGTGACAGGATGGATCCAACGGTATGGGTAAGCTTGAAGAATGTCCCTGGTGCCAGTATTTGTCACTTTTTATTCTTTTCCCTCTCCCTGGCCACGAGGGTTGAGAGAACAGAACAGCCTGTCAACAACAAGAACAGGTTCAAGTCAGCCGCCAGGCGCATGCGACACTTGTTGTGTTTGAAGGGCCGGACAGAGTTGACGGTCAAGACACGAAAAAGCTTGAAGCGGTGTCAAGCGACATCAGGCGAAATGCCTTTTTGGTGTGGAAGTCGACCAGAACGGCCGTCAGGAAACTGAAATGTCGCTGCTGCTGCTGCTGCTGCGAGCCCGGGAGGTGGGAGGGCGCGCCGCGGGGCAGACATGACATGGCATGGGTCCAGGTCGGAGTGAAAGTCCAAGGGAATGATGTAAGCGAAGAGTGCTGGAAGCTATTAGTCATTGCAACCCGGAAGGCCGAAGCTGGCCGATGAGGCCCCACTTTCCCGCATGGTCTCTTCGGCTGCCGTTCTCCGTTCGGGTCAGATGAACTCCATATTTGCGGTGGTGTTGGTCAAGACTGGAGTAAAAGAATGGGCAATCGCCGACTGAAGAGAAGAAAGAGTGAACAGACATGTTCACGTACTATTTAAGCCGACCGGGTGATCAATCGAGAAGATGTCTTGAGCAACTAGATGCGCTTCGTTGTCTCTGCCCTCCAGCCTTTTTCTCAACCGCCGTAACTTATCGAACCATCTTTGTCAACCAGATACCTAGTCTAAGCTTCTTCCAGACACGCGCCATCGGCTTTAACCTCGCAAAATTCCATCAGCAGCACATGGCAAAATTGGATATGTCAGCATGCGGAACCAAGACCCCGAGGTCCCTTGCTATTTGCCGTCTCTCCGTGCTTGCAGCTCTTACCAGCTGCCAATCGCAGCGATAGCAGCAGACACGACCCAGTCAGATAATGCGCAAGATAATGTACTATTACCTGCCCATCAAGGCGAGGCAGGGCGCAAACTCTACATTGTGCATCATCTGGATTTGTGATGACGGAAGCCCGTCGAAACTCACCGGTTTTTATCATCAATCCTCAACACACTGCTTTTTCAGCTTCACACACAGTCAGCTCTCAGCTCAGCTCATCGCATCTGGAATGAGGCGGTGTGTCACAGATCGAAGGCGTCATCAGTGACCATTGATATAAAAAGTGATTTCTCCACGTCTTCTAGACTGGCTCCCGATCAACCGATCTACCGCACATGCAGCCCAGCTAACAAGCCTACCACCTCCCCCCCCCCGCCCCCCGTAATCTTCCCTTCCAACCTGCCTACAAGAGTCCAGTGCCTTGCATAGCTCCGGATTGCGCCATCGCTTCTGGCGAACCCTTCTGACCGACACCAACCTTGCCGCACTCAACCGTCGCATCCCGCCGTCGTCGTCGACGAACGTACACAGCGAACGAAGTTCGACCCGACCGGCGCCCATTTCCCACAAACCACCAAGCCCGGTCGCCAATTGACCTCCCAAAACCGGCCCATTGACTCACACAAATACAAAACCGGCCTCTTTGGTCAGCAGGCGAGAGTGATTGCGTGATCGATTCCTCCGCGAGCTTGGGGCACCCCCGACACAAAGCACCGTCGCCTTTTTTTTTTTTTTTTTTGGTCAGTCGCCGACTGAGCGGTACCTATCCATACCTAGGGGCGGGGCCAATTTCCACCCTGTCGTTCGAGAACGAGACGACCATCTCTTTTCCATAACATACAAGAAATTCAACAAGACCCCGCGGCTTACGAGAACTCGGTTACCCTCGACTTGAATCGCACAAAAAGGGCCGAGAGCAATTTCTCCAGGTTGTCGTGAATCTCTTCTTGCTCTTCTTCTCCTTCGACAACGGAGAAAAAAGACCTTCCTGTCGCAAGATTCAACATCCTCTCTCTCTGTCTTCCTCACCCCACCTTGGACCCCTCCAAGACCCCTTCAATAGCCCCTCCATCGTCATAATAAAAAAAAAATAACGACAAACGCTCCTCCGACCGCAATCATGACCGTCCCCGCCGAGCACCCCATCGAGACCCCTCCGCGGGCGCCCTCGCCCGTCCACAACTTCGGCACCCTCGCCGTCCACGCCGGGTCGCCGCATGACCCCGTCACCGGCGCCGTCATCGAGCCCATCTCCCTCTCGACGACCTTCGCGCAGACGAGCGTGGGCAAGCCCGTCGGCGTCTACGAGTACTCGCGCTCCAGCAACCCCAACCGCGACAACTTCGAGCAGGCCGTCGCCGCCCTCGAGCACGCAAAGTACGCCCTCGCCTTCTCCTCCGGCTCCGCGACCACCGCCGTCGTCCTCCAGTCCCTCGCCGCCGGCTCCCACGTCATCTCCGTCTCGGACGTCTACGGCGGCACCCACCGCTACTTCACCCAGGTCGCAAAGGCCCACGGCGTGAAAGTCACCTTCACCCCCGAGATCGAGGTCGACATCTCGGCGCACATCACCCCGCAGACCAAGCTCGTCTGGATCGAGTCGCCCTCCAACCCGACCCTGCGCCTCGTCGACGTCCGCGCCGTCGTCACCCAGGCCCACCAGCACGGCATCCAGGTCGTCGTCGACAACACCTTCCTCTCCCCCTACGTCCAGAACCCCCTCGACCTCGGCGCCGACATCGTCGTCCACTCCGTCACAAAGTACATCAACGGCCACTCCGACGTCGTCATGGGCGTCGCCGCCTTCAACTCCGACACCCTCAAGCAGCGCCTCGGCTTCCTCCAGAACGCAATCGGCGCCGTCCCCTCCGCCTTCGACTGCTGGCTCGCCCACCGCGGCCTCAAGACCCTGCACCTGCGCGCCCGCGAGGCCACCACCAACGCCACCGCCGTCGCGACCGCCCTCGAGGCCTCCCCCAACGTCATCGCCGTCAACTACCCGGGCCTCGACTCCCACCCCCACCGCGCCATCGCAAAGAAGCAGCACCGCGACGGCATGGGCGGCGGCATGCTCTCCTTCCGCATCAAGGGCGGCCACGCCGCCGCCGAGCGCTTCTGCCAGCTGACCAAGATCTTCACCCTTGCCGAGTCGCTCGGCGGCGTCGAGTCCCTCGTCGAGGTCCCCAGCAGCATGACCCACGCCGGCATCCCCAAGGACCAGCGCGAGGCCGTCGGCGTCTTCGACGACCTCGTGCGCATCAGCTGCGGCGTCGAGGACGCTCAGGACCTGCGCCGCGACGTCCTCCAGGCCCTCGACCAGGCCGTCAAGGAGCAGAACGGCGGCACCAACGGATCGAACGGCGTTAACGGACACTAGAGGGGAGACATGGACTCATCTTGACATAGCGAGCGAGGCCGTCAGGATATACCGCTGCCGACGTTTGTTTTGGGTGGCAACATGCATTCATCTTCTCATTTTTTCTATATTTGAAATTAGTCGCTTTCCTGCATGAGCATGCGGGTGCCAACGGCATCCTGTCACTCAATAAAGGGCAAGAAAAGGGGGCATATGGCATTATGAGCAATTGAATTTTAGAACAGGAGTATGGGTATTATGAATATCCTAGCAAAAACTCCAAACGAGACCCATGATATCCTGGCCAACGCTGCCAATAAAAACATTTTGCGCCTTCTAAACCTTTCTCCGTGTAACTCCGTGCTTTGATCGTTCCTCTGAGTGTGTATGTGATTATTGGTGGAGCTTTACCTGCTGGCAGACTCATAAGCTTCGCCATGAAGTCAACCCTTACTCCTCTGCGAAGTTGAGGTTAAGGAGGTTCTCAGCAAGTCCTCCGCCGCCTCCCGCTCTGGCACCGCCGTTGGCTCCATCGCCGGGTCCATCACCCCCACCACCACCATCGGCTCCTTCCCCTTGATTCAAGTGCTCATTGCGCTGCCTCTGGATCTCGTTCATGCCCTGGCACGCGGTCTCGGCAATGTAATGCAGCTCCTCGAGCGTCCCGCTGTTGCAGTTGGGAAACACGCCGTCAATGCTGCGGTGCCAGCCGCTGGTCACGTTGCGCACGGCGGTCTGGTACGCGTTGACGTCGTATTCGGTCACCCTCAACGCGCGCGCGCGTGGCCGCGTCTGCTTCAGGAGGTAGTCGTTTGAGCTGAGGGCGGGAAGGTACGAGACCGGCGAGCCGTCCATGGCCGGCGGCTGGGCGTAGCCTAGAGCTACCTCCACGAAGCGCTGCGCAATGGAGCGGCCTAGTCCACAGGGGTCGATAAAGTCAAAGTCAGGCGACGAAGGAGCGGGAGATGGGGGCAAGTCGTCGCGAGTGTAGAGGTCGTAGCCGAGGAAGGAGGCGCGGCAGATTTGGAGTTTCGGGCAGGACTCGCGAATGGTCATCGCCATCCAGTCGTCGTCGAGACCAGGGCGCTGGTTCGGCAGGCCGATCCAGAGAATCTGCTTAGAGTCCTCGTTTAGGTTCTGGCCTTGCTCGGCTTTGAGGTAGACCTCGTTCAGGTAGAACTCGCGAAGCGTGCAGCCGAAGTTGCGGGCAGCACAGCGGAGGACTTCGGGGGTGACTTCGACGCGCTTGAGCTCGAGGGCCGTTAGGCAGGGGAGTATGACTTGTGGCGGGGGGAGGGCGCGGGCGCGCCATTCGTCGAGGGTCATGTTCCATGCCTTTGTCTGCTTCAGACCGCGCGGGGGGCGGTCGTCGTCGGTGCCAGCGAGACAGAGGGTTTGAAGAACGTCGGCATTGCGGATGAGGTCCCATAGACATGTGGAGAAGAAGGCTACTCGCGGGGGGTCGACTTCGTGGCGGCGGAAGGAGATGACGAGGTGCTCGAGCTCGAGGATGGCGCGCATGATGGCGAGGACGTCGGAGGGGTTCGTCCAGAGGTCGACAACGGCTTGGTCTGATACGTTCTCGAGGACAAGGGTCTTTAGGGCAACGGAGTCTTCGGGTCGACGGGAGAAGGCGGAGAAGGTGTTGGCGAGTATCATTGTCGCGGCATTGCAGCGGTGGCCAACGAGCTGGAAGGGAAGGTTGAGGCGGAGGGAGTTGACGAATTGGCAGTTGAATAGGATCGTGTCGACAGTATTGCGGTAGTCGATAGTTGTGAACGAGGATGGCGACATGCAGTACTCGCGCTGGAGGGTTTGAACGAAGGGTTTCATGGAAGGTATGCGATCGAAGATTGTCGATAGGAACTCGACCTCCACTGGCGAGGGTCAGCATTGGCACGCGTGATGTGACGGGAAATACCTTACGCTCATCGCGAAGGACCATAAGGTCTATATACATGGACTTGCAGTGGTATCCGATCGTCTGGAGGGCATCGATATCGGGCTGGCGGCGGCGACTCGTCTTGCTCAGTCGGCTGAACTCGAGAGCGATTGTCTTGCACGCGTAGGGCTTGAGGTAGCGGTCGAATGCCCTGCACACTAGTCGCAGATCACACACGAAGTTTCGGGGGCCGAGAGCGATGCATTGTTGAATGATGAGGTCGATGAGCTCGCGTGGAAGCGACTCCATGGCGGGATCGCGAGGGGAGCTCCGGCGCGGAGCTGCTTCGAACGATAAGAGGTTCGGGGCGTGGGTGTGGATGATGAAATCGAGAAAGCGCACGAGTTTGTAGGAGGTCAATTGCTGGCGATTGTGCCCTTGTCGTTGTGGTAAGTGTTTGTTTTCGAGTACGCGTGAGGTGAGAGACGTCAAGATTGTAGGTCGTAGAGGTTCGCAGGTCGTTGAGTGACGATGGTTACAAACGGCGGTCGGAGTCAGGACGGAGCCCTGTCTGGGGCAATTGGACTGTCCGACAGGGAGCTTGGGCTTCTGTGTCACCTCAGCTTGGTGCAACGTGCGCTAAGGCCCGGCAGGGGTTCACTCGTTAGAGGTCCCCGCATCTCGCTTCAGGGTCCTGGACAGCTCAGTGACAGGGTCCGCGCTCGCGAAACTGTTCTGGCATCAACACGCACTTCTCTACGGCGAAGTGATATCTACCGTTGGATGCAACGAAAGCTCTTTTTCGATTTCTACTGACACGTTGTCTGTTGGATCGGCTTCTAGGAGTAACTTCACACTACTAAACGCTGATTAAAGTTGCACCAGACAACTCACACGCTGGTTTATGAACCGTCCAAGCCCGTCGGCCCCGTCTCACCCGCGAACTTTGCTAGCTGCAGCACGCTCTTGGACCCATGACACCGGCATGTGGAATGCGTGCATTCCACTGCATCGCCCAAGTCTGACCTAGTCCTCCCAGCCGTGCCGTCTGGCGAACCACTTGACGAAGTATACCAGGGCCAGGAGTACCGGCACTTCGATCAGAGGGCCGACAGTCGTGGCCAGCGCCTCGTCCGAGTCTGGGCCGTACGCAGCCACCGCAATGGCGATGGCCAGCTCGAAGTTGTTGCTGGCTGCTGTGAAAGCCTGCGTACAAGCAAGTCCATAACGGAAGCCTAGCTTGCGGGCGACCAGGAGAGTGGCGGAGAAGATGACGGAGAAGTAGACGACCAGCGGGGCTGCCACGCGGACGACGGACACGATTTGGTGGACAACCTGTGAGCCTTGAGAGGCAAAAAGGACGATGATCGTGTAGAGGAGACCGATGAGGGACCACGGGGCCAGGAAGGGAATGATCTTGGTGGTGTACGTCTTGAGGCCGACGGTGTGAAGGAGCACGAGGCGGGTAACTATTGCGGCGCCGAGAGGAATCCCAAGAAATACGCCCACGGCAGATGCGACTGTCGAATATGATATCGACGAGATGCTGTTGTCGCGGCCGATGACGCGTATGAAGAGTAAGGCAACGGGCGCGAAGAGGACGATTTGCAGAAACGAGTTGACAGCCACCAGAATGGCACAGTAATTGCCGTCTCCTCTGGCCTGAACATCGGTAAGTACATGAAAAGATATGTGCGGGGAGCGTTGCGACGAACCAAACTTGTCCATATCAACACCATGGCTATGCATCTTGCTATGCCGACGAGAATAAGACCGTTTCTCAGGCCCTCTTTGTCTGGCAGGAATGCCCATGACAAGGCAAGCTGGTCGGAGGTCAGCATTACAGTACGAGTAGGATCTGATGCAACACCTACCATGAAAAAGGGCGCAATGATCCAGTTTATGACGACGCTGAAACCGAGCTGAATCCAGATTTCTCTCGTGCGAAATATTTCGTGGAGCTTTTCGTATTGCACTTTGCACAGGATTGGATACATCATCACCAGCAGGCCAACCGCTAGACTAGGTCAGAGACTCGGTTTTTATGCAGCACAATCATTCATGTATAGACTCACCTATGGGAACGGAAACGCCGACAAACTTGCCTTGCTGCAAGGCCGGTCCGGCATTTGGAACAAAGTTTCCCAGAAGGATGCCGATCAACATTGCGAGAAAGATCCATACTGCCAGGAAGCGGTCGAGAACACCGAGAGACTTGAAAGTAGATGTATCGTCTGTTGTTCCATCCTGCCTGAGATCTGGCTGCTGCTCAATATCACGACTTGCACCGGCACCGTGTGTTTTCTCGGGAGGATGTTGCTGGTGCTGGGCCAAGTCCGACTTGGACGTTGCGTTTGTTGAGAGGGCGGACATCTTTGGGCGTATAGTTGAAGCATTAATATTAAGAATCTATTAGAGCTGATTTTCTGTCCAAAAACAAATTGCTGGGCACATCAAGGAGATGCAGAGAGTTGAAGACCGGCTCTAAGGCGGGCATCGGGAAGAAAACCGGAGGTTGGCCGTGTATTGGCCAATCAGAGACAAGGAGTGACATTTCATTCAAAACTTGTCACCGCCCAACCATTAGTTGCCATTACGCTTCGCGGTAGTTCTTAGAGGAGCTTGCGGTGGCAACTTTTACATACACCAAAGTGAATGGATGGGACAATTCAGACGACGTCTTTGAGTTTCCTGCCCGATCATCACTCAAACACGACTCTCAGCCTCACCTGATGTGTGTGTCACCAATACCTGCGGGAAACTCTGTCTCGTAGCGCTTGTTTGCTGCCGGCTACGGATTTGCCGCACTAACACTTCTCTGAGATGGTTTGCAATTGTCGGCCTCGTACAAGTTCACTTTTCACGTCTGGGTTCAAATATTGTACTGGCGAATGTGGTCTTGCAGGGACAAAGTCTGCCGTGCACACATATCGTGTCAATCAAGAGCCTCGTATGTCAAATTGGGCTACGCCCTACAGCTCCCGCCTCATTCATGCGTTGCCCCCAACGGGTTCCCTGAAAGCTGGGGAAGGGAAGCTGAAGGCAGCGGTCCAATGTCGAGGGTGAAACTGCGAGGACCCCTTAATCAAGATATATAAACAGGTCGCGTGCAGGGGCCTCCTTTTCGCATCGAACGCGACAAAAGCGGGAGAACCATTCGCGCATCATGGGTTCCTCAGGTGTTGGAGGGGGTGTCCCTGGAACTGTGAGCTGTTTGGATTGGGCCAGACGAGGTGGCTCAGCAAATACTACGCCTCACGACTCACGTTGTGGGCGACACCCTCTATCCGAAGTGAGATCTTCCAGAGGCTGAGCACGTTTGGGAGTCAGTTGCCATGCATACGCTGCGATCGTCATATAGCAACCGTTCAGAAATATTGTTTATTTCCCCCCCAACTCGCAAGTTGCCCTGCCCGCCCTGCCTGTGTCCCCTCCCGATCAGATTCGGCATCGGCGACGGCAGGAGCGGAGCGTGGGAGACCCTTGTTCCAGCGGAGGCCCACACCGGCCGCACAGCGCGTGTCTTGAAGGTGAGGGTTTATCGGGCCGAGACACCTCCCGAACAATGGCCTGCGGCGTGCGTGGTGCCCTCTCCCGTCCTGACGCCCCACTTCTGCATACCTCCTCTGCCTCAAAAAAAAACTCTGCCGCAACGCCCATTCCTAGCAAACCCTTCCTCCTTCACATCCCATCAGTCATCACCAACCTTTCCCCCCTCCTCCCCGCCTAGGAAGCTGGTGTTGCGACAGCAATACACTTCAAACACTCGCGCGCCGTCGTTCAACCATGTTGACGCGGCGCCCGTGTGGACCTCCTCCTGCGGCGTTTGCCCGTCATCCTCATATCAGCGCAAAACCCCGATAGGACGAGAGGACGCGTTATCTACCCTGCGCCAAATGATGATGCGCGCAATCTCGATTACCCCCTCTCCAGTGTCGCAGCAGCATCAGCACAAGACCTCAGCACATCCATATCAGCCGGCCCTGCCTTGGAAACAAGCGTAGCGAACCCAAAACATTCGGGGTTCATTCGTCGTGCCGTTCCATGGCCTGCGTTGGCGTCGTTTCGGATTTTGATTTCCCTTTGGGAGACGGAACTTCTGGTCGCCTTCTAGCTGGGTCGCGAGTGCGACAGAACCGCAGCAGTTGGCGTGATGATTGATCCTGCTGGACACGCAAACACCGCCGATCCCATCTGGGGTTGGCCAGGCAGGCAATTGAATTTGCCGTGGCTCACTAACCAAACACTCAAAACAACAGCAGCTTGTGACATCATGATATTGTCCGCCTCATTCGCGGATGATGACAACAAAACACGGCATATGTGTGTACAGCAATGGGCTTCTCTCTGTGCCATTCTTGCTGAAGGAATTTTTTAACGTGCCAAGATCAAATTCTGCCATTCTATTACCAAACACCTATGTCGCTTTCCGTCTCGATAGCTCTGGTGCATGAAGAACGGGCAACATCTCTTCTACTATGACGCCATATTATGTTGACGTGCGCATGTTCTCTGATTTGTCTGACAATGTTCCTGCTGCTACCGTCGTTCGTTCCCGTTGCACTAAGTCCGGGGCATTTCCCCATGGCAACCATGCCACGGGAATTGTGTCGAACCCGTTCGGATGAAGGAGATGGGAGGCTCAAATGAAAGGCGCGAGGCATTCGGCTCCACAACAATGTGCCCATCGCCCAGGTCCCCCGTTTTTTTCTTTCTCATCTGCCCGGAGTGTCCGGCTCACCGCCCAACACACGAGACGTCGCTGGAATTGCGGCCGACCGGTGTGGGCAGGGGGGTTCCATTGGAGGACACAGCGCTCTCTCCGCGTATCGGCCGATGGCCTGCTGCTGCTGCTGCTGCTGCTGCTGCTCGGCTGCCTGAGCGCCGCGTCCACTGTAGCCAACCGCGAGATCAGAGATTTCAGCTGACAATGCCCGCTCAATGATCTGATGTCAAGCGCATGCTAGCTGGTGCAGGTGGGGAGGGGAACTCAGGTCAGGGGTTGATGAAAGTCCACCTTCAGGCTTCAGAAGACGAAGCTGGAAGCACTTCGCTAAAACCGCGCTTGGCTCTTTCGCGATTTCATCTTGCGCTGTGATTACAGATCTGGGCAGAGACGCCGTATAATGGCACCAGTGACCACGGGTGCCGCCCGAACACCGGGCACCTCCAATCCCTGGTTTTTGCCGGGTAAGATTATTGGGCGCGAAGGAGGCACATCGTTGAACGCCACATTGTTGACTCCACGAACCTGCGCTCACGGACGCTCCTCATTTCCTCGAAAACCCCAACCTTTCCTCTTCGCTTCAGAGAGTTCGTTCTTTCTTTTTCCGTGAGGCTTCTTCTTTCACTCTCACCGACTTGCTTCGCTCTCCGCCATCGCCTTGACCTCTTTGCGATAGGTCCGCCAGTTCGACCAGACGGTGCGAAGACTATCATCGTGGACAACACGTTGGGCCCGGCACCTTGCACCTCCACAGGCTGCTCTTCCAGGACGTCCCAGGGATATCGGAGGCCTTGGCTGGAGGACTGCAGAAAGCTGGCAGCAACAGGGCCCTGGCAAGCCCGCCGCCGCCCATGATGGCATAAGCCGCGTCGGGGGTCACCAGCCGTACCGGGTGGGGGAGGGTTATTGAACGAGCTAGTGTTCCCACTCCCGGACAGGGGTGTCGAATGATGGCAATGTCGAGGATTGCGATGTGCGATTTTTGACAGCTGACGGGCCACCGCAGCAGCAGGGCTGGTTCAATGCCACCTCTCCTCTGGAGTCCCAAGCCGCTGGGTATTGTCCACTGGGGCGTTTGGGCGTTCAGGCGTCGTTGCACCGCCGTGAAGGAGAGGCTTCAGGCAAGGCTTTTCGCTGGGTGCCTGCCTCTGCGGGCTTCGGACATTGCACAAGACAGAGCCGACACACCGTCTCTACAGCCAGTATTGACCGAGACACTTCATTCTGCCTCAGCCATTGTGTAATGTGTTTGCCGGGACTCGAAACAAGGTTTAACACAGCAACAAAGTTGTTGTCGCCGATCGTCCTCCCTCCCGTGCATTCCAACGGCGTCGGCGGTTCGAAATAAGCCCTGCCCTGTCGAGCTGAAAGAAAGAGAGGCACGAGCAACAACGAACGCAGGACCAGCAGCAGCATGCAGTCAAGAAGAATCTGCTGGCCCTTGCGTACCGGTTGACGCGCCCGGGACTAGTTGCAGCCCGGCAGGCCAAACAGTTCCCGAGTTGGGGACATGTGGCGTTTTTACGGCAAGCCAGGAGCGGGAACGGGGCGGCGTTGGTGTGAGGCCGATTAATACCGTTTTTTTTTTTTTTTGCTCCTCTTTCCTTCTCCCTGCTAACAGCGCCTATTTGCTGATTAGTGACCTCTGCGAATATAATTACGCAGGAAAAGGGGATGGACGGAGGCGGGAGATTCGTCCAGCCCGGGACGGACATATGACCGGTCTAGTCGTGGATGATGAGGAGCCACCACCCGACCTCAACTTGTCTTATTATCGCGCTTGGTGGTGCAGTGCAGCGCACATCAGTCATCCATCGCGCATCAGCGCGACCCGGTATCGTACAGATTGCAGCTGCAGATACGGCGGCAGATGCAGCAGCGGCGCGCTCAGGCATTGCGGCGGCCGAAGTGTAGTACCAAGACTGTGTGTAGCATGCGGCATGCAGTATGCAGCACGCTGGCCGCAGGGCGCCCCCCACGCATTTCGCATCAGATGGTTCAACATTGTCAACGCGAATGACACGGAAACAGAAGACGGCAGCAAGAAAGGGAGCCCGGCAGCCCCTCACTTCGCCGAGTCGTCGCCGCGCCTTCGATCTTCACGAGTCACGATGCGCTGCCGCGGCGTCTGCGTTGGCCGTGGAAATAGAATGTAATGTTGGCCCCCGCTGGGCCTTGTTCGTGCTGGGCGGCCATGGGCATGGCATGCCACGGTACCCTGCCGAATGCCGATGAAGCGAAGGCGGGTCGGGCGGTTCGAAAAGGGTTGTTCTTGGTTTGATCTCCCCAGGCATTCTGCCTTGCTGCGTTTACCGGTTTCCGTTTTGCGGCTTTGGGCGGGAGAGAAGCAACATTGGAAGGAAGGTGAGCCAGGGACAGGCCGGACGGAGAAATCGCCCGAACCTTTTTGACTTTTTAGCAAGATTGTTGGCGCGTGGGAGAGCATGCCTCTTTTGTGTGTGTGTGTGATGTGAGGGATGAGGGAGAGAGGGGACGGGGCGAGGCGAGCCGGAGGACGGATGAGCGTGCGTTTGCAGATGTCAGCTTGAGGGCGTTAATGCGAGCAGGAGATGTCGTCCGTTGGTTTGTATCTTTTTCGGAACGGTGTTCTGTGCGCCCAGGGGCATTTCTCTGGTCGATTGTGTTGGACAACAGCTTGTTTCCAAGCTTTTCTCAGGCTAGAAGAGATTCGCGACGCCTCGAGACGCTAGCAGATGCGCCAGCGCAAGAACGCACCACACCCCCTTCATCGTTCATGATCGGCGAGACAACGCTCGCCCCGACGGTTTAGTCTTAGCCAGGGGGTTAGGTGTGTGTGGTGGACGGTGTTTGGAGGAGGACGAGGAGGAGGAGGAGGAGGAGGTGCTGTGCCTGGAGGAGGGGAAAAGAAGAAGCGGTTGAAGACACCCTAAGCCTGCCGCTGGACGGGTAGATCCCCTCCTCTCAGTGTCCCCTCCCCTCCCCGTGGACAAGGACCAAGGAGGAAGGTTTGACTGACGTGTATTGGACGAGTATGAGGAAAGAGGTGGTTGGAGGGCCAGCACACAGCATGCCTAGCGCGCGTCCGCGCCCAGTCTCAGGTCCCTCGATGCGGTCGTCGCGGGAAAAAAGGGACTTATGAAGCGCGTAGGAAATAAGGTGAGATATTAGAGCGCAGGAGAGGAGAGTACGGACGGAGGAGATTCAGGGTCTTTGACTCGAGGAACCGAACCCCCTTCTTCCCGTCGTTGGTTGCCAACAAGTCTATTATTTGGAAGGCATCTGGAATGTGCACTGACTGGCATTTTGGTGTTGGGGGCAGAGGGGTCTTTGATCAGTGGGCTGCTTCTCTTGCAGAAGATACGGATACCGCAAGGACAATGAATGAAGGGCGTGCAGCAGGCATCTTTGTGGTGTCCCTCGCATTCGACAGGGCTGGCTGCCATGGCAAAGTTCCCAGGTCCAAGATCCAAGGCAGGTTTTCTGTTCCTTGGCCGGCAGAAAGGAGAGAGGCGGACCCTCCTTCGTATTAATCCCCGCCGGCTGGGCGATCAACGTGCAGTCCCCTCCCATCTGCAGCTGCTACACCGAAAGAGGGACAGGCAGTGCGAATGCTAGCTTCGATGCGGCATTGGGCGGGCTGCTATTTTATCGTCCATCTTTTTTTTTTTTTTTTCCTCCATTAGTTTACTATGCAGTACCGTGTTGACAAGCGAGGGGGGAAAAAGATGGGAGGTTGGGGGTCTCTCGAGATGTAACTGATCTGACAAGTGGTACAGAGTACAGTACATCAAGGCGATGATGAGATTGCTTTCTTGCCCCGACTGGACTGGTGTTGCAGCGCCGCGGCGTCCGTTCCTCGACATCAAACAGGCTGGTGGTATTGTTTGAGCGTCCGACTCCGTGCTCCGTATGGCACCGTCACAATCCCATGCTGCCACATCGTGGACTATCCGCGTCTGGGAAAAGATCCAGGTAGGCATCAGAAGGAAAACTACGTCTGTGTGTCGCTGCTCATTACTCTTATTTCGTTGCCGCCGCCCAGTCGTCTGGTTCGGTTCTTGGTGGCATCGCTAGCACGCGACCTAAGAGACCGCCCTTATTCCGCACGTAATCCATTAATGAAGTGGTGGTGCATGGATGGATGGATGGATGGACGAACGAACGGTGAGCGAGGTGAGGTGAGATGCAAGTACATTGGCTACCGAAAGTCGCTATGGGACCTTAGTGAACGCAATATTACTGGGTGATTTTCGACTCAGTCAATCGAGACTGACGTATCTTGTATTATGTGCGGGCTCCTGATTTCTATTATTACAGTCGTCCACCGTGGGCTCCCCGTCCGTCTGCCTCCGCTCCCCTCCCCGTACCCGACTCCTGGTCTTCCGATTGTTCGATCTGCCTCTTTGCCAGCCTTCCATTGGCCTTCTGTCGCTCGCTTTATTTTTCTGTCTTTTCGTCTGAAATCCTTCAGGCCTCTTTTTCGCCCCCCCTTGCCAATCTTTGGAGTGTCTACGGTAGCAGCCAGGTTGCCAGGAAATCAAGAGAAGGGAAAGAAAGGTGTTTGCTCAGCGCCAGCACCAGCACATCACCCCTCTTTCTCTCTAACTTCTATTGCCTACCCGTCCATCTGCCGCCCGGTGTGCTGAGACATCCTCGATCGAGTCTCACACCTCACCATTCTTCTACAACAAGCTTCTGTCTCGCCTGGCGACCGGAGGCGTTTAATTTGCATCATCTGCCGTCCTGTCGCAATACAGCGCGCGTTCCTCAGCACTTACCTACCTACTTTACAACGTCAGCCTGTCAGGTACCTACGGCACACGGAGTCCCCAGCAGCAGGTACCTGAGAAGGAAAAAAAAAGGTGGAGGCCATCATAATATCCCAGCTCCGCTATTTTATCGCTCTTTGAAACGTTCCAGCTCCAGTCTTGGACCAGGGAACCCTCTCCGTCCCGTCCTCACAGCTGCACCTCGACCACCTCTGCGTCTTTCTGTCTCTCGCTCGACGCACCATCCCCGACACCTCAGTCCACAGCTTGTCTGCCCGCTGAGGAGAAGACCCAGCCGACACTCGGGATACCCAGGACAGCCCAGACAGCACTGACTGGCCGAGTTGCTGGTCGCCGCAACAGTCGTTCGTTAACGTCGTCCGTTCGTTCTTGCTATTCATATCCCCAGCCCACCACCACCACCAGAAGAGTACAGAGTACAGGCCATCGCCTTGTCTGCCTCTGCCTGCCAGCTTTCCTTGCCTTACCTTACCTTGCCTTACCTTTCTCTGTGTATCCGTTCCTACTTACCTACCTTCCGAACGGATACCTTGTTGTTGCTTGTCCGTCTCTCTCTCTCCCCTCTGCCGGTAGTGTACACAGATACCGACAACACCGCACCCCGGGCACCGCATTCCCAAGTACCTACCTTACCCTGCGGATACCTTACCATTCGTAGGTTTGCGGCGGCTCTTGGTTCCCTTAACTGTGTACACCCCCAGCTTTTTTCCATGGTCATGTCCGACTGAGGGGGGGATTCGAGAAGCAACCTTACCTCACCTTATCTCGCCTCTCCTACACCACCACCCTACCGTCACCCTCACTTTACATACCTTACCTCACGCACACCTCTCTCTCCTCACCTCATCTCCAGCCTAGGGGAGCCAGCAGACGTCGTGCCACTGTGACACCGAGCATTCCGCCCGCCCTCCCTTAACCCTTCTCAGCCATATCACGACCCGATTCCCTATTCAGTCGGGAGCCCGCACCTGCTAGCCGCCCTCTGTCGTCACAGTCGCGAATAAACAGCCCTCCAACACACTGGGGGACTAGCCAGCCATCATTTATACGACACCCCAAGGAAACCTGCAGCTGCAGTCAGTGACAAGGTCATCGAAGGAAGGAGAAAGGAAGAAAGAAAAATAATCTTGTGGTTGGGGAATTGGCCATGAAATGAATGGTCCGACGCTGACGATGGCCCCGGCCGTTGTCGAACCAGCCAATGGTTCCTACATGCACCGAACACACACATCCGATGACCGCGCCGCCGATGCGACGACTTCGACAACACCGACAAACCGCCAGCGAGGGCCGAGCGTGCAGGGCCGAGCTGCATTCGAATTGCCGTCTTTCGACACCATTCCCGACTTCGACACGACTCTCTCCTTCGACGTCAATGACAACAAGGAGGAGGCCCCGGCAGCAGCAGCAACAACAACAACAACACAGAAGGCCGAAGAGAAGCTGCCGCAGCCGCAACCGCAATTGCCGCCGACAAAGGTTCGGTCAGACCCCGTGAAGCTGTCCAAGCCTTCCAAGGACGACGACAAGGAAAATGCGAGAGATGGGAAGCAAAAGGAAAAGGACAAGCAGAAGGAGAAGAGAGGCAGGAGAGCTTCGCTCATGGAACGACGAAAGTCATGGCTGCCAGCCTCCAGGTCGCCTTCCAAAGTTAAAGAGCCGCCTCTTCCCGACAGACCCAGCACACATGCCGGAGACCACGTGGATTTTGCTCTTGTTGCTGCTGCTGCTGCTGCTGCTGCTGCTGCTGCCGCCGCTCCACCTGCTCCAGCTGCGGCGGTGTCATCCGGCTCGGCGGTACCACTGACGCGGCCACCAGAGCTTGAACGCCCCAGGACAGTCTCCGAGAGTTTCGCTAGCTTTGCAAAGAAGTCATGGATGTCGACCTCGCGGTCCCCATCTCCGAAGAGAAACCCAGAACCTGTCACACAAACACAGCCAGCTACATTGCGCCCTCCCCGCAGCCGAGCACCGAGCAACGATTCCGCGAAGAGCGCTGCCGAGACCTCCCGCAAGAGACCTGTCTCTCTCCTCGTTGACACCTCACAGTCTCCCGCGTCACGGAGCACCGAAAACCTGAAGCCCACGTCGCGCGCCCTCAACCGAGCGAGCACGTATCTGTCCAAGATCAAGCCTCGCCCGACAAGCATGCTCATCAAGTTGGGGTCTGGCAGCGAATCCGAGCTGAACCTGGCGCCTCCTTCCAGCCTCAGCCTGGCGCCTCCGCTCAGCGCCCCTCTAGCGACCGACCAGCGCAACAGCACCAGCAGCAACACCAGCAAGGCTCCCGAGCCGACGAAGCCTGCCGCGAAGACACTGTCGAAACCAGCCCCTTCGAAGGCAGCTTCAAAACCAGCTTCTTTCGCAGAGTCCCAGACGACGGTGACGGACGAGTCATGGAGCGAAATGTCGGCTAACAAGGACACCATTTGGTCCGCCTTCAGGTCATTGGATACCGAGTACGCCGGCTTCCCGAGCAAAATCATGCCTCAGCGAATGCACGTGGTGCGGGTAACCCTATTGCCCTTTTTGCGGACCTATATGAATCACATATCCAACAAGGGACTCAACTTCGAGGATGTCGAGCGGAGAGCGACGGTGCTGAACAAATGGTGGGGCGGATTGTTGGAGATGCTTGAAGGGCACGGCGGCCAGTCGCTTCCAGGTGTTGACCGACCGGTCCTTCTCGAGGCCTTGACGATGTTGATGATGAGACCCGAATGGCGATCAACGACGACATATTTCATGCCATTGGTGGACCGTTCGCCAAATGAACGCGTCCGACCCCGTTCGGGAACCCAGTCGACGGCGGATTCGTCACTAGCGTCGAGTCAGGCTTTCCTGGCCGAGTCGGCAGAGCACAATGTCCGCACCATGTTCGTGAGCAATCTCATGAAGCAGATGCAGATCGTGGTGGACAAGATGTCGCTGCGCCATGCGCCGCTGAGCCTCGTCAATTGGTGCGGTAAAGCCTGCGCCTACGGCTTCTTCTTTTGCCCGTCGGTCGCCGAGATTCTAGTCCGTCTCTGGGATCTGCGGCCGGAGCTCATTCGACGAGCCGCCGACGAGTTTGGCCTGCCGAAGAAGAACAACGGCGAGAGCGAGGACATTATGGCGCTCTTCCCACCGAACCTGGGAGTCCTTGGTTGGCAGTCGCAAAGATACATTAGCATGCGCTTCAAGGAGAGGGTCAAGCTGTCTGTTATGGCCGCAAGAATTCCGTGGTTCAGCCCTTGGGTGACTAGATGGCGTGGCGGCGAGACGGATCTCTTCTTCATTTTCTGCAAATATTTCCACATCTTGTCGGAAGAGTTCATGCCTGAGGGCCTGCCTTTACTTGAGAAGGCGCGGTCGCCAGGTTTTGTGCTCGTCCAGAGTCAGCTCCTGGCCTGCCTCGAGTCTACGATTCACAGACAGGCCGAGGTGGATGCGATGATGAACCCGCTTCAAGCAGGCGATTCGTTCTACGGAGCTGATGCTGCGGCTACCTCCATGAATGTGCCGGGCAACCTGTTGAAGAATATGGCCGAGAACCGCCTCATTGTGCTCCTGAAGGACATTTTGGGAGAGTCGGCACCGATCTTCAGCGCTGCGAGACGCACCTTTGCAGAGGCCTTCTTGTCCGTCATTCGCGGGGGCGTTCGGAAAGTCTCGGTGTATGATCACAGCGCCGTTTTCACACTTTGCGATTTCCTGGAGGAGGCTTTGGTGGCTTACGACCAATTCGACGACCTCAACAACCCGAATATTTCAAAATGCGTTGATTGGCCTTTCTGGCTCGATGTGTGCAAGAAGATGTTGGTATCCGACAACGCCATGACGGAGGTTCGCCTTTTGTCCTTCATCTACTCGACCTGGGAGACTGTCACAGCAGACCCTGCGAGAAAGAGGGCACTTTGCCTCGACTGGCTGCTCTCCGAGGAGATCTTCGACACCTACTTCAACCACTGGTGCCCCATGGTCCGTGGCTACTACATGCGCTTGCTTTGCTGGAGGATATGCCGAGACGCCGGCAGCGCCAACGAGACTGATGCCGAGATCTTCCTCGTCGCTGCATCCAGACTTAAGACGGTCTGGGCTCACTACCTCTGGCTCCGCAACACCGCCGAAGCGGCCGAAAAGTTTCCCCCGTCTACAGCACCTTGCCTCCCGACGCCGGGCAAGAAGTTCATGATCATCCGCACCGAAGTCAACCTCCCACAGCCGGGCTACTTCAACCAGCCCTTTGACTCGTTCTCCAAGATCCTCAACGGCGAGGGGTCTGTTGCCACGACCCCGCCTACCGAGACCGCCGAGGCTGCTCCTCCCCCGAAGCCCGACAACAACAAGAAGCGCTGGTCTCTGTTTGGCAAGGTCTTGTCGCTTGGTGGCGCTGGCTCATCGAACTCGGACAGTGAGGACAATGAGCCGCGCAAGGAGTCGAAGTCTCTCACCAAGAAGGTTCGCCAGGGCGGCCCGCCACTGCCCCCCAAGATTTCCACCTCCGCTGCCTCCGCCATGACCTCATCCTCAGACGGCAGCTCTCCCGGAGGCTCCCCCATCTTCATGGAACAGAAGTTCGTTTTCAAGTTTACACTTACGTGGCAGCCTCCTGCTGTCCAGCAGCCTCGCGACCGCGTCCTCACCCGCCCGCGTCTTCCCGCTCCGGCGCAAGCGTGGGTCAGCGCCCGCTCTCGCAGTGGCAGCACCCCTCCGCCCCCGCCGGCCGGTCTCCCCGAACCGACACGCCGTGTCTCTGGCGCAAAGCACCGGGGTCTTGTCGATGAGGCCAAGAACGCCGGCCCATTGAGCCCGCCTACGTCGCCGATACCGACATCGCCCACTGCCACTGGCCTCGAGCGCAAGTCCTCGGTCACCGCCGTATCCTCGACTTCTTTGGTCCGCAGACTCAGCAACAAGTTCGACTTTGAGGAGAACCCCAAGGCCGAGCTGATGACCTTTGACTTCGAGAACGCGGAGAAGACGTCTGCGTCGTCCGTGTCGTCTGGCGACTCGACAGATGCGTCGCCGGTAGAGGACAAGATCGAGGAGGAGCCGCAAGAGCAGCAGCAACAGCCGCTATCCCCGCCGCCGCAGCAGCAAACGCACCAGCCCCCGTCAAGGATGCAGAGCCGCAGGTCCGGCCCTGAGCCGCTGACTCAGCCTCTGCGTCCCACGGGTTTCTACACCAAGCGCGCCGTCTATACTGGCCGCGCGCTTGCGGAGTGGAGCATCGTCGTCGCCGAATGCAACGGATTCGTTGATCGGAGACGGGACGAGGGCGTGCTCGGCCTCAGCGACGTCGAGGTGCCGCTTCTCACCGTCGAGGGTTTCAGAAAGATTGGTTAGCCGCCGTCTATTGGATACCAGAGGCAGCGCAATGCATCTCCCCCTTTGGGAAGACTACCGAAAAGCGTTATGACAGAGGGCTGGATACGAGAACTGCTGGACACGAATGACTCCCCTCCCGAATGAAGACAACAGCAACGGCAAGCAAGCATAAAAGCATCAAAAGTATAGGCGTTGGCGAACCACGCCGCCTGATGAAAGAAAAAGGCGGCTCGTATTTTGGGAATTCTCTTGACGCATTACACCAATTCCCCGACCGAATTTCTCCACCACCCGAACGAGCTCCCACCGTTTCGTTTCTTTCGTGGGCTCCTGTTCCAACAGACTCGAATCCCAAGCATTGTTTCCTCTTATCCGTCCAAATTATTGCTTAGAGGATCATTTTATCTTCGTTGTCAGTATTGTTCTTGACTTCTGCAAAAATCATCAAAGTAATGATAGTTTATTCTTTTTCTTTCTGGTGTGTGTGTGAGACCGAACTGGTGTGGGATTTGGTAGGGCGTTATTTTTGGGAAATCGGAATCACAGAGCGGATTATAACCAATTGTTGCGAACAAGGGGAACCGGGGCATTCATTGGAATTAGTTGTCCATTTTGTGTGTGTGAACCAAACAGAGTTTATTCATTCCATCCTTTTTTTCTTTCCATGTTCAAATTCGTTTTAAACCGGGGAACACGGGACGGCTTTATTCGAGGGAACATAGTGTGTGAAATGTTTGTAGGATAGGTATATCCCGTTACTATCAATGAGGAACACCTCTTTTGGGTCAATATGAAGTTGAAGTGATGTTTTTTGGTGATTCGTCGAATACGGCGTGGATGATGGAGACGGATGGGGTTAGAGAAGTGAGATGAGCAGCGGCTTCCTTGTGCGATCAACATGTCAAGTTACCTTTTCGCGAGGGAGTTACGACTAAGCCAATAGGTTCGATGAGGACCATCTTGCATGATTGATTTGCAAACAACGCAAACTAATTCAATATATACCTAGATCAGGGGTTCGCTACATCAATGCGCCCATTCATACAACACGTACAATGAGTTGATGCTTGACCACTGTCTAGGCGTGAAACCGCCTGGTGAGACCACATCTTGATACTACAAAATGCCCCAGCAACCGCTGTCGAGTAGGAACATCAAGGACAATGATACATGCCTGTGGTAACGCCAAAAAGGTTGATCGATTCAAGTGCTGGGCAAGCGGCATGACGCGTATTTGATAGATGCGGGTGTCAGTCCACGACCTGGAGCTGGCGTCCATCATGTAGCTAACTGATGTCCTCTGCTGTTCTGCATCCCTAGAACTTTCAGTGTATTATTTTAGTATACTATCCTCTGACGAGGACTGCGACTCAGGGTGGGGAGCTTCGCGAAGCAAGAAAGTTGTGCCGTTGCCGAGTACTAGACATTCAAGAACCCACTGATACCAGGGCAGTCTTTAAAGGAAATGTTCTATTTTGCTCGCTTGAAGTTGAGCCTGTGGAAGGAAGGGGAGTCTTAAATAGCATCCTGTGTGAGAGGGTGGATTTGGAAGTGTGAGGATATAAATAGGACAAGCACGAAGAAGTCGTACAGTTTTGTGAGCAAACAATGGGAACAGCTCAGTGATCTCGTACTGATATGCGAAGTTGACCACCTCTGTTTGGCGCCTCACGAATAGCTCTTGTTCCAAGTGCTTGACGGGAATCTTGTGGTTCACATCAACATTTACCTTCCTGTGAAGAGGAATAAACCAGTGCTAATGATGGACAATGAGACCGAAATGAGCGACGCGGAGAGCCGGCGAAGCACTGACATGGTCTCTTTAAGTCTTGCATAACGGTGGTTGTTTTGTGGTCCCTGAATACAATTTCGTCAAGAAAACACCAATCCATTTGCGGTTGCAGGTATGAGAACGAAGCGGTGGCTGTTACTTTCATGGGCGACACAGGGTATTGTCACCATGTGAAGGCTGAAGCAAGAGTAAGGTGACATGCGTAGCAAGAAGGCGCGTCATTTTGAGAAGCAGGTAGTTGACCAGTCTTTGAGGAGTGCATATATTCGAGAAAATGGCTATCGTGATGGATGCGCAGGCCAAAATACAGGCGCGACGTGGGTCTTTCGCATTGGAGAGATGAATGTCTCCTCGTCCTGAAGGGGAGGGCTAAGAAAGGTTTGATATGCTGCAATTCAACGCTGTCTTTATCTTTCCCCTTGGGCCTCTATCTTCGCTTGCGTATTCACGTCCTATTCGTGACGTCGTAATGAGGAAGCGCTTAGGTTTGGCTACCATATTGTAACAGATTCATGTATGACAAAGCTCGCTAGATTCTTTCTCAAACGAGCGAACCAATGACTTCTTCAAAACTCATTGTTGTCGCAAACTATGCTCTTGTTATGGACCTGCTCGTTTTATATCGACAAACGTGTCTTGACGGCAGAAATTCGGGACACACACAGGAGGCGACAGGTCTGGCGGGGATATCGTATTGAGAGGCATCTCAGAACGAAGTGAGAAGCGAATAGCGAGAGTTTCTGAGGTCTTTATCGCGCGGTACCATAGAGCTAATATCAGCTTTCTGTGTCGCTTTGCTGCAGCACATGGCGGGTATCGAAGCCAGCTGGAGTTGAGCAGCACTGTTTACTGATATACCTCTAGCAGGCCCTGTCGCAGCTGGGTTGTGATGTTTGAATCATACAGCCAAAATCCAAAATCCAAGCGCTTTACGGAATTCTCTTCAAGCCGTCGTCTCTTATTGCGTGAAGATGGCTGTGACAAGGACCCAGCTTGGAACTGACTCATCAGGTCACTGAAACCTTTGTGTTGTTTTTTGCTCGTGAGATCAGTGGCTCAAGAATGAAGCATCATGAAATAAATAACCAGAAGCTGCTAGTAAGCAATCAGAAGAGGAAGACGGGACAATCGGCGGAGGCCACGGACGACAATTCTATCTGGAAAGACGGCATCGAAAGTCATCTTCACGGTGAGCCCAAGAATGGCGCCCATGGCTGTGAGACGCGTTTGATCTCCCGGGCCATCCCTTGCCTCTGCTCTCTGGAAATTTAGTGCGAATACGCAAGGTGTTGTCGCGAAGTAGCGGGCAAGCCTCTTCAAAATGGCAACGTGAACGTCCATTAGTGACAGGGAAAAGCTGATGTTCACTGCATTTGGTGCTTTCTCAGCGTCAGGGATCTTGTGGTCACCCAACATTTGACGAAGTATTAGTTTCAGATCTCCCGTGTATTTATGTGGTGAAGGAAGATAATGGAATAGCCACCCCCCACAGCTGGTAGCAATCAAGTAAACTTACATACCTTCGAATTGCTCCACCTTCGATTGCAGAACCATGACATCTGTCTCGTCTGCATGAATTCGATAGCTGTTGCTTGTATGTGGCCCAAATCCAACTCCCGAAAAATAGCTGACGAAGCTGATTGCCTTTCTAGGCATGCAGCTGAAGCCCTTGGCCAGATTCGTACCCTCCATCTATCCCTGTTCAGCTAGCGTGGGCGGATGACTGCGGCCCGACCCAACCAAGATGTCAAAAGGATTGTTTTGGATGTGATAGATTAATAGAGTTTCAGCTGTACAAGAAGTTGATGATGGTCCAATCGCTGCGTGCGGAATACGTGACGTGAAGTGCGTTCAGCTGGTGATTTGAACGCCATGGCTCTACACCAACAGAAACGTCGCGGCCGACACAAGATCCTCGACTGATATATGTTGGAATCGTGGCTAGCGTGGTTGAACTAACGATTCCCATGTAAAATACTTACCGTCTTTCTCATCGTGTGATCAAGGTGATGCCGAAGATAGCTGAACACATCTTCCGAGAAAATGATTGAGTACCTTATATAAAGCAGACCTTAGTAGGCTTTGTGTACCTTTTGATGAAGATCTTCTCAACACAAAATTCTCAGAGCAAAACGACCATTCGCAGAATAAGCTGATCAACATGAAGCCGGCAGTTATCTTGACCAACCTTATCGCCGTGACGGCTGCGCTTCGCATACCTTCCCGACACTCAACTCAGTCCATCGTGGTGTTGGAAACCGATGACATTGAAGTTGCCTGCTCCATCTTTTGTATTGGGCTTAGTAAGTTCGGCCATTTGAATAAATACCTTATTCTTTCTGACTGGAGTTTCTCAGCCAAGTGCTGTCCAAGCGGATTCTGCGTGGCTCTTTGGGAGTCCTGCTAGGGGCTTGATGCCAGTCGATGACTCGGGTGGGATTTCGATTTGGATGCGGTACCTGAAGTGGAGTAAGCCGTTGGGACGTGAGGGGCCCTGCCAGATTTAAAGCCCGAAGATGGGCGATGGGGCGATTGGATCGAAGACTGGAATATATAAGGGCGCGTTATGTACCGGCTCATGGCTCTGTGCTTCTTCAAATTGACTTGGTTGTAGTCTGAATCTGCTTGTATTCGTGACCCAGTTGCTCCTAGTGACGATTCGCGACCAAGACTCATGATACACATAATATCACTTCAAAGCAGGCCATGAAGACCATTGCGGCCATTGGGGCCTCTTCGGTCTCTCTGCTGTTTTATGTGTATTGCGTACTTATACTCACGAAGAAGTACATGCAGAAATTCACACAATGTTGGATCATTGGCGCTCATATTCGGGCATCCAGTCTGGTTGCTATGGTACCTCTTATACCTGAGAATAAGGCAATGCTAACAGCTTTGCGCATAGCGAAAACCCAAGACTCAGACTGAGCTGGATTGTAGATATAAATTCCCCACGCTGGCGATAGTGTTCTAATCTGTAATAAGCAAAATATCCCATTTGTAAAGAACGTGAATGTGGTTTCCGAATGAATGGGGGAATTTGTGGGCGTGCGAATGCTGTTGAAAAGGTCGGCAAGGCCAGCATCGTGCTACGGTAGAGTTGAGGCCATCAACGGGCTGAACCTCTTTGCGCCTCTAGTTTCTGGCATTCTTATACATATGTCTTGGTCGTTTTGAAGTGAATAGTTCGACGACACTTTCGAATATCTCTGCTTCGGAGCCGGGGGTAGTGATGTTGTGGCTCGGCTGAAACACGGCGTCGGAAAATGATAGACTTATACATATAGAGTCGACGTTAAGTAGATCTCATGAATATGGCCGCCCGCTGATTGCCCGTCTTTGTCTCGGAAAGAATTAAATTGAGGTCGTAAATCATTCAAGAGGGTTTAAATAGCATCAGCCTCCCAACACACGCGTCGTCGCTGCACGTGAGCCCTCGCTCCTGAATATGTCATACCGTTGAATCCACGGCACTAGGCATACAGTTATAAAACGACTTGTGGCATGCATTCGAGTTCAGGAGCTGAACACGGACGAGAATGTTGAGCAGCAACCTGTCCTAATGACATATCGATATGATGACCTGATCTCTCGCTTGGTGTGTTGATTAGATCATCCAAACAACGACATTCATCAACGTTCAGGGCTGGGCGAAGCAAAGATGAGGAACAAAGCTAACCCTGGCTATTGTGTATCTTTGCCGGCGTATTCTGAATGCATACGGGACCAGCAGAAGCGAGGAATGTAGCAGTCGTTCCACTCCACCGCATAGAACCCTTCGCGTAGCATGCCGATACCCCTGGCGGTAGAGATATGGTGGTGGTTTGTCTGGCCAACTCATTGCAGTTTAGTTGCGTGACTTTTCCTTCTTTGCCACATCATCAAAGGAAACCACGGTCACTTTTTAGAGCGGGTGGTGTGTCCCATACAAATCGCCTCTACTTCTCCTTTAGGTGTGATGTTACAGACAGTGATGCGTCTCGTTAAAATGATCATTGATTCCAGCATGGGCGAAGACAGCAATGTGCAATTTTACTTGCGGAAACGTTTTCAGTTTGACCTATCAATCCTTATGAAAGCAGTCTCTGTTCGTTCTCAAGTGTTCCTTGTGACACAATAGACAATGGCAGTGATATGAGACAGTCCACAGTGAGGGGATGTTTGGTACAGGATAAGTTTATATCTAAGAGTGATATGAGAGGATTTGTCCAATGGCCAGTTCAGAATTGGACCGGACGACAAGGTTATTAACGAGCTATTCTAGAGAAAATTCAATCAAGTTTATATAGCTAAATTTAAGGATCACCAAACTCAACTCTCTGTTCTTGATCCAACCTATGTCTACTTTGATAACACAAAGAAGGCAGAACGGAATCTCGAAGCGGAGGAAAAGTGATGGGAGAAAGTTGACCTGCTGAAGCGCTACGAGAAGGAATGGGAGAAAACCGCGAGACATCGCGGAGGACATGGTCCGCTACAAAAGCCCTTGAGAGTTCGAGGCCCGCGAAGCTGGATCGTGACGCCCTCAGAACGAGGCCTAGCCACTTGCCAGTCCAGACCCAGCCCCTCATCCAGACCCTGATCAGCTGAGAGAAGCTTCCATCTCCTGCCAAGGAAGACATCAATCCCTGCATCCAAAGCTTGGTTCCAGGCCAGAAGACGAACAATATCCCTCAGTCTAGCCCCTTCGACGCTGGCGGGAAAGCATGATTGTGAGCTGATGTGAGATGTGAGATGTCGGAACCCTCTTCTCGTGTGTCGTGAGTCCAGGCCCTGTCCAAAAGGAGAGATAAGAACCAAGGGCTAGGAACGATAGAATGCCGCAAAAGAAAGACCAAGAAAAGCCCCGAAAGCTTGCATCCTGCTGACCCCCCTCTCTCACTATCCACCAATCTCCTTCTGCTTCTCCCACTCTGCGATTCTGGCCAGAAGCTTCTCCCTTCTTACCATCGCCTCGGGTCGCCAGACGCCCTCCTTCTGCGGATAAAACCCCTCAAAGCGGAGCTTCCCGTCGTCTGGAATCTCAAAGAAGGACTGTTTGCTCCGCACGAAGATGTGCACCAGGTCCGGGCCCGCAGCGAGCGTCGCCGGCGCATCTAGCGTTCCGACGCGCAGGAACTTGAGCAGGGGGCAGTCGTCGTAGTTGCTCCAGACTGCGGTCAGGCAGACGGGGCAGCGCGCGATGTTCTGCGGCGCGCCTGACTCTGCGGGAACAGGGAGGAGGATCGGTGAGGCGGTGGCGGTGGTGTCGTCTGGCAGGCAATCCGAACTGCCGGGACCGTCCTCGAGGGGCCTGGGCCTGGCTTGTCTAGGGGTCCAGGTGTCTAGAAGGGACGGTGGGAAGGTTATGGACTGTTGGAGGGTGGTAGCGGTGCCCGGCAGGAGTGTGACCAGCTCGCCCTCGACGACGGCGTTTACCGCAAAGGCGGTGCCGGTCTCACGTTGGCAGGAGGTGCAGTGGCAGCAGTGGACGACGAGAGGCGCGGCGGTGAGGGCGTAGCGGATGTTGCCGCAGGCGCAGCCGCCCTCGAGGGGGAAGATGGTGTTGTTGTAGGTGGTGCCGTGAGGCGCGGTCTGGACGGGGTCGTGAGACGGTTGAGACATCTTCTCGGCGGCGGTGGTGATCCGTTTGGGAGAGAGACCGGGTTGCGCTTTGCCGTAGTCGATCAATCAGGCAGATCTGGACTCTGACGGATTGTTTCGTCAGGTCTTAGCGCTTCCTTGCTTTGCGTTCTCGATGGTGGTGAGGGAGGATTGGATAAAAAGGCACGACGGCGCAGCCTGGACGGAGGCGTGTAAGTGACATTTCTGCGGGGGGCTGGGGATGG